>NC_138826.1:46420017-46978511 GCF_965183815.1 Platalea leucorodia | reverse complement strand
TTGCCAAAAGTGAGTTATTTGTAGTGATTAAACCCATTTGTTTTGTTTTTTATGTCTTTCCTTTTAATTAATTTGATACCAACTCCTCTTTCCTTGCAGTGGCCAAGGTCATTCACAGGCACACAAGACACTGACTGTTGCAGTTGGCTTTGTGTGTGTTGTTTTGGAAGGTACAACAATCATATTTCTAAAATAAAAGACACAGGATTTATAAGCCAGAACACACAAGGGAAATCCACTTTCCTTGAAAGGCTTGGCTGCTGTCTAAGTTGCCCCTTGACACAGTTACATACTACTTTATTTTTCCACTTTCTGAGTCAGAAGAGCTTTGGAGAAAATTTACAGTGGCCCTACTAAATGTATGGATCTGGACTCCCAGTGAGACTTGAAGTACACCTAGAAATTTAAATTCTAACGTAAAATTTGTTTTGCAGGAAAAAAAAGTGGCTAAGATAGTAGCCAAGGATTCCTTGCTTTGCCACAGACTTCCTATATGACTTTGGGAAAGTCATTTAATCTCTTTGTATCAGTTTCCTGTGGTAAAACTTTCTGGATGTCTGTGAAGATAAACAGATTAAGGTGGATGCTCTGAAACCAGAGCCCATATGTCTGCTGAAGAAAAGTAGAGTTTCTAATCAATGATATTTCCATATACAGATATTTGATTTATAAGAAATCAGTTTAAAAGGATGCCTCTCCCAAACTGCCAATGCCATGGCAAAGATTAAAATCTCACTTAAACAGTGCTCCCCACACACCAATAGTTCCAGCTGCCATGGGTCACTAGAATGAAACAATCCATATAGCAAACCGTCCCTCTCCCTCACCTTCTTCCCAACAGAGAAGACCCACTTATCTCACCTGTATCCTGTGAGCAATATCCCATCACCCTGAAAATCTTCCTTAGAAGATGGCTGTTGCAATAAATAGAGGAGACAGACAAATACTAACTAGTCTGAATGAAAAGGACTAAAGATTTCCCAAGCAAAATAGTCATCACATAATACTGTACCACCACTTCCTTTTCTTCTGGGCCAATGAAGCTCACAGTCAGGAACTTATGCTGATTTCAACAATTTGGGGATGTAACAGAAAGATGCTGTCTCTGATGTGGAGAAGTACAGTGCTGAATAGGATCTGATTAGCTCATTATACTGAACAGAAAACCTTGGATACAGCCCAAAATCTGGTCAGCTCTACTGAAATGCTCCTTTAGTTTTCACTCTCTTTCAACTCATATATGAGGTGGACTCACTATACTTGAACCATTTTTATGGTGTTTGAATATTTCACATCAGTTAGCTTTCCCTAACATAATATGCACTATTTTTTTTTTTTTTTTCAGAAGAGACAAATACTGACTCTATCACTTAGTTGGCTTTTTCCTTTTCTAAATACTAATGAAGCATTACCCTCTACAGAATAAAATCGATGATAATGTTTGTAGGTGAAATCAACTGTTTTTTGGTGGGCCTTCAGATTACATACTTGTAACAGTAAATGTGAATCTAAATCAAACGTGTGCTTTTCCAAACCTAAAATTCACTTCTCTGAAATTAACTTCCTCCATACAAAAAGAGATATCTCACTTCTTCAGGTGATTGATTTTATTGAGACAAGTAGGACCATGCCATTGCAGCCAGGGGTGCTGAACAGACAACCGAACATACAAATCCCTTCTGATATGGCCTCCTACCTCAGACTGAAAACTCAAGCTTGTCAAGTGACCTGGATTATGTGACTGGGACAGGGTTGACGAAGCATCAGGGGCTGTATATCTCCACACAGAGGTGTCAGGGCCTGAAGGGGCAGCACAGGGGAAAGAACTGCTACTGGGCTGAGGATACACTGGGGATGGAGCAGTACACCTGATTTCTGAGCCACTGATTTCCAAATCAGATGTGGTTTTGTACAACTGTTTGGACCAAACTGGACCACTCCACTTCCAACAGAACGTGGGTAACCTTGGAGTTAAAATACTTTTGTCCAAAAACTGGGAAACTGGTTTCTGTTGACTGATTTGGCTCAGATTCTGTGTATAGTCTATGGCATGTCATATATTAATTTTATGCCATTTTGTAAGCGGGCATTAGTTATGTTCTTCTACTTTAGAGAGACATAATAGGATAAAACCATAAATTCAGAAGGGGTTCAGAGGAGTAACTAGATTAAACAAGAATGAAATTAACTAATATTTCTAAATACCAGGAAAAAAAGCATCGAGGCACTATGAACTATTAATTATGACATTGTTTCCCAAGAGAAGCAATCAGGATTCTGTTAACCAGGGAATTAACAGTTTGTCTCACCTATTTTAGAGGCTACAGAGAGGGAGAAAAGTCCTCAGCTGGCAAACAAAAAGACCTGAGACATTTCAGTGTCTCTTTTTATGTCTAGCTTTGTTGACTTAATCCTGTAATTTATTAGGCATGGGAGAATGGATCTGGATACAATAAGGATTGACCTTCCCATAATTTCCAGTGAATCTAAAGCCTTTTCACAGAATTCTGGTTAACTGTTTCCCCTCTTATTTTAATTTCCCACGCCTCTTGACTTCCAGGCTATGCTTGTGACCGGAAGCCAAAATGCCATGAGAAAAAGCTCTTCCTGTGGTAATTTTAACACTGCCAAGCATTAGGCCTACAAACCACACGGGAAAGCTTGTTCACATACAATTCACTGCCCAAAAATATCCATAAAGTTTGGGATAAGAATCCAACCTTTAAACATTAATACAAACCAAACTTCTCAAATATTTCAGAGTCAGCCCTTTTAGTAGTTTTTATCCAGAAGTAAAGAGCATTTCCATTAACCATTTTAAATGTTTATTGGGGATGCCAAAGCCATGAATCAAATAATTTATTAAATGTATTCATCTGCTTAATGTAGTTCAGAACATTAAGTGTTTTAAGCAGCATATTTTTATCTATTTTGCACAGGGCTGTGGTAAACTAGTAAAGCTCCTTGAGGCCAGTGAGATCCTGCAGATTTACACAGTCTGAGGACTGTTCCTGCATGAACTCCATTCAGTCTTAAGCCAAATCACATATCCCCGAGCACTGTCTATACAGTAATGTCACATCTTCCTTTCCAGAGAATCCAAGTTGCTTCTCAAGTTTGTCTGACCACTTAGTAATGGCTGTACTAAAGGTCATCTGAGACAGACTAAAGGTCATCTGAGACAGTCTAGCAAGGTTCTAGTCTCCAACAGTGGCTATAAACAGATCCCAAACTGTAGCCAAGCCAAGATTAAATTGTACTATACTTTCTCCAAATACTCTCCCAGTCTCTGACTATTTATTTCCAGCTTAAGATAGCTCCTGAATCTGATGCACTTTGTCCAGCTTGTAACAGAGTTCTCCTCTGTACACTTGTCCAGTCTTCTTCTGAACCCCTGAACTTTGAGTTCATTTGAACTCTGCATCGACAACCCTCTTTGATAAGGAGTTCCACGTGTCCATCACTCCCTGAATAACGACTTGCACAGAAAGCACTGCTGACTCTCCACAGCAACTGGCTACAGTGAGTTGCTCAAGCCTGTTGCTGATTCTTGAGGTTTTCTGTACATTTCCAGTCATATTAAAAAAAGAGTGAGCATCTAAAGGAACAGCCAGACAACATTCACTTCAAAGAATTTACCTATTGTAGATGCACTTTAATGACCTTTAAATAGTCAGCATGCGTGCTGCTACCAGGGCATCTGCAATGGCAAGGATTGTAGCACAGGCTGGGAAAAGTTAAAAAAAACAAACAAACCCCACTTTGTTTAAATAATCTGCTGATAGCTCATCAGGAGCTCCGGCATGCCAGGGCTTGATGACTAGCTGTTCTCAAGCTAACTAAAGCTAGCTTACAGCTATGTCAGAAATAATTCTGATAGCACCTGCTCAGCAATTCTGCTCTGAAATAGCTGGTTTAAGCAAGAGGTAGAGTTTTCTTGGAACCTACCCCAGGCCAGTGAATTAATCATCAGGTGAACCAAAGAACATGATTAACTTCATTGTATCCTAGTTCAACTGTAAAGTCCCCTGCTTTCATCTTTCTTCCCTAACAGCATCTCTGTATTGAAAATAAAGGGATAGAAAGTCCATAAGTTATTTCAGCTTTGCCTGTTCCTTGCTGGAGGAGCACTGGATAATGCCCTTCAGGAGGACTTCTTCCCCATTACTTTGCATAGGATGATGTCAGTCCCTGTCACTTTTTTTTTTTTTTTTTTTTTAGAAGCCTAAACCCTGTACCCTCAGCCTCAGCTATCCCTATTCCCTAATTCGTTCTTTGGTTGCATAAATGCAAAAAGTTTCTCTTTCACACCAATTTACCTGGATTTCTGTGAAGATGATGTGCTTTGACTTGTCACATTTGCACTGCTTCCCAGTTTTAGGCAGCGTGTAGCTGTTCCAAGGTGCTTACTAATTTGGGAAAGCTGCTCAGAGCATTGCTGAGATACTCCTCTTCTGCTGGGGATGGCATATCCTTTCCCCTCTTGCTGTCCTTTTCCCCTTCGCGGTCTTTTACCAAAGGGATTCCAGCTTCAGGAGCATGGTGTTCTTATACCAGTTGTAGCTGTAAGGATTTAGTTTCCATTTCCTAGTTCTCTGTGATCATGTTTCTCATCCTACCCCAAAGTCAATTCTGGGGAATGGCCAGAACATTGACTCCCACTCTATTCCTTAATCAATGCATTTTTTCTGGTTCAGCCTTTTCAAGATTTTCACCATAATTTAGAAGTCATATACCACTTTCACTATTCATATTGCTGGACTCTTGATTTCCAGCCTGCTGTGAGCCTTCACAGGGAAAACACATGACATATTGATATCTACAGTACTTCTAAATACTTTCACCCTTCTCTTTCCCTTCTCTCCACTACCACCTTGTGTCAGGTTTTGGCGTGTATGTGTGTGGCAGTAGTGAGGGATTGCCACTATAGGAAGAATAAGAATATACGTAAAAAATAATTGATTCATTATATTACTGAAATCAGTGGGTTTTCATGAAGAGTCTACCCAATTGCAGTCAAGGTGAATGCAACATCTGGAAGCACATAGCGAAGAACATCTTATCCAGTTAAAGGCAAGCTGTGGTTCAGCCAAGATGTCAGGACAAGTACACCTAACTGCAACCTTTAAAGGCTTGCAGCCATAGACTAGGACATGTGTCTGTAGATAGGAAGAGTGAGCTACCACTGGCCAAAGGCAACAACAAAAATTTTGCTTTTCCAAAGAGTGTACTCTCCAGGTTTCATATTTGCAGTCTGAAAATGAAAGAAACAAAAAATATTTTTCATAATGAAAGAATAAAAGGCCTGAATTGGCTTTTGTCACTTCAGTAGTTACTGGAAAAGCAGAAAATGCTCCTGGGAGACTGTGATGGTGAAGAGCCTCTACAGTCAGGCTCTCTAGGTTCTTGAATGAGAGGAGCAATCTAATTAGGTATTACGACTTTATCTGTGAGTGAGATTAGAAACAGAGACAAATCCTTACTTGCTGATATTCACGATCTCTGTGTGCCTTTAAAACATCTGGCAACACCATGCCTTGTAGGCTGACAACACCATGTCTCCAAGTGCCATGCTGAAATGGTGGTTGAGGACCTAATAAGGAGGGGAAGGGTGCCACCTGCTGAATGGCTAACCCTATTCCTTGCCTCATCTTGACTCATCTGTTTTGTGAAGATCAAGTGCCAGCCTGGTCCAACTATGCTGCAGAGCTCTTAAAAAGATCCCTGTGCTACAGTGAATGCGTGAAACAAAAGAAAACCCATAACTTCTAAGCACTACACTCCATAGAGAGCAGAGAAGGGGAACAGGTCATCAGCAGATCCTGGAGATCTGTCACATCTGTTCAACTGGAGCAATCAAAGTTTCCTATCTGTCTCTGGTCTTTCCATAGCTGTCATTACTAGTAGTCTGGGAGTATTGGTCAATTTGGAGTGCATTTCTGGTTGTAACACCCTTTGCAATAATGAAGACTTGTGTTCCTGTTTGAGAATGGGATCTGAGGCTCTTGAGACCTGGCCTGAAGGGCAAGCTACTGCCTCACTCTTCCAACATCTCCATATCAGCTGTCAGCTTCCTTCAAGGAAGAGGCCTGTTCAGTAAGCAATGACTATGCCAAAAATTAAACCTAAACCTGCCTGGCCCTGCTTCTCATTACTATGTATATATATGATTTTTTTTTTTTTAATGTCTTGGACTCTTAGTCAACAGGGGCTTAGGAGTGAGGGATAAGGTAGAAGGGTTAATTGCTGCAGCAGTGACAGGTCCTTCCTGCTCTTTGTTTTTTTTGTTTTAGCTTTTTCTTTTAACACTGCTTGGGGCTTTCTTTTTTAATCTGCTTTCTAAAACATCTAGTGCTGAGAGATGTATTTATCCATAATGATGAACACATGGTTTATGCTACCTAGGTATTATATATCCATGCATTTCACAGGGACATACTGTTTTAGGTAAGTAAGTTATGCAGTTGTTGGGTTGTTTTGGTTTTTTTTTTCCAGTTTGGAGGAGTATCCTGAATCAAATACCCATGTCCCCAAGGGTTTCTGTTCATGGCCACATGCACTGAAAGAAGGCCACATATCTAAAAGTGTTCCTGGCTATATGCCCTCTAACTGGATCATTGTGAGAGCTCCATTTGAAATTATGTGTTTTATTAATATTTAATGATAGTGAGCCACCTTCTGTGACAGCCTTCATTCTAAACACTTGCCAGGTTTTTCCTGCTCTGCCCATGGACCACTTCTCAGTGTTGCAAAAAGAGTCAGTCAGCATCACACCTTATTTTCTGGTAGATTATTCTGGATTGATGCAAGAAAAATTATTCCTAAAATGAGGGGTAACCCAGTGTGGTCGGTCACTGGAACAGGCTCCTCAGGGAAGTGGTCACGGCACCAAGCCTGTCAGAGTTCAAGGAGCATCTGGATGATGCTTTTAGTCATATGGTTTATTCTTAGGTAGTCCTGTGAGGAGCAGGGAGTTGGACTCGATGATCCTTATGGGTCCCTTCCAACTTGAGATATTCTGTGACTCTCTGACTCTGTAATCAGGTGATTTCATATTTTCTGCACTGTAAAAGTAAAAGTGGTATAATCATGCCCTTGAAAGCAAGACTTTGGTTTGACCAGTTCAGTAGCTTGTATTTGTCTTGCAGAACCCATCAAGTATTTTAATGGGTCATCCTCTGAAAGTAATTATATCTTTTAAAACACTCTGTTAAGGTCTTAGCCAAAGTGTGGATTTTGGTGGTGAAAAGTGGAGGAAAACTATAGTAATTTGTAAATGGCAATGTGAATTCTAGCCCAGAGTACCATGAAGTCCCTTCACCCAACTAAGAAGAAAAAACCCGTGTTTCAATGAAATTAATAGCCTTGGTAAATTCAGCATGCACAGAATAGTTAAAAGCCAGGGGGGAAGCTTTACTCTTCTGGTTTGTCAGGTCTGTTTTGAGAAGGTGTTAAGAAGGTATCATTCTAAATTACTTGGCAACTGTCAAAAGTATTCTTGAATAATTTGGACTGCCGTCTAAAAGGGAGTGTTTCATTCTGTGTAGGTAAACGTGGAAAAATAAATGAAAAGCTTAACAGCGATACCGCAGCGTATATCTCCAAGCCCACATCAGAAGAGAGAAAGAGCTGCTAAGGTGGGAAAAAAATCCACTATGGATGTTGCTGACTGTGATTTTTGTCATGTGTTCGAATGGCTTAGAGCTGTAGAACAAGGCTGCAGTTGTCAGGGTATGAGGTCCTGCTGCTTCAGAGGTGTCAAATTATTACTCCTCAGCTGGAAGAAACAGAGCCTCAGTGCCAGAAGCCTGTAGACTTTGGCCCGTGTCTTATCCACTGCTGGCACGTGTTCTTTGTTGTTCTTAAAATTAAAACAAAAAAAAAGTTTTAATTCTGATTTAAAGAGAGGAGATTGTTGTTGATGTTGCCAGTATCAAAGGGGTGATAACTGAATGGGATCACACAAGTCATGAGACTGGCTATGAGGTAAGGAAATTGTCACGTCTAGGCTGCCTAGTTTTATTCTGGTTCAGGTGAGAGCAACTGAAAGTTGCTTCCATCTGATGGATGGGGTTGGCCTACCATCTTCGAAACATCTCCATTCAGGTCACCAGTAAAATGTACTGAAACAAGAGATGACTTGCACAAGTGTTATCCCTGCTTTGTCAGTTCTGTATATAAGAGAAGGACTGGGTGTCCAGTTCAGCAAGATGTATATTCATATTGAAAGACCTCAATTGCTGACCTGAACTCAGCACTGGAATTGTCACTGTTTTAAACTTCTCACCTATGGTCTGTGCAATTTAGCTCACTGCCTAACCTAACCTTAAATTAATAAGAGGCCAGATAAACAAGGTTTTACACACCTGACTCATTCAGTATCATTAAGAGAAGCTTTTATGAACTTTCTATTTTGTGGCAGGTTGACCTCAGCTGGTAGGTAAGCCCCCACCCAGTCATTCTCTCACTCCTCCACAGCAGGATGGGGGAGAGAATCAAAAGGTCAAAAGTGAGAAAAAAACCTTGTGGATTGAGAGAAAAACAGTTTAATAAGTGAAGGGGGAAAAAGGTGGAAAAGGAAACAAGTGGTGCAAAAGCAGTCACTCGCCACCAGCAGACTGATGCCCAGCTAGCCTCAGAGCAACAGCTACTTTGGAAAAACTCCCCCCAGTTTTATTGCTGAGCATGATGTCATATAGTATGGACTATCCTTTTGGTCGATTTGGGTCACCTGTCCTGGCCATGTCCCTTCCCAGGCTCTTGCCTACCCCCAGCCTCCTCATTGAGGGTGGAGAGTGAGAAAGAGAGATGGCCCTTGAGGCTGTGCAAGGGCTGTTCAGCAACAGCTAAAACACCAGTGTGTTATCAACACTGTTTTCGTCACCAGTCTAAAATGCAGAACCATACAGGCTGCTAGGAAGAAAATTAACTCCATCCCAACCAGACCCTGTATACATTTCTAAAAATATGTCCAGAGATCACTCGAGAGCACCCTAATTGAGTGGCAAACTTACGGTATTACTCACTCTCACTGTGCTTTCAACATTAAGAGCTTTCCAAAGAAAGGCTTTGTCCAGGAGCTTTGCACTTTGGCTTCTTGCTTCAGCCTGGAAATTCAGAGATATGACAGCGATATGGAGTCTGACTTTTAGGCTAAAGTTCAGGCCTATACTTTTATTAACCAAACTGATGCACTCATTCCCAGCTACACTGAATAAAACAAGACGGCTTTCTTTTAACCAAATCCAAGGGCCAGTAGGCAGCAGTATCTCTCTGTAACCTCTGCCATCCAGGCCTTTATGGCTTATACCCCATTTTAAAAAGTTGCTTTGTTACACCAGCTGCAGGAAGGGCAGTGAATTCTTCACTGCAATGCATTGGTTTTACTGTAGGGAAGGCAAATTAATTTAAAATTCCTTTGAGGCAGGTCTGCTAGAGTCATGAAGCTAATATCATTTTATTATAGTGGAATTTTTGAGGCTTTTGCTTAAGTTTTACTCAGTGTGTCTTGTTCCAGCTCTTACAGTCCTAGAATTGTCCAAGAGGGGCAATATTCCAGGAGTGAAGGTACAGATATTTTTACTGTTTGACCTCATCTGAGCCAAAGTTTTACTTAGAGAGTTTTGTCGTCCTAGACTTGTCTTTGAAAGTGTTGCAGTGAACAGGAATTTCTCTCAATTTATTGCATCTCTTCCCTCCAGCTTCCTTTCTTAGAGAGATTTGGGCTTGAAAACAGGTGTTTAGGTCATACTTCCAACTTCCAAATTCAGACTCCCTGTTTCTGACAGCTATGAATTCATTCCTTCTCACTCAGGAAATTCTTTGCTGCTTCCATTCATCTGTCCCTGTCTGAAAACTGGCCAGAGGGACCCCAATAGTTCTCATTGTTGGCATTCCACAGCTAGAAGACAGACAAGTCCATTTGTAATGAAAAGGAGATTTTTCACATCCTGTCCTTCTCTTACAAGCTGCCTGTGCCAGCACCATTTCATGCTCAGAATAAGCCATATATCCTTTTTTAGATGATAACCAACTGTGTTTTGCATTTTCTTGGAAATACTTTATTATTTCAAAAAATTGAGTTTAAGAATTGTAGAGAGTGAAGGCAGTGTTTCGCTTGAAGTTACACAGAGCACAGCTTCTACAGCTCCAAGCGATAAACTTCTGGCTACTAAAGTGACATTAATAAATAAAAAACACAGACAAGGTAAAGCTTATTAAAAATTACATCTTCCACTGTCTAAACATGAGGTTAATATGAGTCAATGGTGTTTTCACAGCTTGGTTCATAGCTTGACCATGGTGGTGGTCCATTAAACCATAATCCATTATTATACATAATCTACATGTCCCTCTAGGTTGCAAAAAGAATGTCTGCTTTGTGTCATGAGGTGGCTGTGTGGTCAGGGAAAGAGACTGATTACAGTGTGTTCTATGAGCAGAAACATCTAGCTATACAGCCTTGAATGTCTGCAGGGCTGACTCTTTTGTCTATAAAAATATGATTAGTTTAGAAAAACTCTAAAGAAACTATACATTGGGTTCACAGTCAACATTTTTTTTTAAAAAAACATACACAACTAAAAAATCAGCTCTGAAACGAAATGATTCTAAATTAATTATTCACATTTGGACAATTCTGACTTGAAGTATGCATCTTGCTGCCAGACTGAATTGGCTAGTAGTTGAGCAAAGGATTGGGTCATTTTAAAAATTATTCTGTTTCTCAAAAACAATTATACCGAAAGTGGGAGCAGGGGAGGTTGAGAAGGATGGTTCCAGGAATAATCCACATGCTTCCAAGCATATAAGTAAAATTTTGAGGCTGAATGCTGATGGTTGTAGAATGAGAGTCCGTTTCCTAGGAAATCATGTAAGATATCCCAAACTGCACACTTAAAGGGTTGACTTCAGTTCTCTAACCATCCCCTTCAAAATAAAAGGTTGCTTGAAAGAAATCAGTGCTAATCCCACCAGGGTTGTCTCAACCTTTCATCTTTTAAAGAGTGAGAGAGAAAGTTAAAGAAAAGAAGTAATCCATTCAGTTGGCTACATAGTCTGCTAAATTTTTTTTTACTGAAGTACAGAGAGTAAATATCCCATAGGAATCTATACAAGGATGAAAAATCTTGGTACACCAACAATTTTGCCACAGTGTCTGTGTCAAAAATCTTACCAGCTAATACAGATAATATGTTATCTCTTTGTTTGTTTACTTGTTGCCCTCCCACCCCAGAAGCTGTTTCATTTTGATAGACAAGTAATTATTGCACAATTGCTAGTTGGGATAAGGAAACTTTTTGTCTGGGAACTTTATAGAACCTGTAACAAGGACATCATTCCTGTACATGAGTACCCAAACAACCTCATGGAAATGTGACTTAGTACTTGATGAATACATAGTACTTGATGCCTGCCGGGAGTGAGGCAGAATGCTCTGCATTGCTCCATAGCCATACAAACTCAATATACAGAACTCCTTAAGGCACAGCACAGATGGGCTCCAGAGGACACATGTGCTGTAGCATTCTTTGGCTGGAAAGGATGATATTTTGCATGAAGAGGCATAGGTGGGAGGCTCTTAGCAGAGAAATATGCAGGTTTATTTTGTTAATGTACTATCCCTTGTCAACCATTTCATTATTACAACTTATAAACTATACTTACAAGAAAAAGCTAGAAAAATGTGCTTGAACTGCTGTTCATATTATGGTCCATTTGGTGAGGTGCAGTATTGCTTGCCTGACCCTAAACCATGGGGACAAATGAATGGTAGTTCTTCTGAATTACAAATATCTCTCATTTTCAGTAAACAACTATTTTTTTCTTCTCAGAGACAGGAAATGTGAACAACCCTGATCCAAGCTAGCCCATCCCCGCTTAGGAGCAAAAAACCAGGCATCTTCATGTTGATGTTGGTAAAGATTAACCTTGCTCATTTTACGCTAACAATACTATGGCATCATGAAACAGGATACATGTCTCAGAACAAAGAACTAAAGTGAATCATAATTTGCTTCGCTAACTGCTTAGTGTTGCCAAAGTTAAGTGAACTTAGGGGAAAGGTAATTCTGGCAGGGGGAGATCACGACCACCGATTCAAGGACCGCCCACTCAAGAAACCCGCCGACCCAAAAGACTAAGGAAGTAAAGGTCTCAAGAATCATAGTGAGCATGCGTAGTAATTTACAGGGCAGGTGAAGAATTTTAACCAATCATTTAACAAAGTGACAATGAATATATATTAGATGATTGTATAAATAACTGTTAGTTTACATCAACAGTGTGCTGGTTTGTACCATGCACCTGTATTTGCGCATTTACGTAATAAAGGAAAATACCTCAACTCTGTGTGTGAATTGGGCGATGCACACCGGGTAACGGACCCAAGTTCTTGGGACAACAATGTAACACTTGGCCTGGTGTCAGGCTAAATTGAAAGATAATGCATTTAACACAAAATCCATGCAAATGCTCAGAGTAAATTTCATTTTTTTGTTACCAAGGGGAGAATTTAGATGCTGTTTGCAGTGTGAATGAGTAAGAGGTGTTATAAGTCATAGGCACTGATCTTACATTGAACAGAACATGGGTGGAGTGGGGTCCATGTGTCACTGTGGCTTGATCCATACCTTCTTACATGTTCAAAGCCATACAGGAAAACAACAAAAAGGCATTTGTGTTTATCACAGTAATTACTTAAATTAGCCAACATGACCATCTCAACAGCTGTTTGCTTTTTTTTTTAATGAGATTTTTCTTCTTTTTTGTATCTGCATAGATTTGAGTGAAAAAAAATCAACCCAATTAGTTTTGTAGCAGCTTGAGACGGTTTCACTTCGATTTATCAGTGCTAAAAGGTCTGGATTTCAGATATTGGGAAGCTTTTTTTTTTTTTTTTAAATTAAGGAGTAAAACCAAAATCACAAAAATATTCCATTAGCTTTGTGGGAAAAAAAATCATCTTTAAAAAGCCTTCTATTTTTGGTCATGTTTTGAGACCAACAGTTTACAGTCGTTCCAGTTGGTGACTGAGTAGTCAGTTGTCAGTCCACAATGAAACCTGAATAAATGGACATTGAATAGATTCAAACACAACTGATCATTTATTTAATAGCTGGATTGATAGTCCTTGATGTGTTATCACTCTTCTTCCCCCAAAAAGGCTTTAAGAGGGTTTTGAGCCTCAAACATTCTTAGCAATACATGGAGCAGTACCAGAAACACGCAGAGGATGAACTGCCTTCTTTGGAAAGAAGCTTTTCTGTAACCATGATTTGCCAGACCGCTGGGCTAACCAAGACAGTCCATAGTTCATATCAGATGCCCAGACTGAAAAAAAGTTCTTAAAAGCCCAATGACCAGGCCCTCAGTCTGCTGACAGTACGGCTTCCCAAACAAAAACCTCCATGGTTGGAAGAAGCAGAACTCAGGCTGCTCATCAGAAGTATTTGGCCAGCCTTCTGTCATCTATAACTCAGTGGGAGAAAGCACCCAACTCCACAGACAGATGGGATCGTGCTCGCCACAGAACATCCGGAGGAACCACCCAGGAGGACACTGCGTCCAGTCTTCCATAGTTGCAAGCCACTGTATAACACATAGCCAGAAATTCTTCCTCACCTTCCGGATTGTAATGCCTTTCATTCACATTTATTAAGTCAAATGACCCAGTTACCTCTACTGTTCCTCCAGGCACATTTTGAAGAGAAACTGGGTGCCCAATGGATTTCCCTTTCATACCTTATGCACCTACTTGCTTCAGCACGCACCATTATAATTACACACACACGCATGCTTTCTTTCTTTCTCATAATTAGCTAGGTCTAGGCGTTGATCAAGAGGTGCAGATACCCTCCAGACATCTGTGGAATTTTAGCAGCATAAGTTCCAGCCTGCAGAAAGATGCAGTGTTCCAGCCCAACATAATATAATTCCATATGGCAACATACAGACACTCTTTCTTATTCATGGTATGGCCAAATCTAAATGTCAAAAAAATCAGAAGTCCATCCTCCCAGAATCATGGGATAGAGTTATGAATCATGAAATTAAAAAATATTTTACCATTCTTTGACTTGTCTTTCGGGTCTGTCGTGGTTTAACCCCAGCCAGCAGCTAAGCACCACACAGCCACTCACTCACTCCCCCACAATACAATGGGGGAGAGAATAGGAAGAGTAAAAGTGAGAAAACTCATGGGTTGAGATAAAGACAGTTTAATAGGTAAAGCAAAAGCCACACGCACAAGCGAAGCAAAGCAAGGAATTCATTCACTACTTCCCATTGGCAGGCAGGTGTTCAGCCATCCCCAGGAAAGCAGGGCTCCATCACGCATAACGGTTACTTGGGAAGACAAACGCCATCACACTGAACGTCTCCCCCTTCCTTCTTCTTCCCCCAGCTTATATACTGAGCATGATGTCATATGGTATGGAATAGCCCCTTGGCCAGTCTGGGTCAGCTGTGCTCCCTCCCAGCTTCTTGTGCACCTGGCAGAGCATGGGAAGCTGAAAAGTCCTTGACTGGTGTAAACTCTACTCAGCAAGAACCAAAACATCAGTGTGTTCTCAACATTATTGTCATCCTAAATCCAAAACACAGCACTATCCCAGCTACTAAGAAGACAATTAACTCTATCCCAGCTGAAACCAGGACAGGCTCTTTGACCTTTAGTATTAACACCTTCAAATAACAAGGGAGGGGAGCAGGGGTTGGAATGCAATAAACAAAAAACCTCCCATGGCTGCAGGAGTTAAAGTGCATCATAAAATTAGGCATCACTGTATGCTCATCAGCTTCAGCCACAAGTCAGAAATATGAATACTAAGGACCTATTTATCCACACCTATGACACAAAATAAACATGTGTAAAACCTAGCAACACAATCACTTCATTTTTATTCTTAAAATCTATTTTAATGCTCTGTCATTACATTATACTGAGAAAACATGTAGAATCTGGACTCGTATAATTTAGTGGGCTTAGGGTTATACCGCTTTGGAAATCAGTGCCTCAGTTTGAAGATCCAGCAGATGGTATCAGCCATTTTGCATTCAGCAGCACTTTTTCAGAAGAAAGCAAAGCGTAGTAGAAGATCATGGAATAGATCCTCCTGGAATCTATGCTAAGGCACATGGAGGATAGGGAGGTGATTCGGGACAGCCAGCACAGCTTCACCAAGGGCAAGTCCTGCCTGACCAACCTTGTGGCCTTCTATGATGGAGTAACTACATCAGTGGACAAAGGAAGAGCTACGGATGTCATCTATCTGGACTTCTGTAAGGCCTTTGACACAGTCCCCCACAATATTCTCCTCTCTAAATTGGAAGGATATGGATTTGATGGGTGGACTGTTCGGTGGATAAGGAATTGGCTAGTTGGTCACATCCAGAGGGTAGTGGTCAATGGCTCGATGTCCAGATGGAGATCAGTGACGAGTGCTGTCCCTCAGGGGTCCGTACTGGGCCCAGTGCTGTTTAATATCTTCATCAATGACATAGACAGCGGGATCGAGTGCACCCTCAGCAAATTTGCAGGTGACACCAAGCTGAGTGGTGCAGTCGACATGCCTGAGGGATGGGATGCCATCCAGAGGGACCTGGACAAGGTGAAGAAACGGGCCTGTGTGAACCTCATGAGGGTCAACAAGGCCAAGTGCAAAGTCCTGCACTTGGGTCGGGGTAATCCTCGGTATCAGTACAGGCTGGAGGATGAAGGGATTGCATGCAGCCCTGCCGAGAAGGACATGGGGGTACTGATAGACGAAAAGCTGGACCTGAGCCAGCAATGTGCTCTTGCAGCCCAGAAAGCTAACCATATCCTGGGCTGCATCAAAAGAAGCGTGGCCAGCAGGTCGAGGGAGGTGATTCTGCCCCTCTACTCTGCTCTGGTGAGACCCCACCTGGAGTACTGCGTCCAGCTCTGGGGTCCTCAGTACAGGAAGGACAGGGACCTGTTGGAGCGGGTCCAGAGGAGGGCCACAAAAATGGTCAGAGGGATGGAGCACCTCTGCTATGAGGAAAGGCTGAAAGAGCTGGGGTTGTTCAGCCTGGAGAAGAGAAGGCTGCAGGGAAATCTTGTTGCAGCCTTTCAGTACTTAAAGGGGTCTTATAAGAAAGATGGGGACAGATTTTTTAGCAGGGCCAGTAGTGATAAGACAAGGGGTAATGGTTTTAAACTAAAAGAGGGTAGATTCAGACTGGATATAAGGAAGAAATTTTTTACAGTGAGGGTGGTGAGACACTGGAACGCGTTGCCCGGAGAGGTGGTAGTTGCCCCATTTTTGGAAACATTCAAGGCCAGGCTGGATGGGGCTCTGAGCAACCTGATCTAGTTGTAGATGTCCCTGCCAATTGCAGGAGGGATGGACTAGATGACCTTTAAAGGTCCCTTCCATCCCAAAGCATTCTATGATTCTATGAAATAAGTTTTGTTGAGCAGTGTAAGTAGCATGAGGCAATATGTTATTTTGTCCCTCCCTGTTTGTACAGTATGTTACACAGTGGCATTCTCATACTGGTTAGCCCTTTTTTATAACACATAATCAAAATATTACCACTGCTTATACTATTATTACCACCAATAAACACAATAAAGAGAAAAGTATTATATTGTGAACTGCATCCCCTAGCTGTTCAATTCCAACCTTTTTAATATTCATGTCAGTATTTTAGGTTTATTTTATGTTGTAATTTGTTTGTTTGTTTGTTTAAAGAAATGGATATTTTGGCTAGTATTTTGTTGGACTCCAGTGTTAAACTGTAAATTTTCAGCTAACTTGGTCTTTCAATCTTTTCTGATTTATTTCTCTATCCTGTCAAATGGAGGGATTGGAGAAGTGATGGAAACCACAAACTGAATCTGTGAGATTCCAAGTAAATAACAGCAGTGCTCCAGCCTCTTAGGCATCTTGGTTGGTAGCAGAGCTATTAGATACTTTTCATATCTGAGGAACACAGCTGTGAATTTTATAATGAAGTGTATGAAATTTGTTTTCTGTTCTGTAGTTTGCTTCTTTGCCAATCACCCTTCTGGGAAAATTGCTAAAGAACAAAGCAAACACAAACAGTTGTAGTGTTTGCATCTACTTTGCATCTAATGTTACATTTACCACTAGCTCCTTTTTTTAAGACTATGTCAGGTATTTCCTTACTTTTCTCATCTTTTCTTCCTTATTTCCAAGGTGTGTAAATAATACATGGCTACATGATACAGAAAGAAAAAAAAAACGAAACAGCTTGAGAGCAAATCTTATAATGCTGTTCACAATCAGAATGTTTACGTATTTAAATCAGGACCATGACTAGAGAATGATCTAACATTGAACTCATTCTTAAATTATTTACCCCTCAGAAAGAAAATGTATCTGTTTCCTTGAGGCTTCTTCTTATTCGATTAGACTTACTGTTAAATTATAAATAACCAGTAAACATTTAATGCACAGAACATATTCAGTTTACTCAACCAAGAGAATGATGTTTTATAAGTGAGTAAGAATATTAAGCATCTTTAAAAGTGGTGGGATTTAAATCATCAAGAATCAAGAGACTATGATGGAAATAAGAATTATACCTAAATAAATTACTTGGGTTTATATTTAGGAAATGAGAGCAAAAGAGGATAAAGTAGTCAGTATATGATAATTCTTTATAGTATACACTATATAAGTAAGACTTACAAATTTCAAAAATAAGGTTGAAATATTTGGAATCTAAACCCTGTAGAAAACTTTGACAAAATTCAGGCAGATTATATCAAGAAAATGTAAACTACTATTGAAACTAAGAGTCTGTTTAATGCTAGCTTTCCTATCCACATTGACTGTAAATTCATGCTTGCCATCATGTTTGTTAAGAAGATCCATCAAAGCTGTATTGAGACTATGGGTGTAGGCTTTTTTAATGCAGGCACTTGCACTGTAATGCAATGAAAATATTTCTTTGACTTTGCTCAGTTTTTACATTTAAGGTCACACTATGGATACTGTACATCCTTTGCGGTAGTATAGAATCTTTTTTTTTTTCCTGGCAAATGATCTGCTGTTCAGAAAAAGCTGAGTAAAATTAGGTTGATTTGGAAAGTGAGAGAACACTGTAGAGAAAGGAATTCCTTTATCAGTGAATAAGTGTTTTGAACAGATCTGAGTATTCTGCTTCTGTCTAGAAGACAGTTTTGAAAGGCAGAGTGTTTTTTTCGGTATTCTGAAAAAAGTATTTTTCAGCATGTTCAGTATTCTATACTAAAGAATAAAAAACTTTAGCAAGCTTCTTCCCCCTTGAAAAAATCCTAATTGAAAGGAAGTTTGTCTGTATAGTGCAAACTGACCTTTCTTGTTTATGTTTTAACATCTTCAATGTTCCTGTCTCCTTAGCATCTCTTCATCTGCCTCATTAATTATGGTAGTTAGACACAGATAGTCAGACATTTTCTTTTGGTGCCAGGTATTAAACATAGGCTAACTATCTACTTCTAGTCACTTAACACCAACTTCTCCACAGCAACAATCTCTTTATTTTTTTCATATGGATTCTGGAACATTGGAACATATCCACATGGATAGTGGAAAGTATGTAAAGAACCTGGAATTCCTGAGTGCCTACAAATGAGAATTATACTTTATACGTTAAGATATTGGAGATATTAGTAATTGTTTCAAAGAAGCAGGGCTTGAAATCCCATATAAGTAGAGTCTCACAATATTTGCTACCAAGGCTGAGCAAAGTATTTTGTTTATAAACAGGCTGAATATTTGAAGATAGGAAAGGGTTAATGGGCTTTGATACATCTTAGGCTTAGCCAGTACACAATTTTTTGTGTGTTTTTATTTGGTTCTGGTAAGCATCTGCATACTCAGATTCCTTGAATTTAAAGTGGAGGTGAAAATATTCTTTCCTAATTCTGCTGTATTACACCCACTGATAATCACAGACTTTCACAATATTTGTAAATAAATTAGCTTCTGTCTCTTCCACTTTTGATCACTGTGTGAGACTGTTCCCTTGGCATTGCAGTTTTCCAGTTCTTGCTGGAAAATGACTGGAAAACAGTGAAAAAAGGGAGATGATGATTGGTTCAACTTTACTGCTGCAGATTGGTAAAGGCTTGGGGGGAACCAGAGGTTTCTCTGTAAAGTGGAAGAGCCATCCTGAAAATGTGTCAAAATCAGCTAAATAGTTTGCAGTTCATAGTGCACTATTAACATTCCTATGAAGGGAGGTGGCCTGCATTCATTACAGCAGAAGTAACTAAAACCTCATTTGCCTCACTAGAAACTACATATACTACAGTGAAGCCTTTCTATTCCTGAATGCAGCTTATGAGGCTGAAGAGCTGTTCTAATGTGGATTTCTGAATATACTTACTTTTCTGACTGATGGGACGACTCTTCCTGTTGCCCCATTACCTGCTGAAAAAAAAAAAAAACACCTCCCATTATTTTTTCTATTTGCCAATGACAGGGAGACAAAGCGTTCCCCATAGGCTGTAAGAGCTAGTGATTGGGGTAGATCAAGGAATGTGTTTCCTTAGCCCAGGAAACAAGACAGGAGAAAAGCAAAAGAGCCCTCACTTCCAGCTGAGTTGAACTTCCCCTCTCCATGGGGCTACTTGTCCTATGATACACAGTCGTCAGCTTCTTCATGTGAGTCTTTTGTTCCGTTTTCAATCAGGTTCCCATAATTTTTTTTAAACATGATACGGCCCAATCCCAGCACCACTGCGCTCTTTAAAAGTAAATATGAACACATATTTAAAGCTTAAATAAATACAATTTTTCATGAAGAACAAGAATCCCGTTGTCTACATTGGGAAATTTACCCAAAGCTGGTTTTTTGATCCTTAATTGAAAAACTGAGCCTCCAGTGGCCAAAACATACACTGAAACGCTACAGACATTGGGGCATTGGCATCTTCAGGAACCTGGCAGTGGTTATTCCAGCCATGGGTTTTTTTGCTGAAAGCCTGCTTTTGATTTATTTCCATAATAAAGAGCAAATAGCTGTAAGCATCATAATGATTTGAGATTTGTTTCTAGCTAACAGGCCTCTGGTGGCCTTATAAATTTGTTATGGAAGCACATATGAAAGAAAATGGAACCTGTCCGACAGGATACCCGGCATGACTCTGGTAGGTGGTAGAAAATATGCTTCTAACCACCTCCACGAGCAAAACTGCTCCAGGACACCTCTCCCTCTCTAGAGCTGTAATCTTGCAACCTTTCCATAATGCCTGCTCTTCTCTACACTTTTACAGGAAAGTATGTGGATGAATTCTGTGCGTTTTCATCTGGTAACACCCAGGCAGAGCATCCTGGCTGGCTGGAGACAGCTCTATGGGAGGCTGAGAGGAAGAGAGGGAACATGGAGGTGAGGGAGGGATTAACTGCCCTCCCAAGAAGCAACCAACCTAATGAATAACTATGAAAGACTCTCCTGCTGGGAACATGAATGCTTAGAAATACCCAACAGAAAACCAACACTCTCTCTCTCTCTCCCAAGAGCAGTAATATCTCATTCCCAGGCTTGTGGTCATGCCAGCTCAGAGTTCAGATCCATAAATTTATCTGTTTAAAATACACATATTTTACACCTTAATTCAGCTCTTTCTTAGAATGAGTTGTACTTCTCAAAAAGAAATTTAACTAACATATGGAGGGTTCATGGATGACTGTGTGTCAGCACAAATGAGAACTGGGTCAAGCAAATGCAGAGCAGCTGAAGTCTGCCTTGGCCCTCAGCATCCCTGGAAGGAATATCATTTAAACCAGGTCACTCCTATGCTGTGCACTATTCATTGGTGCATCCGAGTCCAGCTTCAAAAGTGTGCTTTTGTTTTCGTTCATTTCATTTCCAGAGTTCTTTTAATTCAGTTAAGAAATCATGAGCTGATCATAAACATGGAGTAGCAGTCTTAACTACATGAATTTTTCACAAAGTTTCCTGATAATGGTTAGAAAAAGCCTCTCTGAGGAAAGGGATGCATTATGAGCTCCTCCCTCTCTGAGCACCAAGGAATTCAATCATGAGATGCAAGGCTGCTGGAAGACAGGCTTTCTTTGTGTCACTCCACATAAATCTACCTTTTTCTCAGCCTCCAATTCTCCTATTTGTCTGAATCAATAGCTTGTTTTAAAGTGTTTTATTATTCCTTTGTGAACAATCCCGAATAACCTAATTTGATCTCTCTTAATGTTTGTGGCACATCCATGAAAAACGTGGATTGTTTCAACTCATTTGTTGCTTAATTAGTCTGTAAAGTCACATCTATAAATGGCTTAGATAGCTGCTCCCTGTTAAAAATTAAAATTTGATCTTTGTTGTCCAGTCTTGATTGGATGCATTAGTCACATGGCATTGTTTGGTCTCAAGTAGGTCTGCACTGAATGAGCATTCTGAATTCATTTTGAATTCATTCAGCCTGTCTGAATTAGGAGTTTGCTTCTTATGGATACTCTCTTAGAGTTCCTCAAAATTTATTGAGAATGTTCCTGGCAGCAAATTGTGTTCATATGGATACTCATGTGAAAGGAACAAAAATGGGCAGCACCACACCCAACACAAATCGTTTTATCTGCATAAACACTACTTGCTTCAGGTTTCAACCACTGTTTTATTACAAGCCAAAAGCTTCTATTCCCCACTACTGTACATTAGACAATGACAAAATTCTTACGCCAAAGATGTTACACTCTCTGACATATGTCTGTCAATCTATCTGTTTTATTGCTTTTAGACTACAGGAACCCTGAGTCTCTACAACCACACTGTTGTAACAGAATTAGGAATCTGTTCAAGAAAGTTAGATACAAAGATCTCTGCCTGTATTGAATACTGGAGACACTACTCTTATTTACTGAAGATCTTATCTTAATAGGACATTGGCTGGAATAATTGCAGAAGAAAAAACGCTTCTTCAAAGATCATTTCTGAGCCATTCTGACTTAGAGGTCTTTTCTTTCAAATAATTATTCCATTTTAGAAGTATATAAATTATTCTGTGATGCAAGTGTCTTTCATTTCAGAATGACATCTACTTTAAGATATTCTGGTATTATAGAATAATTTATGTCACAATAGCTGACTAATTTTCCTCTGTAAATGAGACCTCTTTGTTTATGTCAGAACTCAACCGTAAGATTTTAAACCATTCAGTTTTTCCTCTTTCTGTAAATAATCTATAGTTGTAGATCATCACTGAAAATGTTTCTTAAAGAGCTGTCTTGTGGATTAGAGCGTTAGGAATTTGGGGAACAAGGAGGGAGAAGACCTAAATAAGGGTGAAATTCTACAGCCAGTTCTTCATACTGTAATTCCATTTGTTTCTGTGGAAGAAATATGTGAGAAAAGGATTAAAAGACTTGTTCCTAGTGACCTAATGATCTTTCCTCGTATAAAATACTTGATGCAACCACAGAAGTGGTTGGCTACAATACTGTGTGTTACCTTCCCATGAAAGTATCAAAGGTCAAAATGAAAATGGCATGAGTACTGCTTTAGTGTAGTCTCTTGGATGCATTTCAGGTTTTTTTCACCATTATTTACTATCTATCTTTCTCAATTTTGCCTGGATTTGAAAATTACATCACCACCAAGACTGAAGATAATTTCACTGCAAGCATAGACAAAGGCAAGCCATATTCAATATTTATCCCAGAGCACAGCTGTAAATATATTATATTCTCATCAACACTTTCATCTAAACAGCAGCCAGCTGTCAGCTCTGTTCATTTTGATGCCAATAGTGAGTGGCAGGTAACTTTTCTGCTCTAGACAAGGCTTTTACTAGAATCTTTCTAACACTCGTCACATATTCTGATTTGATTTCAGAACTTAAAACCTTTAACTAGGATTTACCATAATGTCATAAAACCAACAGCATATTAATAATGCAACTTTTAAAAGAAAGTCCTGAGTTAGTCCATTTCTGAGACTTACCATATTCTTTACAAATTCATCAGAACTATCTGATGAATGTGCTGAAATGCATGAAAAGATTGATAGGCACTCTAAGACAAGGCTGATCCTCCTCTCATTAAGATTAAAGATGTAGCTTAGTTTTGGTATTTTGGGGGCCTGAACATTACAATTGACAATTGTATTATGGCCATGAGAAGGAATAAGTTATCTTGGCACCCACCAGGAGGGGTTCAGAACTGCTTGTTTTGCAAGAAAAGACAAAAAGTTTTAATAAAGGTCCTCAGTCAGAGAGGTGAGCCTGGGGTGTAATAACCTCAGGTCAAATTGCAGAATGCAGCACAAAGCACAATCTCAGTCACTGCTCAGAACTCTTTAGAAAGCAGAGGAAAACATAAATAGAGACCAAGCACCTAAAATACTGCACTAACATCAGTAGGTGCTCCATTTTTTGCCTAAAGTCAGTATCAGGAATGTGACCTGAATCCCATGCTCTTTCTTTCTATTACTGGACCGCACCCATCCTGAGAAAAAGAAGGAAATTAAGTACTAAAAAAGTAGCTTTAACTCTATTCTCCCAAACCTCTTTATTTCACATAAAAGGTGTGTTACAATTCTGCATAAGCCATAAAAATTCGGGGTTAAGTCTGACATGCCAGTCTTTGGAGTGCAGTATTATGCAAAGGGAGAAAAAGGAAAAAGAGAGTATTGAGATCTTCAGAATGACAGTAGGCAAGCTGTTGGCCTTAGCTAGGAGCTTTGTGGGTTTTTTCATTCTTATGTCACTATCCCACTATTATTTAAATGCAAAATTGATTTTTTCCATATTGAAGAAAAAAGGGGTTTGATTGTCAGGCTTTTCATGTTGGTATTTGGAACTTGGAAAATTTGTTTTCGTCCTCGTTCTGCGAGGCTAGTAAAGAAGAATTAGGTGATGAGTACTATATATTTGTTGGCAAAATATCTCGATAATATTAAATTAAACGACCACTTTTTTTCTGAATATTTTGCCTCAGCATGTAGATCTCAGTTTGTTCAGATGCAGGGATATTAGAAGGTGAAGTGTTAGACTGAGCATGGCTGCTAAAATGTTATCATATTACACAATCAAATTTCTGTGTCAACTCTACTAGTGAAATATATTTTGCTATCATCAAACCACACAGCCCAAAGAGAGCGCAATTGTCAATCTTAAGCACTGCAAGCATCATAGGTAACCAAATATTTTCAGTAACAGTACGTCAGGGTAATTAAGGTTAATTATCTGCAACTACAGAGGTCTGCTATTGGCACAACAATCTGCTTCCATGACAACCTGAAATTCATTTGATCTCTCTATGTTTTGAAAGCATGGATAATTTAGCTTTTCTCATGCCCAGACCCAGTGGAGTATAAGCTTTTATGGTTTTTAATTAAATAAAAACTGTGAATACCTGGTGGACTTACATCAGAAATCTTGCATTTGGACTGCTATGGCCCAAAAATCTTCTGCAGATGGTAAAATTATTATGATTTCTCATTGTAAGAAATTCTGTGGGTTTCCTGTTATTCTGCAGGACTAGAAATTAACTCTATTCTACTCAGGGGAGGGATAACAGTGGGTCTTTTGGCTCTAGGCCAAGCATTCAGTAGAAACACAAAATTCAGCTAGGTGCAGCAACTGGCAATGAAAGAGGGCAAAGCATTCTTGGTCATCATGTCTGTCAAGGCCATATCAATGCTTTAAGCAAAACATGCCAGATTCATAACACAAGATGGGGAAATAAAACTGAAAGGAGTAAATGTAAAGCTAGGTAGGAAGTGGTATTTCTGTCCTGGCAAAATGCTCAAGATTTCCGAAGTATTCCTAAGAGAGACAAAATTTTTTTTTTTTCATTAAATGTGAGAGTGCATAAGCGTAGTAATCAAGGGGATAAAGAAATCTACCAGGAGGTAGAAGAATTCAGATCAAATGCCAATTCCACTCTAAAAGCATCTGCATGGCAGGCGTCTTGACCATCATAGTCTCAGATATCATGGGTGGAGAGGGACACAATAAGTTTACAATATTTGAAATAATTGTATTCTGGTCCTGTCAAAGGGATGATTATATCTATCTACAAGCACAAGGAATCTCATACATAACTGGCTGAAGAGCTAGACTGCCGTAACCCATGCGTCACTAATTCTGCAGTGTTTTTTTGGTGTGATTGGCTGTAAGAAAGTGTAAAAACCAATAGTGTTAAGTTTTTTATTTTTTTCCCCTAAATTGTTCGTATATGTGGCTTTTTTATTGAATCAAGATAGAATTTGTGTGGGCAGACCTATTCCAAGCGGGAACAAAAGGTCACATGTTGTTTCTTGGAAGCAAATGTACTTGTCTCACCTCAGGGGAAACAGAATGGTTAAAGCCACAGCTTGATGATGGCTTAGAAATAGCACAAAAGGCCCATCAGTGTTTCCTTTGGAAACAGCCATAGCTGGACTTGTGAGTACTCCTAGAGACACGCCAGCACTGGATGGCTACAGGGCAGGAGATATCTCCTTAATGTCCTGTACGGAACAACTTCTACAACCTGATTTACTCTGTCTCCAAAATGATAAACGTGTTGAGTATCACAACTTTGAAATGACACTAGTTGCGACAGTTCATTAGAAAAGTTATTATTAAAGAAAATTAATTCATTAAATTAATGAATGAGCAGCAATGACAGTTTTTTCCCCACACCATATCAATATTCTGATAGCAGAAGAGATATGACAAATCACCTCAGAGTTATATAAATGCCTGCTACATAGAATCACTTTGGAAATTAAAATCTGTCTTAACATTTTGTCCATAGTCGGTTCCTAAAGGATCTTAAATTCAGGCAAAGGGACAGCAGTTTTTCACAAACTGACTGTCTAAAAATTAACTTGGAAAAGCAGATGCCTAAGCTGGAGCAGTAGCTCAGACAGGGTCCAGGCACTTGGAGCTTCAGGTTAAAAGCGTCTCCCATGGGAAGGGGCCCAGTCCCAACTGCTGCCTCCCAGCCAAGTAGTCTGGAAGCTGCTCCCCAGTGTCACCTAGGGAAGGGGGTCACCTTCAGGTGTGCTGTCTCTAGGCTTGCCCTGAGCCCAGGCAGCCCACCCTCTGGCAGGGGAGAAGGTCTCTCAGCTGTTACACCTCTTTGGCTTGACCAGAAGCAACAGACTTTCTCCTGTAATAGTACTTGTTGATAAATAGTGATTTTCATTTCGAAAATTAGTTAGTCCTTTGACATTTGATTTAGTTTCATGCCAGAAGAGACTGAAAATCTTTTGAATTTTGATTTTAATTTTTTTACAAAGGGAAGCCCCTGAGTAACTGGTAGCTAAGTAAACATAGAAATTGCTACAATTGAGAGGAGGACTTTGTAGTCTGTTGGAGAGAATGGTTTCATACAAGATGTAGTAGAACCCAGTTGATTCCCTGCTCCCCTGTAATTTGGGGGATCTTGTTTGATATTGGAGTCTGGCATTATGGCCTTGCCTGAAAACAGAACTTGAATCTGGGCTTGTGTCTCCTAAATACTGGCTAGTTTTGTTCACTTACTTATTTTGGCCAGAAATTCTATTCTAGAACCTATGAAAATTTTCACCAAAGCTGATATGGTTTCTATGTGTAAATATTTGTCAACAAAGAAAGTATTTCATTGTCAAATTCCTTGCTACTTCTGTTCAGGTATCTCTCAGAGGAGATTCTGGGGGCCTGTCTCTTTCCAAGAGCAGCTCTTTGTCTTTTGCCTTGTAGTCATGAGTTCAATCAAGAGTCACTTGACTTGTCTAGTTATTAAATCTGCTTACAATATGATGTTCCAGATGATGTAGATACCTGCTGACAAACTATGATCCACTTTACCAAGGTGAAACATAGTTCCTTCCAGCCAATATAAAATAAGTATTTCAGGGGCATTTTACGTGATGGACGGGCTCCAGCTGCATAGATCTCTATTCATGTCCTTAGATTATCTGTCCTGGTTCATATAATCCTTTCCAGGAGCTACAAATGGAAGTAAAACCTGCTATTCTTGATCAAGTGTCTTCAAGTCTGCTTTTTACACAATGCACTCTTGAAGGCAGTATGTATCCTTTAATTTAGCTCCTCTGAGTTATGCCTTCAATAATTTTACATCAATATTATATAGCAATAATGGCTAAGAGAGTATTCCTCTCCCTCTCCTTGCTCCTTTGATTTAGATGTCTTTGTTTGAAAGTACTGCAGTCACCTGCCAGCAGGAGCTTATATGACAGTCTCCATTTGCTTGAAATATGTTGTGGTAATTTCATCTTTGAAGGGCAAGGAGGATAATCTTTCTCCTTCAAATCCAAGCGACTCTTAAAGTTGACAGCTATATCATGAGATAGCATTCAAGTTTTATTTAATAATAAATTAACTTAATGTGCACCTAAAAATAGTGATAATGAAAGCGCAGCCCATTGTTCTGTCATCTGAAGAAACTGTAATGCCTGAGAAAAACTTCATTTTAGATCCAAATAATAGAAATGGTTGTCAGGTTTCATCAAATTACTATTTCATTAAGCGCTACTTGATTGTAGTCTTACAAAAGGAAAAAAATTACCAAACACTAGAAGCTCAGACTAAATGCATACAGTCCCTGTCTGCTGCTCCGTGACATTCGTGTGCTGATTGACTTGGGAATCTGGTGCATAGCATAAAACTAATGTGGTTTTAGCTGTGACTACAGTTTTCAAATTAACCATTTTTTTTAATTAAGTTTTTCCAAACTGTGAATCTTTCAACAAAATTAGGAGCAGAACATCTTGCCCTTTCTGAAGAGAGACAAATTTTTAGAAGCATATTTTTGCTGGCTTGCTTTAGGTTTGTGTCACAGTTTCATATAAATATTTGTCTACTGCTGTAACCCGTGTCCATGCCCTGAGGGTACCAAAAGGCCTTAATTTCCCTGAGCAGCTGCACTTGGGGCCTCCACCTACCTTCCTGCTGCCCATTGCCCCAGCAGCTCCATTTAAACTCCCAGCCCCGTTGTGTGTCCAAGTTTGTCTGTGGTTGCTTACTCATGGGACTTTCTTGAAGGACTCTAGAGGAGTGCTGTAGGTAGCTTTGTTTCCACTCCTGCATCTGGCCTTATCTTGCTATTTTTGACTGGGGATGGATGGACGGATCTGACTCATCACCTTGTCCTGCCTTGCCTTGCCTTAGGCTGTTGATGGACCCTGTTATCAGCACCCTGCTCTGCTTGGCTGTTTAGATGCTCTGGAACTGTGCCCTAGTTGGTGAGGGGACCGTCACTGCCTGTACTGGGGGTGCTCCTGGCTCCAGGCTTGTTCTCCCTTGCAGAGCAGCCCCAGTCTTGCTGATCCCTGAGAGCAAGAGCTCTGACTCTGCTGGCAGTGTTTGGTGGTAGAGGCAGAAGAGCACACAGCTGGCTGATGGAGGTCTGTCCATTTTTTTTGGTATGTATTTACTAGCTATGTGCTACATAAAGAGTTCTATTGTTCATTGTAACATGGTGTAACATGTCGGTTTGGTCTTTTAGATCTTTCATGTTCTGAGACTATGCCAACATATGATCTCACCTTGTTAGTGGGATGGGTTTTTTTTAATGTACTCCTTGAAAACCCACTGGGCTCTTGCACACCTGGTATAAATCGGGCAGCTCCATCAGAGTTATTGGGGCTGTGCCAACCTGTGCCACTTAAGAGTATGACCCAATGTAAGGACAAAGTCCTTTCATGCCAGCTCCTTCTGCAAAGGATACTTATCAGGAGACCCACAGCAGATCCTGAAGACCAGACTGGAAGGTTACTAGATTGCCAAGGGACACCTTCAGACCAAGTGTCCTTGTCCTGTAGTTCTTGTAATCATTTGTACTCAATGCATGACGTACGTGTGTGTGTGTGTGTGTGCGTGTTCAAAATTCCCTTTCCAGCATTATAAAAGATTTCATCAGAAGGAGAGCCAGTGAAGCTAATAAAATCAGTGCTGGCATGATGCAGAAGGTTAGAGTAGACAACAAACAAGCAGACTCTTCTTTTGCAAATGATTCATCTGTTTGTTACACATGAGTGATATCGGTCAGGAAAGTGTTTGTAAGCAGCTAAAACTGCCAGCCTTTTCTGAACAGACTCTACATGCTGCAGGTTCAGGCACACCCCCTCACTGGCTCCTGGCTTTTCAATAGCCACAGCAAGGACAGAGCCCAACTATTCTTCTCAAGCTTAACTGTTCTTGGAGCGTTCTCTGGGGGATTCCTCTGTTGCAGCTGCAAGTTTCCACTGTTCCAACAATACACTCCAAATCCTCTTATATCATGCTTGGAATAAATAAGGTCTGTCTGCCAGCCTGAGTCAGCAAACACCATCCCTGTATGATTTTGTGAGCAGCTGACTGGAGGGTGGCATGCTACAAGCCCTCTTCATCTGTGCATAGGGTCCCAGAAACTGCCATGTTCTTTGTGGTTCAGTTAATTCTCAACAGTGTCTGGAGTTTATTATTGCTGTTTTTCATTTGCTGTGTGCTTCTGGGTTGAGAAACTGCCACAATACCATAAGCAGCAATCCTCATAGCTCTATTCTCATGAGATTTCCTTTTTTCTTCCCTGATCTCATGCAATTCCCCACCCAGTTTTTCCATGCCCAAATGATCCAGATAACTTGGACAAGAACTGACAGTTCTGAGTGCTTATCCAGAATCACAAGACAGTGTTTTTCATATTCATCCATTATTATAATATCACGTAAGTTTACAGATTTGGGTGAATAAAACAAACCATTATCTGTCATATATCTATTCATTTAACTTCATAAGTGTATTTCAGTTCCCTCATTGTACACTGTTATGCACTTTTATGTTTGAGCTTTCCCAGCAGAATCCTCATGGAAAATGCATTCTTTTTATTGTAATTTGAATTTTGAACTGTCCATCAGAACCTTTAACTGCATAGCCAAAAGCAATGTGACTTTTCAATTTTCCATTCAACCATGCAGTTTGTAGTGTCTAATGTCACTAATTAGCTATGTAAGTGTACATGGAAGTGATGTATATTGCATGCAATATTCCACAGCAGTAACAGTCTACTGATGATACTCACAAATGTTTTGAATTAAAGCAGAGATGATGATTTTGTAAGCTGTTCTCAGGCATCTCTAAAAATGGAAAGAGGGAAATTGGCTGTGTAAGGGGTTTACTGCAGTTTTCATAGTGACCTCAAATGTATACCTTTACTTCTGTGACAAAAGAGTAACATTTCTGACCCTCTTAAGAAAACAAGGAGCTGTAGCTTTATCTTGAAAGCTGTGCCTGAAGTTGCAAGCCTTGAAGAAGCCAGTGATGCTTAGGCTCTTGTGTCACAGTTCCATAGGCATTTTTCTCAGTGACAAAATCAATTCAAGCTGTTCCGCGCCCTTCCTTTCAACACCAGCTGCTCATTTCTACTCCCTGACTACCCTCTCAATTGTTCTGGCACAATTACTTGTGGACTTTCTTGATTGATCCTTTTCAGTCAACTTTTTTTTTCCATGATGGATTGTTTTCAATCTGCAGCTTTTCCCTAATTTAGTTCCTCTGTTTCATTATGACCCTGCAGTAGTAGGAGGGTGGGTTTGAGGTGGCAGTATAAGGGCAGAAAGAAAGAGTGAAGTAGAGCTCAGTAAGAGCATGGCTTTGCTGCTGAGAATGAGTCTGATGTGACAATAGTTTAGGGCACTAGAACTAATCTTTGATCATTTCTAGATCCTTTGTGGGAAGGGTAGGTGTGATTTTAATATTCATCTATATAAAATCACCACTGAACTTATATTTTAGGTTTGGACACTACTTCTCAAGATAAAGAGGGCAGTGAAAAGCAATGCTTCATTGAGTGGACTTTTTTGTAGAAGAACATAACCTTAAGTATGAGTGCTTTCGATCTAACTCAGACACGGCCTGCTTCTGACACACAGCAAGTCTAACTCATGCCTGCTACAAATGGCTCATGGTACTCAGTCATATCCAATCCTGCACCTAGTGTCAAAATGTTAGATGACTACTCTGGAATACAGGCAAGGATAAATTAAGAATTGCTGACGAGAACATACTTCTACATTCAACAGTTCTTAGTCAAGTCTATGGCAAAATTCCTTTTGGCTTTGATATTAAAGGAAATAGAATTAGTGTTTTTCGTTGTTTTCTGCTGGATTTTGGTGGGAGTTTTTTTACAGATTTTTCCTTCATTGACTAAGCTCTTCCAAGTTCTCCTCATCTGACCCAGCCTTCAGAGTCCTGAACCATCTACCAGCACAAAAGAGTCTTCTTCAGGGCTCCAGAGAACAAGTGAAATATTTCAAGTTTACCTTATGGAGGAATGAGGTGGGCAAAAGTAATTCCTTTAGGATGAATATATCTATCTAATAATAGAATCATAGAATCGTTAAGGTTGGAAAAGACCCTTAAGATCATTCAGTCCAACCGTTAACCTATCACTGCCAAGTCCACCACTAAACCATATCCTCAAGCACCATGTCTACCCTTCTTTTAAATACCTCCAGGGATGGAGACTCAACCACTTCCCTGGGCAGCCTGTTCCAATGCCTGCTTAATGCATCTGCTTAGTAGATTGCTGGTTTGTGAATCTTTCCTGATGACAGCATAGGATTCCTACTGAATCAGTAATATTCAGTTATTCAAGGTCCCAGGGTCCCATACACTCTCATAGTAGGGTTTTATAATCATGGTGATCAAAGGATGAAGTGTTGCAAGGCATCATGGAGCAGCAAAGACAGGCTGCTCTTTAAGGAGCCAAGAGTCACAGCAAGGTAGGCACCTCACCAACAAGGGAGCTGCCCCACTGTACCCAAACAGGTCCAGTGACAGTAACAACAGCAAGCCAACAGTACTGATCAAAAAGTCCATCGTGATGAGGCAGGTCTGAGATCAAGCCAGAAAGTAAAATCAGAGGCTGGGATAAGGACCAAAATTAGGAAGGTGTTAAACCATGCACAGGTGTACCAGCAACATAACTCAGATGAGTGGCAAGGGCCTGAGCATAAAAGTGGGCCCCAAGCAAAGGAGGAGCAGAGTCCCACAAGAGCAGACAGCTCTTTCTCCAAAGTTGCTCTTTCACAACTGTCTGAGCCAGTGGATAACATGGCTGTGCCACATCAGAGAGCTGGCTGTGGGCTCAGGCACCAAAACTCTTTGGGATGGGGAGATGCTCTCAGAGACCTGATGCATGGTTTGCTGGGAGCTGTGGCCTTCTTTTATCAAACCAACTGATGACACAAAGAGAAAAAGTGTACAGGCTTTCAGGTTCATCAGCTTTTCTGTCCACACACTGCAACTCATGTCATCTCATCTCACTTCTTCCTACTCATGTGGTTGAGAATGGCAAAGTGAAATGTTTCCCACAGTCACAGAAGTGAGGGCTAGCAGACTTTGAACTTAAAAGCCCCAGTATTGTTGTTATGTTGCTTATTGAATAGCATTTTAGTTCCTTAACTATGAGTGAGATTCTTCCAGTATGAGATTATTATGATATTATGAACATCATATTATGAGATCTCACAACATTTTCTGTTGGAGCCTGTGTTTTGATCAAGAACCAAGAGATTGCTAATCCTGCAGAAGATTTTACGTGTAAAAGAATAAAGAAAATCATTCATCTCTTCCTTTCTCCATAAAAGGGTGTAATCAATGGGGAACATGCCAGTTGCCCAGTTAAAAGATATAACATTCCTGTTTATGATGGCAGGAGAGACATAAAAATCTTCATAGTCCTTGGCATACCTTCCATGTGGGTCTTGGCACCTGGGGCAATGCCATTTCACCCAGAAAACTGCTGTCTGTTTCAGTGTAGTAACAATGCACACTAGCCAGGGATAATTTTGGAATAATTCCTTACTTATTTCTCTAAAAAAAAAAAACAAAAAAAAACAAAAAAAAACACCTTTAAAAAGAGAGATAGATTTTTGTTTTGGTCAAATTAAAAAAAAATGAAGGAGATGCACTTATTCACAGTGTAAATTCTTTGAGAAGCACAGAGTTCTAATTGTTGGAGTGGAAAAATCAACTATTTAAGAAATGTAAAAACCTACTTTTTATTTCAGGTTTGAAACATAGTGGTTCTCTGAGCCAGGACACACAAATTTTAGCTTTACCTTCTAGGGTTTGGCATCTCATGTATCCTGGCAATTAGTTTGGCCTCTACAGTAAAATTCTGGGCCTGAGCTTGATTAAGAGAACATTTATGAATAACATCCTCAGAAAAATTAAGGCCATGGCCAGGACTGGGCCACAGTGGCAGTGAAATAGGTATGCTCTATGGCTAAGCTGTTCCATAAAACAGAAGAACCAGGCAGCTCATAATTCTTTACATCGATAGCAGTCATCACTCTTCTTTCACAACTTGCTAAGCCCAATTGGAAATTCCTGAAATTTTCATTTCACTTCTTTCTAAGTACATTTGCCAATTTCAGTGGAAAACACCAGACACGGTGGTATATTTATGCATATGATGCTATTGACATGATGGATGAATCATGGTTTTACATAGGGAGAGAAACACCAACCCATTTAATCCCCCTAGAAAAAATTTTGAAATTAAAAAGGCTATTACTTGTGGAGGGCCAGATCCTGCAGCCCTTACTCCCACTGGTATGACTGAGAAGAAAAAAAGACTACCAGTCTCGTAAGTATTTGGATTTTTTCAAATTTTGATAGCCATTTACTACAAATGTTTTTTCAGTTACCAGTGCTCTTTTTAATCCTTCATCAGTCTGGCTACTGATCTGGTTTCTCTGACAGTAGGCAGGTTGAACTGAGTTGTACCTTAAGAAGTTGGCGTATTGGATGAAAAGTCCCCAGAGTTCCCAGTGGGATGCTCCCTGTACTCTGCACCAGTCCTCAAAGCAGTGCGACTGCACAGAGCATGGTAAGGGTGCTGATGCCCACCAAATCCACATGCTTAGAAAGCCTGTCACCTTAAATCAGGGGCACGGGCTAATACCTTCTAGAGGCAGTAGCAAGGTTACTACTTCCACCCATTAGTTTCCTCCTCCCGTTGGAGGGACCTTTGGTGCATCAGAAGTGAGGGAATACTTCTCAGGCACTATTGAGTAATTAAATTTGGTGACTGTTGTGCCCTGTACAGCTGGTCCTTCTACCCTCTGGTCAGAGGTGCTCTGACAGAAGGCAGTACAAATCTTGATAGTGCTCACTTGGCAATATAAAGTCCACCTAGAAAGAAATTATGATTGTGCAAAAAATGCCACAGCCTTTTCCATCAGGACATAAGCTATATTGTAATATATAATGCACAAACAACACTACACATTAAAGATGTGGTTTGTATGACTTAGTTTTTGCCATTTTTAAGTTAGGAATCTTTTCTAGAGTAGTTGTCTAGAGTCTCTGTGTGCTCATTGAAGAGAAATGGTCACTCTCAAGAGGTTCTTAGAATACACATCTGGGATGTCAAGGGGAAAAAATGGGTAAGTCTTGCTGCAAATCTTTTATTGTATACAATGGGGTAACAATACCCCTTCCCACACTGTGATGTGGCTCTGAGCATCACATTAAGAATGTTGTAAACACAGAGAAAAATGGTTCAAACATGAAAAACATGTCCCTATGGCTGAAACTGACACTTTTTCACTCTCATCTGCTAATTTTGGCTCTCTCCTAATTCATTATATTGCTAGCTGTGAAGATGTGCTAGGAGAAAACAGTTCTAGGCAGTGTAGTTAAAAGCATGCCATTCTCTTCAGAAGGCACATATTCTGCACAGTCCATTGAGTTGGCCTGTAAATCACCTAGTTTCATTATATTCTCCTTCTTGTTCATTAGACTTTTGTGCAAGTGTTTTAACAAATATTCACAAGTATTTTCTTCCACTTTAGATGAGATTTTCTAATGAAGCAGATATTGTTCTAATTATGTAGCACTTTTCAGTAATTATTCTTGTAATCTCTTTCTTCATATAACCCCAGACTCTCAGGCCATAGCTATCCACACTGGTATGACTTGCAATATTCCATACCTAAGAATGGGAATTATGCCTTCAGGTCTTGAGTTAAAAGTCTGAATGCATTTTTCAAATACACTCGGGGCATTTACATGCCTGACAATAAAAATGAGTGTAAACTCTATGACAGTTTTCTGTGCAGCTTGCCAAACTCATACTGGGTTTATATATACATGTATGTGTACACATACTTAATTTAGGAGAGGGTTGGTTTTTTTTTCAGAAAGTTCTTTTATGATAAAGAACTAGCTTCTTCAGAGCAGAGGTCTGAGATCAAAGATATCAGGTACATCAGTTGTTGCCACCTATATAAACTAAGGTTTGTTTGAGTACAACTCTGGTGTTATAAATGAAGTGGAAAATTTGGTCTCCTTACTGTTAAGACCAGTCACTGAAGTTGTTTCACACACAAGCTGTGTTTACCAAGATTTCTTTCCAACAAGTGCTGATTATGACTCCTCATCAAAATATAAGTTGCTGATAAACTGAGCATTCAAAACACAACAAAAATGTGTTATAAAAGTAGAATTGCCTAGAATTTACCACGTTGCAAAGGATATTGTTAATGTTCATTTTATTTTTTATTTTGAAAAAGTTTTAATTGAAAACTGTTTTAAATTTTAAATATCAAGAGTTTTCAATAGAAAGTGTTTTAAGTAGTACAAAATTCTTTTCAAGAGAGTGTACTGTGGCAAATAAAGTATCTCCCTGGCTTTTTTGATGTAATCCTTGATAGATGGGAAGGGCTTCTCTCTCTGAAGAAGACAGTGCAGTGTTGGACACTCAGAAAGTAGTTCCTGTTTTAGAGGAATTACGGAAGAGTGCTACTTCCACCATCATCTGGGGTTGTTTGGGGGGGTTTGGGTGTTTGGGGTTTTTTTTACTTATAACTATATAAATGAGTACGTATTTAATTTTCTCCAAAAAAACAGATTGAAAAAATGAATTCAGAAGGCTCAAATAATAGAAAAAGCAGTAACATTGATCCCCAAACATACTATTAAAAGAATTTTTGGGAGCTAACTGTTTTTCAGCCAGGCTTGGGATTTAGGAGTCTGGCTCAAGATTGTTAACCTTTAATATCAGCAACAGTGGCATGGCACCTCCTAACACATTTCTACATTCTTTTGCTTCCAAACCACTCCCTAAGCTTGTTTGTGGTTTGAAGGTGAGTAATGATTATAAAACACTAATGTTAACAAAACTCTATTTTGAAATAAAGGCAGATTAATAATTCTCGACTCACTATTATCTAAACTTTGAGAGCAACGTATAGAGTATTTTCTTTTTCAGTTAAAGTGGCATCCTCAAAGTGGGATTTGTCACTTGTACACTTAGAGGAAAAGCCAGTTCCATAAAAATGCTATTTTTGTGGTACTGTATAGGATTTATTTCCCTTTCTTGGATGAAAAGCATACAAATATTCAGTAACTCAGATCCAGTCCATCTCAGGCTGTTGATGACAGTAAACATAACACGTTTTTTATCATAGCCATGCTTTCTCGTCTGAGAGGTATGTACTCTGGCAACCTGATCTGGTGGAAGATGTCCCTCCCCACAGCAGGGGGGTTGGACTAGATGATCTTTAAACGTTCCTTCCAGCCCAAACCATTCTATGATTCCGTGCCTACATGGACACAACTTTTGATACAGCATCTTGAGTGGCATCCTAGCATGGTTGCAATAATGCACACAAAATTCATTCAGATGGCAGACAATGCTCTGTTAATGCTGCATTAACAATCCAGTTGCCCTCATGGCTATCTTCACAGTAAACTCTTCTTGAAAGTTTTTTTTTTTTAAGTAGAAGAGGGATCAAGGATAAAAAAATGCCATACAAAGGGGCATAGCAAAAAAAGCTATATTTTCAGCCATTTTGCAGATCATAGATTAGATTAGCATGAGACCATGGTACTTACAAACATTTCTCTCCCTGCCTGTGAGAAACAGCTGGGCCTTGTCCCAGGTTCTGAAGAATGGCACCAGTTGTTCCAGTTCTGGCCAGGGCAGGTAAGGGGATGGCTGGGGCGGGGAGTTGCTATTTTTAAGAACTTGAATTTCCCAACTATGCTGAGCCTCGGTGGGAAAGAGGGATGGGAAGCTACTATATGTAAATGCTTTAATTTCCGTGGAACAGGAAATGACAGAACTACACAATAAGAAAAAAGAAAGTTGTTGTCCCTTTTACCCAGCCTGGCACTAGATTTTTCTCTTTCCTTCCTTTCTGTGAGCACAAAGCTTTGGAGAGTTCCTTCTCTGGCTACAGCTTTGCTTCCCAGCAAAAGTACCGTTTCACCTTCTACTCCAGAGATAGGTGCTTTACTTCAGAAAGCAAAAAGAACCAGAAGTGGTCTGAAAAACTGGAAATTTAAGTGGAAGTTTGAGTCAAGAATTTGGAGGGTTTATGCTGGAAAACTGTTGGAATAACTTCTTTCCAGAGGCTGGCTCCCATGGCCATCTTTCTCGTGAACACAGACTGATTAGGTGTTTCTGCTTACAACTTGTGACTTTTCCTGTTCCATTTGTGCATTGCAGTCATAATCCCAGAATCGTTCAGACTGGAAAAGAATGAGGAGGTCACCTAATCCAACCCTCTGCTCAAAGCAAAATCAACACTGAATTCAGGTGAGGCTGCTTAAGACTTTGTCCAGTTGGATCTTGAAAACCTCCAAGGATGTATTCCACAACATCTCTGGGCAGCTGTTCCAGTGATTCGTTGTCCTTATCATGATTTTTTTTTCCCTTATGCACAACTTAAACCTCAGTTGTTTCAGTTTATGATCACTGTTTCTCATTTTCCTGCTGTGCACCTTCCTAAAGTCTTGGCTCCATTTTCTGAATAACTTCCTTGTAGATATGGGAAGTTATTAGGTCTCCCATCCTCCCACCAAGCCTTCTCTTCTTCAGGCTAAATAAGCCATGCTCCCTCAGCCTCTCCTCATAGTTGATGGGTCTCAGCTCTGTGACAATCTTGGTGGCCTTGAACTGGACCTGCTCAAGTTTATAACTATCTTTCTTGTTTGAGAAGCTAGGGAGGTGTGGGGACATGTCTGGATGCAGTATTTTGGATGTGGACAAACAGGTGCTGAGTACAGGGAAATAATCACTTCCCTCAATCAGCTGACTGCGTTTCTGTTGCTATCAGTCAGGACACTGTTGGCCTTCACTGCTACCAGAGTGCAATGCTGACTACTGTCCAGCTTTCTGTCCACCAGGACCCCAGGACTTCTGGGTCCTTTTCAGCAAAACTTCTACGTGTCCAATCAGTCCCCTGGCTGCACAATTATATGGGGTTTGTCCATCCCATGTGCAGCATTTTGCAATTGTCCCTCTTGGATTTCATAAGGTTCCTGTCAGCCCATTCCTCCAGCTTCTCCAGCCCATTCTCCAGCTGAATGACAGCTCTGCATGAGGACTATATTGACTGTCCTCAACCAGCTTGGCGAGACTGCATTCCCTCCTCTCCTCTAGGTCACTGATAAAGGGTGAAGTGCTGGGACTCCAGCACCCACTATTTTATGGATAAATAAGAGTTTATACGTTGTACTGGACTTTTAAGGGAACTAGAGACCTTCACATGTGCATGCATGCTAGTTGTAAGGCACTTACTGAGAACAAATTAAGGTATATGTATAGACATTTCCTTTATGAAGCCAGAGGGCATGAGTCCTTCATACAAAATTATTCCCCCTGCAGGCATTCTTGTAGGAATCTCAAGAGACTGAGTGGCATTTCAAGAGTTATATGTAATGAGGTCTTGGTATTGCCATCCCTAAATATTTCCATATAGTAAGTCAAGTCTCCTTAAAGTATTGAGGTTTTCTTCAAATCAAGTTTTCTTATGTGGTAAAGGCTTGTCCCTTTTTTATGTCTCTTGAGTTTTGAACCATATGAACGTTTATCTACAAAAAAAGTAGAAGTCAGAAAATGGCAAGTGTCCCCAAGACTACGAGTGAGAGAGATATTTTATGGTGAAATTCAGTATAAAAGTGTGAAGGCTGAGAACTCCAAAATCCTCTAGGAAAAACGGTTCTTCCTGAATGAATTTAATAATGTTAATGTCATCTTAAATATCTGCAAACCCTGTGCCATGAAGTTCTAGAAAGAAAAAAAATAATTCTTTACATTCATCAACTGGTGGCAAAGGGGAAGAATAGCCGTGGAGATAACTTTATTCAGATAAGGTTTCTGCGTGGAATTTCTCTGGTGACACATGCAGATGCACTGCAACTTGACCAAAGCTTAGAATTGCTTGGGTGCTAAAACTGTGGAAAGGAGAGCTTCTTCTGTCTCTCTTTCTTTCTTTTACTACTTTAACTAAAATTTGTTGATTTTTTTGTTGTTTTTATCTTTTTTTTTTTTTTTTAAATAAAGAGTAGACAAGCGGCTTGCAGAACCTAGGATATTTATTTCTCAAGGTGAGAACTTTAACTTTAGGCTGCAAAGTCACATGTCTGAGCTCTGGTAAGAGACAAACTTTGATACACAGCCCATACTCAGCATTTCTTGTCTAGAATCTCTAGGTAGCTCCCCATGAGCATGCAATCTTCTCTTCTTACGTGGAGATGCCTAGTTCTCTTCATTCAGTCTTGTGGAGGCCTAGGTGGCTAACAGCAACACCTATGTTTCCCTTTAGGTATCAAGGTGCTTTAACTTGGACACTTTGTTCTTTATTGGATGTAGGTCTTGCATACTTGCTTGATTGTAAGAAAATCCCTGATGCAGTTAAGATAGAAGTTTTACAGGTGCTGTAGCTGAACTGGCATAAATCAATGCATGGAGGTACATTACCTCTTCCATGGCTCTTAGGCAGAAATTTGCCCTAATACAGTAAATGAACATAGGCATGCAAGTCAGTCTTTGCACTGATATGCTGTAAGGTAGTGGTAAAGGCATCCAGCATGAGTAGAGCTCAGTTTTGAGTCCCCACTAAGCCCCTTTTGCAGCAGCACAGTAGAAGAAGCGGCAATGAAGACTGGCTTAAAGGGAGTCCTGAGATTTCTCTGGTTTTGGTAGGAAGTTCTTCAGTAGCCAAGAGTTATCATTGTAGACCTGTGCTATCCACTGATATCCACTATCACTGGGGTGCTTTCTCCTCTGTAGATAATTGTGCTGGATTAAAAGTGGTGTTCTCTCTCCTTCTTTCCCAGTTTGCGTATAAGTGTTCCTAAAGAGTGCAGCTCTTAATGGCAGAGTTAAAAACAGCAGCTGAGGCTACAGGGGAACACACTCAAAGAGCGAGGCAGGTGGGGGTTAGAAGCAGGGTCTTAAGCAAGCTTCACATAAAGTCCTGTTTCTCGTCTTCCAGAAGCTATGGGTACAGGACACAAACAATAGTCAGGATCAAATCCCTGCAGAATGTGTTTATCTTGAGAACTCTCCTAAGATCCTAATCAACGTTGAGTTTTTAGTAAAGAACATATTTTGGATACTTATCTTTCCCCAGACCACTTTACTTGAACATTTTTGAAGGGCAAACACCCAAAGAGAAGATACCCACTGACTTGCTCCAATCTTGTGGTTTAGGGCTTCAGCCGCGCCTTTATAGAGTTTCACTCCTCAACTCCTTGTCTTTGCAAGGGCCTCAGGCACTGGTGACAATTCACTCTCTCCTGGTCTTCACTCGCAGTATTCAGACTGATCTCTTGGGAATAGAAATTTTTCAGCTCAAGTGTCTGGGTTTAGTGTGAGAGAATTTGGGTGACACTTAACAAGCAACACTATACAGGAGATGATTCAGTGGTCTCTTGTGGCTTTCAAATTTTCTAAATGTGTGAAAATCTGATCAGGTTTATCCAGCTCTCTGACCCCAAAATGATATCATTAACCATTGTATCAATAAATAATAGTGATAGGGTTGTTATTCATATATATATCTAAACCTTGTTTACATCTTGCTAAATTCTTTGTTTCAAGCACTTCTGGTAGCAATGACCAATTATATGTTCTGCTAAAAAGTGTTTACTTTCACCATATTTAAGTGACATACCTTTTAACTTGCCTGAATGTGACTATTCTCCCTTTTCAGAGCACCTGTGATATTGTATATTCTTCTCTTGTCTCTTGTTATTTAATTCTTATCTAAAGTGAAGAAATCCTTTCTTTTTTACTAATTTTCCAAACCTGGAAACTCTCTCATATCTTTGCTGAGGCAGAACTGAATATAGATAAGACCACATGTGATGTAAGTGTCTTTATACAAATTTCTGCATCATTTATTCCATGTGTCCTGAGGTTGCCCAGCTCTGTTGTCTAACAGCTAAACAATACCCTCTCTTGCTTTGAGGGAAAAAAAACAAAAAACCCCAAGTATTTCACGTACTCATTTAAAAACAGAGCAAAGCGGATGGAATATTTGAATAGCCCTAGCTGTTATGCTTCAGTGTCCAAACTTTTGGTTTGTCTTTCATGGGGTGCACCCATGGCTTCAGTGTCCCAAACCATCAATCTGCAAGCTCATGCTAACCCATAAAGAATGGGAAGCATTTATTTTCAAATTTAATTGATGTTTCTTTGTTTGCAGAGAAACTTTTCTTCCCCAGCTTCAAGTAGAGTTTGAAGCTGCTTCCTTCCTTACAGCATGCTGCTTCCCTTCCAGAAGATAGCATTATAGAAAAAATTATATTCTAATAGTGTTAATCTGGGGTTTTTTGAGACTTACTTAAAAGCTGATTCTCATTAGAGCAAAGTATCTTTTAAATAGTGGCAGCTAGGGAGGTGTTGGGGAGGCAAAAAGAGATTTTGCCTTCTTCAAGACCTCTCTAATTTACTAGGGTGATTTAAAGTGTCCTCAGCATACAGTTGGGTCTAGACTATATGTAACACAGGACTGGAAAACTGTACAATAAAACTGAAATCTTTCTTTATTTTATCTCTTTTCCCCATATATTTGTTTTTGGGTTTTTTTCCCCACCCTCAGCTAATTACATGATAGGTCATTAAGGGATGGATGGAAGAGGATGGAACTAGGGCATTAATCTGGGATTTGGAACTACATTCAGTTCCTTTCTTTTCCCTGAACTTCTGGTAAGTCCTTGATTGAGGCCTTTGATCCCAATTTCTCAGATGTACATAAGTAGTCAAATACTCCTGAAAGCTACAGAAACTGAATACTTTACTAGGATCCTCATCTTTGAAAGTCTTCAGCTCTTCACCTGAAAAACAGAAATAAAATTACTTTCCTACCTTACAGAGTAGAAAATATGGTTTGTAGAAAACACATGAAAGATGGCGAAGAGCTTGGAACCTGTAATTATGCAGAAATAGGGATGGTGGGTCGTACATGTGCACCTACATGAGGCATATGTGTATACACGTTAATGTATTTTTAAATGGGAAACACAGGAATCTAAATCTTTCTTCATTGATCACCCTGGCAGCCACCTCAGAAGACTCAGAGAAACTTAGATGAGCCTTACACAGACGAGTAACTTTAGTTATGTGAATCATAGGTGAAAACAAAACCCACTGTATCTGCAGAGTTGACTCATCAGTTCATCTGTGGATAACTCTATAGTTTTGATTCATTTATTACTGGTCTTAAAGGCTTCCATGATAGGATTATTTTTAGGCTGATTTTCAAAAGAAATAATGTTTCTGTGAACATACGGTCTGTCCATCCATCCTTCCTAATAACTTTTGAACTCACTAGTCCATTTCAGCTCAATTTGGCAGCGGGGCTGAAGTGAAGACAAGTGCCTGTGAATTTTCATGAAAAGGGGTATCTGGGTAGAGGAAGAAGATTCAGATTAGCGCTTTCACTGAGGAAAAGGCAATTATAACTTAGTTCCTTATCCACCTGAAAAAGTGGCAACCAGCTGAGCAGCCAGCACATGCATTGCCCTAAAACAGCTGGGACCACTGCCCCAGCTGACTGCTAAGGCATACGGCATGCCACCGTGGAGAGGGGAGGGAGGGCAGATGCCGTGCATGTGATAAAGATGGTGGGAATGGGGAATATGGGAACAGGGGACATGCCACAAATCCATAGGAAACCAGGCATCCAGAGCTGTTCTGCTCACTTTTTTCGTGGTGTTTTCTCTTGTGTTGGTGCTATCAAAACCTCCTTCTGTGAGGGCAAGGGCAAGGAGAGAAAAAAGATGGCAGGTGCTAACTTAAAACTTATAAAAGAGGGAAGCAGAGCCAAGACTGGCGCCTGTGGCAATGAAGGTCCTGGACAGAAAGAAAGCAGCTGCCCTGTGAGCATGTGAGTTAAAGGTCTGGTTGTGTGGGAAGGAGAGAGAGGATACAGTTGCAAGCCTCCTATTTAGTTTGTGGGACTTAATAGCTCTGCTGTGTATTTGGGGCCCACCGAAAAGCAGCCAATATTATCTATATGCTCTACTCTTTTCCTCAGGGGTGAAGTAAGGACAGGCTTGCAGTTAGACTTTACCGTGTTTCCCAGCTTTTGTGGGTTTCAGTCAGACCCTTGTAGTTTAGTGGAGGGGATTTTTTTCGCTGTGGTTTGAATACTTAAGGAATATACTCTAACGTACCATTGTAATTTCAATTGGTTTGCATGTTAGCCTGATTACATAAACTCCTTGGTTTTGCCTTCCAAATGCAAGGAAGTCCGTTAGACAGTGTGTAACATTTACCCCCTTGATTTCATTTTCTAGCCGTAGGGGGGGTGGAGAAAAAAGCTATTGTGCAAAGAAATGTGAGATTGTCAGTGCAATGTAGTGATCCATGTCACATTGTTGGAGGGAAGCAATGGGAGCCCTGGTCTGAAGCACATGAAAATCTTTGGATCCACTTGCAAGCCCCTTTGCACCCTTTGATCAGGCAGGCGCCTGCAGCGGCAGCCTCTGTGCCAGAGGTTCCCAGTTTCACAGGGCAGTTTGGCCAGGATATTTTTGAATACCCAACACTTCATGTCAGCTATTTATCTAACTCTGTGAATAGCATCAGTCAGCTCCTCAACTGGGGCTCGCTCCTCTCTGGTGTTAGCACACTGCTGCAGCTTGACAATGCAATTGTGCCTGTGCTTGCATTCGGCACAAGTAGGGCCATTACGGTGTAGACTGCTCACTGGCCTGATGGTACAAATATTCTTGGAGGCAGGATTTACCCTTGCAGCATTGTGCAGATATATATGAGTTGAGGATCTAACCCGGAAAATACCACCTTTCCTATCCCTTTTCTTCCCCATGGTGACAGACAAAATACCTTCTTTTTTTTTTTTTTTTTTAATTTTAGGAAGAAACACTTCTCAGGATCTCCTTTCTTTACAAAATGAAACAATCATTTTTCCATTATACTAACATATTTCTCTGTGGGAACTGCAAGAGAAAGAGCTCTGCCAAATATATTCTGCTTTTTCTTCTTTTTTTAGCATATGTTGTCTTGAACCAGTGAGAGGTCTGCTATGCCCAAACATGATTAAAAACCATATAAGTTAAGTCTTTTTGAGCTGAGTGCATGTTATAAAAGCTGCTGTGAGTCAACGGCAATTTTACAGTCTTAGTTTTGTGTGGTCCTTGTTTGGGGAGTATTAGGCATTAAGTTGTCATACCGGAGCTCTAATGGGTGCACTCAGTAGGTGTGATTTATGGGACTTGTTGCCTTGTGAGAATGAAGTCATGTAGTACATCAGGGTTGCCCTGCAAACGAAGCAATTAAATTTTGTCATCTTTCTTCCAAAGGTGTCCTGAGCAGGGGTAAGAGCAAGCATAGGGAAATGTAAAATGGTGGGTGGGAGAGAGAGGTGATTAGATTCCATCTGTTGATGAACACTCACAACACTTTTTCTGAAGTCTTTAATTAAATTTCATTTGCTGAAGCCTAGTGCCACGGCAAACAGCACATCTTTTACTTGCCAGTTCTATTTATATTCCTGTGAAGCAGATCATTGTAATGAATACAGATGGGCAATAACTACAAAGTTATTGCATAATTTTTCATAATTTTATGATTGCATTTCCTACTTCCTCTTAGAATAATGGCTCCACTGTACAGCCTGCAGACCATTTGCTATATCTTTCATACATTTTACCACTTTGGCAGATTTTAATTTATTAGAGACACACTAGAAGTGGTAAGTAAACAATCTACAGAAAGAATCCGATTTATAAGACAAGGAAGACTTGAACCAGTATCAAGTTGCTTTGGAGATCACTTGGTGAATGCAAGTATATATGATTTTTCGTCTTTCTGACTTGGCAGCAAAGGGCAGCGAGTGTGTGTGTGGGGGAAGTCAACTGAAAGCCACCCACTGCCAGCTTTACAGAATATAGAACAGGTTTGTAATAGGATGTCTAGCCGGATGGAAAGTGTTTTTGTACAATTTGCAGGTTTAAACCTGCCTCAGGGAAAGTTTCAGGCCTGCTACGAGAAATCCAACTCTCTTTCACAGGGATGAAGCAGGCTTGCTTTTGCCACCCTGGTGCTAGCTGGAGTCATCTTGACCTGTGACTGTCATTCTGATTTCTCCCCCCTCCAGTCTAACCTATTCTACTTCCACTTCTGAAATAATGAAGTGAAGCACTTTTTCCTGAGCTATGATTATGAGTAAACTGACTTCTGAAAGTATGATCCATCTCCCATTTAAGTCAATGGAAGTCTTTGAGTTGATAAAATGAGTATTGGATGTGTGCCTAAAACAACTGGGTTTAAATCCTGGCCACACTGAAGCTGATGGCAAAGAGAAATTGGAATTTCACCCCAGTGTCTATGCATTATCTGCTGTATTGGCAAAGATTATCACAAAGTCTGCTTCCCCTTGAAGGCAGAGCTAAGTGCTTTTGAACCACATGCAGCTTTTCTTAGTCTCACTTCTGAAACCAGTCCCAACTCAAGTCTGCAATCTTCAGGACCACCAATAATGAACTGTATGAATGCCAGCTAAGCTGGTCTTTGAACCCCATTTTGGGACTGGTTTATGACTACATAATTGACTCTCAAAACCAAAGACCTTTGACCTAAATATTCAGAAATCTATTGCATTTTGGGTGCCTAGCTAGAAATCTATCAGAGATGTGATTTTCAGAAGGGTCCCTGCATCTAAAAATCTTGACTTCTCAAATTCCTTCATGGTATATAATAAAAAATTTTCATACTTCAGTCACTTTTGCTAACTGAAACTTTCATTTATCAAATTTTTACAGCACACAACACCAATGAATGCTTACACCATAGAAATATGCTTTGAGGTTGAATTCCCATTCATCTTTCATTGGTTGATCTTTCTAAATAAAACTACCAGGACTGATAACTGATTATGGTGGCAAATAGTGGTTCTGTAAGCTGGTTTTGCCAGCACAGAGGACACTATATCCCCATCCAGCAATGATGTATTTTTGTCATTGTTGTCTGCTTTTTATTCAAACCTGGTATACAAAAGACCATTTCTCATTGTTGTTTGTTTGTTTGTTTGTTTTCCCTCATAATTTTGTGGTGTTTCATTGATTATCTACTATTATAATAAATTTGTCCCTTGCTACCCACTCTGAATAAAGAGCATCTGTTGTGTTTTGTTCGCCTTTCCCTGAAGCATAAGGATTCTGACTTTGCTAGATGAATTATCTCAAAAAAACACAAGCACATGCTTAGTACTGTGCCAGCAACTTCATGATACATTGTGAACAGAGCTAAAATATTTTGGTGTATTTTTTTTTCATTTTGATCAACAGTTTAAAATTGGAAGAAGAACTGAAGGCAGCAGTTTCACAGTCTCAGCAGCCTCCCATCCTCTGACTGGAATGTTTCAGCCTTCAGCCTGAATCGTGCATAGAGCAGAGGAAGGTAAATCTTCCTGACCTTCACCCCTGTTCCAAACACCCAAACCTATATTATCAGCATTTCAAATCATAAGTTTACCTTTCACATGCAGACAACCATTTACTTCATATGAGGTCACAAGCATTTTAGATTCCCGATCTCCTCAGAAGATTTTACTCTTGCTTTTCCGTCTTTCTATATTTTTTTAATACTTTGGCATAGTTGGTTCTTTCACCATATGGAACCACTTCTACCTCCTTATCCCCTGTACACACTTTCCCACTCAACATGATGACATGTGACCACTCAACTCATAAACAGGAGTTAGGGAAACAGAGGTTAAACCACGGGCACCAAAAGTGGTTTTGAGAATGCAAATGTGGAAAAAGTGGGATAATCCACAAGCATGTGGTTTGTTACCATCTGCCTCATGTTCTGAATGTATAAGCACATTCACCCAGAGTTTACAATTGAAGGGATACAATGTTTTTTTTTCCTGGTAAAATACTGTGCACTTTGGCTTGAAAAGCATGCTTGCTTCCCTTCCCGTGGTGAGATTACAGGTGCTGCACGCTGCTATTATGGTTGATCTTTTTCAATAAAGATCCCACACAGACCAGGATACTAAACATGCAACTCGGCTTGATCCTGATGGATTGCCGATAATCCCACATCTATCTTCTTCCTCTTGTAGCCCCACCTAGCGGCTCGCTACGTCTGTACATCTGCCGTGTCGCCTATCTACATCTGTATGTGAATGAGAAATGTGTAAATCGAGGTACACATAAGTGTAGAAATACACGTAAGCAAATGCATATCTTCACCCTCATGCATACAGTATGGGGCAGATTTCAAAAGGTGTTTAGCATCACTCGGACATTACTTAGGTGACTGGCAGCTGCCCTGCACAGACAACAAACTTGCCCTGTGGCAGTAGGGAGGGTTATAGCTGAGGCAGCATAGTCTATAAGGTACATAGAAAATGTAATCCCCCGGGTGTACGTACTGGCACAGCTCTGGGCTGCTTGGGAAGTGCTGTCACCAGCTGGGGCTGCCTCAGAGCTGGCCAGCGAGGCAGGCAGCTCAGGGGCCATCTGCACTGTTGATGCATGGATTCGCCTCAAAAAGGAGCTGGCTTTTCAGAAAGCTCATGCCCAGTAGATCATGAGTGGCTCCAAGGTGCCACAGGGATTATATATCTCTTAAAAGGAGTGAAAGTACCAACACAGTATAATGCATACCAGCAGGGGAAAAGAGGGATGGCTGAACATGGAAGTAGCCCCCCTCTTTTGCACTTTGACTTTTCTTTGCTGTAAATGTCCATCCCAAAGATGAACAGTCAAAGCTGAATGCTTCCTTCTTAACTTTTCTTGTTCTTTTATTCTTTCATTCATTTAGAGTTTCCATTGAGAATAGGCTTAAGGTGATTAAACAAAGGAAGATGATCAGCTAAGATGGCAGGAGAATATAGGAACTGGTGGGGCATCTGATGGGAGATGTGATGTCTAAGGCAGGACTTAAAAACAGGTCTTAAAAACAGGACTTAAAAAGGACTGATGAAACAGCCCTGCTACCCAAGTCCTGCTTTTGGGAAGCGATGCTTGGTGCCTCTTTCCAAAGAGTTAGTCTTCAGCTTCAGACTTCACCTCCTTTGACTGGGACTCGCTGGCCAACACAGGTGGTCCTGGGAGCATCTCTCAGTGCCAGCCCTCAGTGCCTTGGCTTCTGGCACTCAGCAAGCATTTCAGGTGAGACACTTCACCATGGCCACTTATTTGGAAGGAGGAGTTAACTGGAAGCAGGAGGAAAAAGGCTGTGTGAGGCACTTGAAACAGGTAGACTTTTCAAAGAAACACTAGACCCAAAAATTCGTCAAAAGCACAGAGCTGGCTTAAATGCCTGACTTGTTTGTGAAATCTGGCACCAGAGGTGTTAGCAACAGAGTATCTAGGCAAACCAGAATCAGGGCTGTAACTAACTTCAGAGGCTGCAGTTAGTCAAGAGCTGCTCCAGGATCTGGGGGACACACAACACAAGGCCGTGTTAGCAGCACAGTCCAGGGAATCGCTCCTCCTGTTGGCCATGCTTCTGTCGTGTGGGTGACACGCTACACGGTTTCTGGATCTGCTGTTCAAATTTTCATGTGCTTTCATCATACCCCGTGAGGTAACCCTGTCTTTTCACAATACAAAGGTCTAATGAAGCAGGGAGCTGGTGAGCTGAAATTTGTAGGTTTGGGGCTCAGGTCTGCTGCTGACAGACTTCATCCAGGTCATTTTACCCTCTGTGTCATAGTCTCCCACCTGCAGAAAACAGTGCTAATAATATTTAACTACTCATGGTACTAAATTGCAGCTTAATTAATGGTTTGCAAAGCACTTTGAAATGCTCACTTGAAATAGGCAAAGGATAATTAACATCACGTATTTATTTAGTGAGCTTTCCTTGCCAGGCACAATCTTCCTAAAATTCCCCTTGCAATAACTGTTTGCACTGCTCTAGGAAAAACAAAGCAGTTCAGTCAGTATGTTTTCTGTGGGGAGACTTTGCTGCATGAATCAGGTGGTTGAAACTTGAAGAGAGCAGCTGCTGAGATGAGGGGCAGACATGTTCCTAAACAGGGGGAGGACATGAACAGATGTACAAGTGCTGGCACTCCCTCAGAGGCATGTGCATTGTACCAGGCAACCTTAATGACACAACTACAAAGTTGTTGTTCACTTCAGAGCTTGGCCAAAACAGGCCCCTGTTCTTCTGTAGGACTGCTGCTCGTGTCTCATGGGTGAATGCAGGTATCAGCTAGACACCAAGGTCTTCAGAGCTGACCTGTTTCTATGAGAGATTTCATACCTCCCCTTCACTGTGCTTTCCAAATTTTGCTAAATATGGAATGATGGCTTCAAGACCAAGGCAGGAAAAGTCTTAAATCTGAATTACTCTTCTCATAGTGAAGCTTATAACTCTGCCCACAAAAAGTCATAGGTTCAGATAGCCGCCACACCAAGTTGCACTCTCTGTTTATGCAATGGATGCAGCACAAGTGATGCAAGGTGAGATGCAGCTCCAACAGCAAATGATGCAGCACACAAGCAAACACAGCCTACCTGGGACTCTTTGTGGGCTCCTGATTTCTAGGCATACCTCCAGTGTTGGAGAGAAGGCTAAGCGTTAAGTTTGGCTTAAATAATGAATAAATAATTTCCAGTAAGAAGCTGCTTGTTCTTGGATAGGGCAGTGCAAACTGAATTTTAGGTCTAAATTTTTAGTTGTCCATGGAGAGGTCATAGTCACTCACTCCAGGAAGGAATGACTGACATTTTTGTAATGCCCTGCCGATGCTCTGTCTTTTTTCACTTCCTTGCTCCTGATGTGATATTGGGAGAAAACACTCAAACAGTTCCTACAACCTTTCCATGGTGTTATGTGTAAGAAATGGGAGGTTCAAAGCAAACAGGGGTATTTGATGCCTAAACCAAGCAGGCTTTTCCTAGTTAGTCTGTACAATAATAAACAATGAAGATTGCTCTTGAGACAGACTGTGAAATCCTGCCTCCTAATGGGGATAGAGGCTTAAGATAAATTATAACTGCATTTCACCAGTAGTCTGGGTTCAGGAGCTTGGTTCCATAGGTCTGGCCTTGAAAAACAGTAAACAGGAAAATAAGCCCAGTGAGCCCTCTGTGCATGTGCTGATAATTTTGTGCAACTCTTTCAAAGAGATCACGTCATTGAAGAAAAGCACATATTTAAAAGTCTGCTTAGAGGCTTTAGGATAAACTAGGGCTATTTAACTACATCATTGATGATTTTTGTTTGCTTATGTCAGCATTGCTACCCTGAAACTTTTGTAAAATGTGAGTCAGCACCCTCAAAATAAGGAAATCAGTTAAAAAATCATGGCATTTCTAAAATAATAAATAAATATACCTTGAGTTTTTACTTCCCCTCCCAACGACCTTCTGATTTTTAAGTTTTTAGATCTCCTTTTCAAGCTTTCCTCTATAATCACACAGGTTCAAAAGTGGGTTTTGGTGTTGTTTTTTTTTTTTTAGTGAAAGCAGAGACTATAACTTAATCACATGCCTTTGTTAACTGAAAGTGTAAAAGCATCAAATAGAGAAAGACTCAAAATACCCCAGCGAAGCTGTCAAAACTGTAACATCGGCCTGTTGTGCCCTGCATTGCAGATCTCACACTTTGATCCAGCACCCCCAGCCCTGGTTGGGAGCTCACAAGGGCAGAGCCACTTTGGTGCAGGGACACAGGAATGTGGGGCAGGATAGGAGCCCATGTCTCAGCCTCACCTCCACGACCACTGACCTACTCACAAAGCACCAGGTCCCACCTTCCCTCACAGCAGATCATGCCTTACTCCAGGATCAGCTTTGATGAGATCAAAGAGGCTGCCTGCAGAATAAGTTATTAATCCGAGCAAGGCTGGAGTAGATCTCAGGTTGCCTCTGAATTCAGCTGGTAAGGTCAGGCTTGTCCCTTTCTTTGACTTAAGCCTACCACAATGCAGAAGTGCCCTCTAATGTTCTTCATGAAATAGAAGGCCTGCATGCTCAAGCAAAGCTCCTGATAGCTGCAGGTGTATTTTTCTTGGGAAGCTAAATTGCTAGAGAAACAAAAGTTTTGGTTAGTTTAATTTGGCAAGACAAAAATGCTGTCCTAGGGGAAGACTTTATTTAGAAACTTTATTTTTCCCCTGTTAACTTAGATATTTTGTTGAAAAAAAGTTTAAAGGTTCAAAAGTTCACACCACTTTTTTCTGTTGTATTAAAAAAAAATAATTTCCCAGTTGGCTAGGACAATCCATAGATTAATTTGTTGTTACAGAACATGTTGAACCCAAAAGTGACATTTCATTAGTTTTTGTGCTATAGTTTTAAATCTTTTTCTGCATAACTCATTTACCTAATGTAAGAGTCTATAGCCCCGGTGCAAAAGGAAAAGGGGACTGCTTGCTTCTAGCAAAAATCCTGGCTTTGCTAGCATGTAATTTTACCAGCCATTCTTTTTCTTTAGTGGAATGAGGTCTAATGATTTTAATTGCTGACATTTCCTTACACTAATTACACTAAATACTCTTCATACTCTTCATTGGAAGCTTGATCATGACATGAATGATTCTTCTTCAGACAAAGCCAAGAATGTTCAGCCTAACTCAAGGTCAGCTACTGGGTGACAGCTGGCACTTGAAACCAGGAGACAGAAATAGTATACAGGTCTTCATGAGTCCACAATGGGCAATGAGTCTTCAGGATGTTTTTGGTGGGGGAAATATGGAGGTCACCGTGGAGTGAAATATTAATCTGACTTTTTTCTACACAGCCTGAGTTCACAGAAGCAAAACAATTGCTGCATGCAGCGCTTTTTAATATTATACTAAAAATAAGATTCCTCTACCAAACACAGTATAGCTCATTCTGGGTACTTTGGCTTTAGGAATACTGCAACACAGGCTTTGATAATCAAGCAAAGGCCCAGAAAAGACAAAAATAAGGTTCATTACAGTCTTAGAAAAAGAAAGAAGATGTAGAGGAGCCATCATCATCTAACTATGTGGGACAGACCTAAAAAAAAGAAAGAGAGCCTGGAGGAAAGATGCAAGAACATAACATGATAGTTAACGAAGAACTCCAAACAAAGCCCACTGCTTGGGATTCAGTAAATACTGCACTGTGTGCTGCCTGTGCCTGCTAGGACGAGTGAAAATGATGTATTTGAGCTTGCTGCTTCTGGACTCCACATGGTCAGTTCTAGGGGTAGGTTCACAGCAGAGAGAACGGCAAGAAGATTCATTAGAGCACCCAAAAATAAACCTGTGTATAAAAATGTAGTGAGTACTTTGAAGGGCAATTATGGGGAATGTGGAGTAAGGCTTCTGGCTCATTGCATGAATGGCAGGACACATCTGTGCCGCCTCCTCTGATCAAACAAGGCAAACGCTAGCAGAAAGGGTCAATGACATTGGGTGCACAGGAAGCTGCTTACTTGTGACTTGGGAAAACGTGGAGCTCTCTCATGGGGAGGCTTGACCTTTGGAGGGCAGCTGGGAGTTATTACTGTGGGTGGTTTCTTAGTTTATATTTCCTCAGAGGATCCTCAGACACTTCAAGCAGCTATAGCCAGATTAGATGACCAGTCAGCCTTTTCAATTTCCACTGTATAGCAGGTGAAACAATAAAAAAAGTATTGAGTAAGGAACATTAATCTGTATTCAGAGCTTTTTAATAAATTATAAATAAATATATCTGCTTCATTCCTTTGAATTCTACCCGCTTGTGTTTAGCTATGTGTTTTTAGTGGCAACACAATCTCCATGAGCTGTAGGCCCAACGAAATCATGAGCTATTTTTAAAAAAATAAAAATAATCTGAGCTGGAATTTAAAATAGGGTGTGGTGGAACAGCGAGGGTGAAAAGTTTGACCATGTATCAATAGGCGGTTGGGACGTCCTGGCAATCCCTTCACTTCCTCTTCAGTGAACACAAGATTTTCGCAGAGGTGCATTTTTGCTGCCACATTTTTGCAGCTTCCCGTTTCAGCCCTAGTCTATGCATTCCCCAGAAAGAAATCAAAAACTATCACATGCTACCTCTCATCCTCTGAACAAACTTTTTTTTTTCTGGCTCTTTGGCTGAAGCAGACAATATGCCACAGAATTTTATATTTAAAATTAAGGTGTTCCCTTTAGCATTATGTTTAACTCCTTGTGGGAGAGGGGCTGGGAGGATATTTCCAAAGTAGTTTTTGGCCTGCCTGAAGCATAAGCCAGCGGAGACATGTACCCTCAGGAAGGCAGGAAGCGAAGAATGGTAGAGGAGATGGAAAAGGAAGTTGTTATAGAAATTAAATAAACTGAAAGCTTCAGGACAGGGAGATGGAATAGGGCAGAGAACAGAGGACAGAGGATCCAGGCAAGTTGTTCATCCAATGAGGAGGATGGAATAAGAATCACAAACCAAAGCTTAAACAAAAAAGAAATCTCAAAATGAAGACGGTCATCTTCATCCCCTGTTTTCATTGAACTCCTTCTGGATAAGGGGAAGAATGAATGCTGTAAGAGCTGTACAGGACAAAACGGGTTTAGCAAACTGGAGTAGCCATTCACCGCTTTGCTTGTGGTGATTTATAAACAGGTTTCATGACAAAGACTCCTGCCCTGTCTCCTTGAAGACTACGTTGGTGTGAAAAACTTTTTGCAAATAAGTATGTTCAGTAAAAATGTAGGTTTTGATACTTTATTTCCTTGCAGTCTATCTTATCTCTCCTCTTCCTTACCCCTTTTTACTTCCATTTTTTTTCTTGAGCCACATTTGTGAGGACATGGTCTCATATCTAGGCATGGCAAAGTACAAAACAGAAGCAGGAAGACTGATTGATAGATGGACAACATTTTATGAGTGTGAAAGGTAGAATTAAATGTTCATTTCCATTTCATTGTTGTTGTGGGGAAGTATCTTATTTTCATTTATGAAGCATTCCTAATAAGTTCAGTATTTTTGTGTTAGCTGGTGTTGGTATCAGTGAAATCCAATGCTGTTGATTAAAACACTTTTTGGTTATTTTTTGGTGAACTGGGCATGATTATAGTTTTAGAAAAAAAGCTATAGAGGTTCCAGGCAGCTATTTTTCCTGAATTCCCTGTAGCAGATTCTTTTTCTCTAGGCAGGAAACTCTAACAACTCTAGGTGAATGGGCCAAAGGAAAACAGTGGTTTTGTACACTTCCCTAACATTCATGTGGCTTGGGCCGTTCCAGAGGCTTGGAAGTCTTGCTTGGGGACTCTGAAACTTGCATTTTCAGAGTACTCGACAGACATTTTGGATAGATGACAACCGCCTCTTTTCCCTAAAGTCCTTCTTTCTAACTTTTCCATTAACATTTACTTTTTCCAGTCACCACATCTCACAGAAGGGCTGGGGATTTTCATTCACTGCTAAAGCTGTCAATCAAAATTGCTGGTTTTCTTTTTTTTTCTTTAGATTGTCTCTGAAGTCCATCTTCCCATCTCTATCCACAGAATTAAAGCTGGTGACAAAGCTCATGTCATTCAAACACTGTCTTTCTTCTGTGCAGTCTCTCTGATATTAACATCTCCCCTCACAGCAGTCAGGTCTTTTTTCTCTCACCTTCAGATTTCTTCATGGTTTCTTGCCCTCCGCATCCAACTAGAGATCATATTGTCTTCTTTTTCATACTGCTATGTCAGATGATAGGTGCTAACATACCTAAATCTGGGGTGAAGCAGCAAACACCACCAGTCTCTTGCCACCTTAGAAAGGAAGGTCCTGGACTAGTAGGGCAGATCGCAATGAACAGGAAGTCTTGGATATTCTTATTTAATACATCTGAATGCTATTCCAGCTCTCCCTCTTCTAATATAAAAAGAAATGCACTTTTTCCCAGGTTCTCGCCTCATTCCCACTGTCCTGCAAGCAACATTTCTTTCTTATGAAACTGGTGATTTAAAGAAAATACATTTTGAGAACTAATTTTTTTAAGGTTGTAAGCCAATTAAGGATGCCTCCAGGCTTTGTCTAGGTTTTCTTTATTAAGCTGTGATGGCCTGAAGAGAAGAGAACAGCTCTCAATTCAATTTAAGATTATCATGAAAAAACAGAATGCTGAGGACTAGGCCTTTAAATAAATCTTCCATGAACATGGGGTCTCAGGAGAGCTACACTGTTTAGCTATAATTTCTCCTTCACTTTGATTAACTCATTTATTCACCAGGGCAATACACTTCTTGGGTAACTATCTCCTCTGCCATCTCATTCAACCATACTTCCAGTGTACATTCTTAAAAGGTGCATTTGAAGTCAGAATCTTCTTCTTTCTGTAACAAAAATAAGAACAATTTGGAAGTGTCAACACATGAAGCACTTACTTAAAAAAATGCAACTAACAAACCCAAATGATTAGTCTTAGTTCTGTCACGTTGCTTCACTCAACTGTACTTGTGGATGTTAGCTGGCATGGTGTAACCTGTCTGAATTGTGATTAGCACTTATTTGGGCACAACAATCAAGTCTGTCTAGTAGGTGACCCCACCTTGTTGAATGTGCTAATCCCTGATAGTCCAGAAGATTATGTAAAAGTGTGGAAAATCAAGGATCATTTTAGGACTAGCTCACAAAACGTACGTTTATATTGTCCATGGAAGGACTTATCTTCTCTCTGAAAATTATTCTAATGAGGATGTGTGGGAATAGTTAAGCCACATGTGGCATCTGGTGAAAATAAAGATTTATTTTGGCTGAACTGGCTGTATTAGCAGATAGAGATCCAGCTTTGAACTAGATCTTAGTTCATAGCCTGCTGCTGCCTTGGGATTAATTTCAGAATTTCTGTTTGTTTTTAATATGGAGAAATGACTTGCAGCTGATTTTTTAAGGTCTTTGTATTCTTCAAACAGGCAAGCTACTGAAGAGATGGGAAAGTCAGAAAAGACTGAAAATGACAGTAATTTTAGATGACATCAACTACAACTTTTTCGTTTCAGTTTTAAAGATGGGTTATCCTAATCTTGCAGAAATTAATAGCCGTCTTGACAAGAGCTGGAGTTTCATGCATTTATCCTCGCCATGCTGTGTCTTCACTAAAAAATGCTCTCTTGCTTTGTGGGCATGTTTGGGCTTCACCGCTGCCTTCTGCTCAGAAGTGCCACTGTGATAATGCACAGATGATAGATACATTTTCAGTCTGCATCCTGCTGTCTTTTGCTGTGACTCTCCTTTTCCAGGACATTCTTTGGGCTGTTGGACCATCCTTTGACTGGCTTTGTCCAGGAGGCAAAGTGAATGCTTGCAGAGGCAGACAGATAGGTGGCAAGATATCTACTGTTGCCACAGATTTCTGCTGGTTTATTCTGTTTTGAGTGTGTCTTGCTTCCAGTGGTGAAACAGAAAACATAGTGAGTGGCAGTGGAGGTTAGCAGGGGGAATTAGCACAGCAGAGGAGGGGAGCAGAGCAGAGTTCCTTTGTTGGAAGACTTCAGACTGGACAAGTTTCAGTGATGGAGAGTGAGACTTAAACAAGCTTTTAGACTCTCATGCGAATAGGCCTGTACATGCCCGATTACCTCTGTAGCACCTCTCATTCTGTGATGTAGCTGGTTGCCTCATCTGTGAATTTCGTGCACCTTGCACACAAGGTTGCAAAGCATGAAAGGGGCCCCAAAGGGTGTTGCCAGTTGGGCATGCCTACATTGGAAGTACCATTACTAACAATCTCCCAATGCAGCCCAGCAGTTCTACCTCTCCCCACGTGAAGTCTCCCTGCTGCCCCCCTTTCACACCTCCAAATAACCCAATGCACATCACTGGATTAAAAAGAAACCCCAAGCTTCAAAGCTGTGAGAATGTCTGCATGTCAGGAATATGCATTCTCATGACCAGTCTGAGTTTCTGTCCCTAAAAGCTACTGTCTTCCCAGCACATCTGCTGTCATGCAAACAAGCCAAGATGAACTACTGGCATAGAAAAAAAGAAATCTGTTTGCCTTCCCCTACTAGAAGGAGGGGATTGTGGGTAGGCAGATGAAGTAGGCAATGAAAGATATTTGTATGTCTTCACTCCATGTATAATACTCAAACTGAAGTTGTTTTTCTTCTGTGATTCAGGTCAAAGATTTTGAAGTAGTTTATTATGCATCCCACTTCACTGTGGGATCTCTTCAGATCTGACAAACCAACCAAGTGTATGTCATCATTTGGCCTTCTAGGCAAACCACAGCATATTGTAGAGAGGATTTTGAGTGGGTGGTACTTACCACTAACATTAATGCCCAGGGATGTTATTAAGAGAATAGAGCTTCTTGGGGGTTCATTTTCCTGATTAAAATGTAATATTTCAAGTATTGACCACAGTTCATAAGATCTCTTAATCAAAGAGACCAGGATGTTACCATTGTAACTGTAATTTGTCTGCTTAGAGCTCACTCAAAATTTTAACTAAACTTGTTTTGTTCTGAATTTTCTGAACTAGTTTTCTGTAGTGCATGTAGTCCCACTGAGCTCACTTCTCTGCTGCAAAAAATTAAATAGAAGGAAACCTTTAAGAATTGCATAGATTTGTCTGCATTTATGCCATCATGTCTGATAGTAAGATTCAACCTATACAGAAACAGCTTGCTACTCCAGTCCATCACAGAGACTGGACCAAGTGATTTCACCTGAAAGTATATATCATAGAATGCTATAGGATCCCTCCGAAGGAAAGGCAACATGCGAAAGACAATGCAATCCAGGATAGGTTTTTTTTAACCATTTTGCATACTCCTTCCATTTTCCCAGCCAAAGATAAATGAATCTGAGGAGCCAACAGTCAACTGAATATTTCAAGGACTAAGTGAACTCATACCCTTCTGAAAAAATATAACTATCATCTTTTAGACCTGTAGCCACCCCAAAACAGACTCCTGCCTCTTCTAATACTCTTCTAGTTCCTGAGGAGTTATGAACCACATTTCTACTCTGCATTAGCTCCAAATAATTGAGATTTCTTGCCCCAGCTGAGCTCTCACCCCTGTGACTTTACCAGTCCGCACAATCCAAGCCATCCTGTAGCATACTTACAACTGGGCTAGTCAGGGGAGCAAGATTTCCATATTGGGGTAGAGCTTTCAATCCTTAATCCTTACCTGAGGTCCTGCTTAGATTATTCAAATAGTACTGACAATCTGATGACTGGTCTGTCTGAAGTATTGTCTGTCTGGTCTATGTGAAATTAATTGGTGACCTCAAACTAGTTCCATCTGAGCAAATGCAGTTTCCTTCAAACCACTGTCATGGATGGCTTCAATTGAAGAGATCAGAGGAATGCTCAAACCTCTTCTTCAAAGAAGAGGTGGTTACAGGTACAAAGCCACCTTTTGGGATGCATGCAGCAAGGTTATAATCTGAGGGTTAGGCTCAGCTGTGACAAGGTTGTCTCCCCCTTTTCAGAGCACATATGCTGAGGGGACAGAAAGTGTAAAAGGATTTATGTGGAAAAGGATGAGAGAAGGAGGATATACTCAGGCTATCATTTCAGACAATCATCTTGAAATGCAAAAACTAGACTTCATCTTGCTAGAAAACTGGCCTGCCTATCCATCACTTCTGACTTGGCACCTTTCGTCAATAACATATTAATAGTACACTAAATCTAAAAAGACATCAAAGAAAGAAACTGGACACTAATGAAAAACAAAGCTTTCTGTTATATATAGTACTTAAATAGCACTGTAGAGACAGACAAGGTGAAGAACTTTGGGGAAGGTCAGGCTTTAGAAGAAGTGGGAAGGATGGATTATGTTTTGCTGTTTTAGATTCTTGGCTGCTCTGCTGCCCACGAGTTACTTCTAGATGGAGAGTACCACAGAGTCTGGAATGGCAGAGAAGTGTCTTATTTTACTTTGCATTTAAATCTAAATACGTAAAATAAGACATTTGCCATGGTCTTTTTCCCACTGAAAGAAATCTCACTGGCAAATATTCAAAGTGATCAAACAGACAAAGTAGTCTCATTGCAGGCTGAAAATCACAGTAGTTCATAATTTTTAAAACCAAGCAAAAAACAGCTAGGGGACTTAATAATTTACTTTTTTATTCTCACTCCTAAAATGCTGAATCCATTTCAATCACAGCTGGGGACAACGACAGCCAACAACAACACATCACTCCTAGTGTAAGACCTTTTTATGTCCTCTTCTGGGATGCATCAAATGTTGATGACCAAATTATGACCCTTTCCACCTCCCTTCCTGAAAGCACGGCATTTTTGCCAATAGCCATTGGCCAAGGTTTTAAAAAATGTGAAGCACAGGATTATGCCTGAAATATTAAAGCACCTTCCATACTATCAAACAGGTTGGTTCTTAAGCAGCTACTGGTGATCTCAAAGCTGTCAAGTACTTGGTACCTTAAAGATAAGATGGCAGTTAGGTATTGGTACAGGCTGAGTACCTCAGTGTCAGGTTCCTTCTCTTTGAAAACTTCAGGCTGGTGGCCTTAATGCTACTTTTGAGTTTCCTTACAGAGAGGTAGTGGCTTTTTTTAATAAGTATCCCTTGTTTTCAACAGCAGTAAATCTATATAGGAGGTGCAGAGTCAAATTTTATGTTGTTATGGTACAGAGAAAATGTGGAACACTCCTGTTTACTTTCCAAAGTCATGGTGTACTCGTGGCTTATCCAGTGATAGATTCAATATTCCCTGAAGGAAAATGAGACAGAACATGTCACTGAGGCTCACGTAATTTTGACTGAGACATTGGGATCTGTTTCGTTCTGTTCTCACAAGTGGGCAAGCAGTGATAATGAATGACCTGACAAAGATTTACAGGTACAGCTTAAAGAATCACTTAAACATTTGTTTCAACAACTTTACAGTGTATTCAAGGCTTTCAGCCTTTCTGGTTCTGCAGAACTGAGTGGGATGGTTTATGGGAATAAACTTCCTTCTGAGGTTAGGATCAAATTCTGCTGTAGCAACTCCAGAAAAATCTTCACACTTTCTTCTTCCCTCCACTTTCAAAAATAGGCTGGGCTAAGAAGCAAGGCAATGGTAGAAGGATACAACCCAAACCTTCCTGAAAGAGAAGGCATATCAGGTTTGGTTCAACATTCTTCATTCTCTCATTTGTTCTGCTCCAGTCAGTTATGAGAGCATCGGTCTACATCCAGAAAATGTAATTGAAAACTCAATGTGTGATCACTGAGAGAGAAAGTCTTTGAAGGACTTCAGAGGAGTATCATTTAGGTCATGGGGCAAAACCTGGAGTCCAGTAAAATCAATAGGGTCTTGACCTTTAACTTAAACAAAGTTTCATGCTTCTGTCTGCCAACTTGATACACTTTCCCCTTACTTCAGACTTTCCCAGAACAAAATACAGATGAGAACTGCTCCCTACCCCGGGGACCTTTACAACCAACCAAAAGGGAAAAAAAGGAAACGACAAAAGAGTGTTTAGAGTCATAAAATCGTTTAAGTTGGAAAAGACCTTTGAGATCATCAAGTCCAACCATTAACCTAGCACTGCCAAGCCCACCACTAAACCATGTCCCTAAGCACCACATCTACACAGCTTTTAAATACCTCCAGGGTTGGGGACGCAACCACTTCCCTGGGCAGACTGTTCCAGTGCCTGGCTACACTTTTCGGTGAAGAAGTTTTTCCTAATATCCAACCTAAACCTCCCCGGGTGCAACTTGAGTCCATTTCCTCTTGTCCTATCACTTGTTACTTGGCAGAAGAGACCGACACCCACCTGGCTACAACCTCCTTTCAGGCAGTTGTAGGGAGCGATAAGATCTCCCCTCGGCCTCCTTTTCTCCAAGCTAAATAACCCCAGCTCCCTTAGCCGCTCCTCGTATGACCTGTTCTCTAGGCCCTTCACCAGCTTTGTTGCCCTTCTTTGGACACACTCCAGCAGCTCAGTGTCTTTTTTGTAGTGAGGGGCCCAAAAGTGAACACAGTACTCGAGGTGCGGCCTCACCAATGTCGAGTACAGGGGGATGATCACCTCCCTGGCCCTGCTGGCCACACTATTCTTGATACAGGCCAAGATGCCATTGGTCGCCTTGGCCACCTGGGCACACTGCTGGCTCATGTTCAGGCAGCTGTCAACCAACACCCCCAGGTCCTTTTCTGCCAGGCAGCTCTCCAGCCACTCCTCCCCCAGCCTGTAGCGTTGCATGGGGTTGTTGTGACCCAAGTGCAGGACCCGGCACTTAGTCTTATTGAATCTCATACAATTGGCCTTGGCCTATTGATCCAGCCTGTCCAGGTCCCTCTGTAGAGCCTTCCTACCCTCCAGCAGATCAACACTCCCGCCCCACTTGGTGTCATCTGCAAATTTACTGAGGGTGCACTTGATCCCTTCATCCAGATCATTGATAAAGATATTAAAAAGAACTGGCTCCAATACTGAGCCCTGGGGAACACCACTTGTGACCAGACACCAACTGGATTTAACTCTATTCACCAGAACTCTTTGGGCCTGGCCATCCAGCCAGTTTTTAACCCAGCAAAGAGTTTGTCCATCCAAGCCATGAGCAGCCAGTTTCTCCAGGAGAATGCTGTGTGAAATGGTGTCAAAGACTTTAGTAATGTCCAGGTAGACAACATCCACAGCCTTTCCCTCATCCACTAGGTGGGTCACCTTGTCATAGAAGGAGATCAGGTTAGTCAAGCAGGACCTGTCTTTCATAAACCCATGCTGATGAGTTTAAACCCAAGGCCTGATCACCTGGTTTTCCTGTACGTGCCGTGTGATGGCACTCAGGGTGATCTTCTCCATAACATTGCCCGGCATCGAGGTCAGACTGGCAGACCTGTAGTTCTCCAGATCCTCCTTCCAGCCCTTCTTGTAGATGGGCATCACATTTGCTAACCTCCAGTCCACTGGGACCTCCCCGGTTAGCCAGGATTGCTGATAGATGATGGAAAGTGGCTTGGTAAGCACTTCTGCCAGCTCCCTCAGTACCCTTGGGTGATTCCCATCTGGCCCCGTAGAGTTGTGTGTTTAAGTGGTGTAGCAGGTCGCTAACCATTTCCTTGGATTCTGGGGGCTTCATTCTGCTCCCCATCCCTGTCTTTCAGCTCAGGGGGCTGGGTACCTTGAGAACAACTGGTCTGACTATTAAAGACTGAGGCAAAGAAGGCATTAATTACCTCAGCCTTTTCCTCATCCTTTGTCACTACGTTTCCCCCCACATGCAATAGGGACAGAGATTCTCCTTAGCCCTCCTTTTGTTGTTAATGTATTTGTAGAAACATTTTTTAATTTTCTTTTACAGCAGTAGCCAGATTAAGTTCTAGTTGGGCTTTGGCCCTTCTAATTTTCTTCCTGCATAACCTCACAACATCTTTGTAGTCCTCCTGAGTCACCTGCCCCTTCTTCCAAAGGTCTTAAACTCTCCTCTTTTACCTGAGTTCCAGCCAAAGCTCTCTGTTCAGCCAGGCTGGTCTTCTTCCCTGCTGGCTCGTCTTTCAGCACATGGGGATGCCCTGCTCCTGCACCTTTAAGACTTCCTTCTTGAAGAATGTTCAGCCTTCCTGGACTCCTTTGCCCCTCAGGACTGCCTCCCAAGGGACTCTGTCAACCAGTTTCCTAAACAGGCCAAAGTCTTCCCTCCAGAAGTCCAAGGTAGCAGTTCTGCTGACCCCCCTCCTTACTTCTCCAAGAATCAAAAACTCTATCATTTCATGATCTCTATGTCCAAGATGGCCTCCAACCATCACATCACCCACCAGTCCCCTGTTCACAAACAACAGGTCCAGCAAGGCACCTTCCCTCGTTGGCTCACTCACCAGCTGTGTCAGGCAGCTATCTTCCACACACTCCAGGAACCCCCTTAGTGTCTGAGTAGTGCAAAACCTGTTTTTAAATTAGAAGTTATTGTAGGCTGGTCTTTTCACTTTTGACCACTTCTGAGTCTGAACAAAACCACTAATGATGCCGGCAAAATTTCATCAGCCACCATCATGAGGTGAATTTCCATTAGTGCTAGTGAAGTTTTGGCTACAAAACTTTTGCCCATTAATGATGTATGGAATCACTTAAAGGTTTTTTGATTCATTCTTAATGAAATAGTTAATGATTTTTTTCACCCTCAGCTGTTCTATAGCAGCCCTTGGGAATCCTGAAACTGAAAAATCTGTCTTTATAAACATGTTTTTATTTCAATGGGGCATACATGTTAGTCTGTCATTGAAGTGTTGCTCCAGAAATAGTGAGTTGTTCCCAGCTGACATGCTGTTCAAGGGCTGTTGTAACACTGTTCATGTGTGCTAGAGTGTGAAGATCAATTTGTTTTAGGAACTGGTTACATGTGCTATGTGACACATTGGCTGGCACTTGTTTTGATTTAAAAATGATAACAGAGAAATCACTAACAACCTTTAAGCAATGCCTCAACTATTCAGAGTGCATAATAAGAAATGACAGAAAATTCGTAAACTACACAAAACCCCACTAGAATGTCAAAATTTATTACAGCTGTGGGACTAGGAGTCAACTAGTTGAACTGAAGGGACTTAAATTACCATGTTTTAATTCAGATAAACTAATGACTCAAAAGCAGCAATCTATGATGGCTGTCCAGTAAACTATCTGAAATTAATGTTGGCACAATCACCTTAAAGACAGGGTTCTTCCTTAGCATTAATATCATTAGTACAACAGATTGCACTGTCATAAGAAATGTGAAAAGAAAGGGCAAGAATAAATAGATGACATCTTAGCTACAGTCTTACCATTGGAGGAAGACTCGCTGCTCACAGAGGAGGTAAATTGGCCAGTAGCATCCTTCATGACACAGTTGAAAAATTAGTGCCTGATACCTTGCTCTGTGAATCAGATGCCCAACATTGAGCCATCAATCTAGCTTCTTTATCAAGCACTAAACGACTTTCTTGAAATAGATTTATTTAAAATAATTTGACACTTCCTGTCCCTTTCATGTCCCTTTCCCTTTGAATGTGGTGTGTAGTTCTTTGCTTTGCATGGTCAGACACACTTGCTTTTTCAATACATCCAGAGACTGCAGAATGAGATTAATCTTGTGTTACTTCAGTACAGTGAAAAGGATTAAAAAGAGCAACAGAACTAGATTGAGCTACCATCATCTCCAGTTCTGCCTCAGAACAACACAATAACAAATCCATTTATGAGCATATTTCAGATTCAAGAAACTCAATAAATAGGCCATGGCCTTAAAGTAGTATAGTCTACTGTAGTCAAAGGAGAAACACCGCATAGAGCAGTGGATCAATCCTCTGTTTGGAGCATTTTATGGAAAACTATGGCACATTCCATTCCTTTCTGTAGGAGCTCACACAGACTTGAGAATTGAATGTTGTTAGGGAAATTTTTGGACAGCTGAGCTATTTGACTCATTAAGTAAAAATTTCTGTGCCCTCCCCAGTCTCCTCCTCTCTTCCTCTCCACTCCCCCGTTTTCAAAATGGCATGCTGAACCACCTTCTAAAATGAAAGGCTACCTCTGATTAAAACACAGCAAAAGTGGGCAAGACCCCTGCAGAATCAGGAGTACTGTAAAGTACTCCAGCCTGCTGTTGCCCGATTCATTTTGTTTGCTTAGAAGGTGGTGCAAACACTGGTAAGCTTTTCCTCAGGTGCAAACAGAAGGAAAATAACTATTCACTCAAAATCTGATTAAGGATATAAAGTCATCCAGTCATCCCACGCTAGGCTGACTCAGCCTGGTCTGTAAAATCCATGTATGAGCTTAAGGAAGCCACAGACTTACTAACACCCTAGTCTAAAAGCTTTATCTAAAGAGAATGTTGTTTGGTTATTTCAAAACTGTTTCATCTTTTTTTCCTATTCCCTGTGAAGTATGAATTTCAGAGGAGATGAAGGCATTTCAGGGTAAGTACTTGATCTAAAGGCCAGATCTAGAAGGTATTTAGTCCCCTAACATGCATTTGAATACTTTGCTTCCACTGGGAAATTACTATTCTACATGCTATGGGTGGCATACTAGTATAGTACCAGTAGGAGAATTTCAAGTGGCTTTTACATGCACAGTTAGAACCTTATATTGTTGTTTGTGGGGATTTTTTTTGCTAAGCCAAACTTCAGTAGTCAGCTTCCTTTTCTCCTAGTCTGCAGCTGCTTCATGGACTATCCATCATCTTTATTACAGTGTCATTTTTATACATCATTCTCTTACATCAATCAGAAGCAGACCAAGTGGGAAAGAAATTGCTCCACAGGGATGAGGTCTGTTGCTGTAAATGATATGTTGAATAAGAGTGGAATTCAATGCAAGAGACACTATGTTTGTTTACACATGTTGAACTGATGTGTTTTATCTGTAGGACACATTGCAGCTCTTTGTTGTGGTCCTTTATGGCCATAATCCAACAGTGATCTGCAGAAAGCCTGTAAGCAGTGAAGCAGTCCCACTGTTTCCACTATTGTCATTAAGTTGCATAAAGCCAACCACCCACCATAGTGCTGTGATGAACTGGGGCCCAGCAGCTTGAAAACAGAAGTTGATCTGTGAGCACTAGGACTGATGAAGCCTAGTTTCTTATGAATACATATTCTGCATGCCCCATAGCCTCACACTACAGTAGCCCCAGCCTTCTTCACCACCCTGCAGAACTTTCCCAAATGTGACAGTAATTTGTTCCACCTTGTCCAAACCACCCACTCCCATGACATCTTCAGCCCTTTTCACCTCCTACTTACCCTTGGGAGCCTTGCTAGCTCAGCAGGAGATGGGCAGTACTGCGAGAGTTTCAGACCATGGCTTTCCTGATCACTTGACTGACTGCTACTTCTCACTTGTTACATGAAGCAAAGGCAGCAAGTAAAGGTCAAGCCCTTACTTCAGGGCTCTGGGTGTCTTCCTTCCTCCTGCCCCCAAGATATCAATTTTCACAAGTAATAGTAGCTTACTGTCTTTGAGACCACCATTCTTCTGTCGGGTTTACTTGATGGATTCAGCCTGAGGGTTCAAAGGTTATTAGAAAGATGCAGATGGTCAAACAGCTATCATGAACAAAGAAATCCTATTTCCTTAGAAAACCAGGCTAGTTTGCATTCTTCAGCTAATATGTCCTTCACTGTAGTTGTTCCATCACTGTTGCCATTGGGTCAAATTTTGTCATCTTACCAAATGCCTAATTTGCAAGGCAGCTATTATTAATGGAAGTGCTTGAAATATGTAGTCACAGTGAACAACAATACTCGGAATCAGGAGGATTTCAGGAATGCCATTTCTTCACTTTTAAGTCATGGTGTGGGTAAAAGCAAGGATCAGCATGACCAGATAGGACATCGCTGGGGAACTGGAAAGAAAAATCAATAAGGATAAGGAAGTCAAATAAAAAGAAGTTAAAACAAACATAAACAGAAAGACAACCTTGAAAAAAATAAGAATTCTTTAGGTTGTGGTTTACTCCTTGGGGCCATTACTGGCCACCTGTCACTTGGACAGGTTTTAAATATTAATGAGAATATTAATAATAAGTAGGAGCTTAATATATATAAACCCCAAATGTACATTTTCTTCATGGCTTGGAGGCAATTGTCCACTGCACACTAAATACATTGATAATGTTTTCATCTGGTCCCTCTGGTGTCTAAGTCAAAGATATTCTGTATAAACTTCCAGACGGTATTGGAGCTTTTATATCTTTATCAACTGGTGTGTGACTTCAAGAGTATAGCAGCGGTTATGGGAAACTCCTAGTCACATCTGTAAACAAAAGTATGTAATTATACATAATTATACATGTCTAATTTATATAGCTATAAATACACATATAAACATAGATAAAATACATAATCAAACATATCATTCAATGCTGCTGAAAGGCATGCTGTGATCTATGAATTAATTACGTATGTTTTGCCACCCACTACTGATGCCAAATCTTTGAAGTCTTCTTCTCACATATTAAGGCTTTAATTTTTCAGTAACTACCCAGCTGTTAGATGCTGATCTTGCATTCAATTAAGTCCACTGGAAATTTGGATTGTTGATGTAGTTCAGCAGTTTAGTCCTTAAAAGCTGGATGCATTGGCAGTGATATCACCAAGATGTTCTCACTTATTCGCAAGGCTATGATTTTATAACTCAATTGCCTAGGATAGCTACAGATAAATAAGAAGACATCGGAAGGGGAAAAGAATGCAGCAACAAAAAATATACTATTTTGGTTGTCTGAAGTCATAGCTTTTTCCTTGGGTAGGAGTGACAACCTCATCCAAGATCATGCTGGGCACTTTGTCCAAAGCTGTAAGGAAAGACACAGCTTTCCATTCTCTTCCAGGAGCAAAAGTAGGGAAAGAGGGCGTGAGTGAAGAGAAATTAGTAACATATCTACTGGGGTGTCCTGGTTTCAGCTGGGATAGAGTTAATTTTCTTCTTGGTAGCCGGTATGGGGCTGTGTTTTGGGTTTGGGATGAGAACAATGTCGATGATACACTGATGCTTTGGTTCTTGCTAAGTAGTGCTAAGCTGTCTCTAAATAGGTGCTAAGTGGCGCTCACACTGGTCAAGGACTTTTCAGCTTCCCCTGCTCTGCCGGGTGCACAAGAAGCTGGGAGGGGGCACAGCCAGGGGGAGTGCTGGCCCAGACTGGCCCAAGGGCTATTCCATACCATATGACATCATGCTCAGTATATAAGCTGGGGGAAGAAGAAGGAAGGGGGGACATTGGGCATGATGGCCTTTGTCTTCCCAAGTAACCATTATGCGTGATGGAGCCCTGCTTTCCTGGGGATGGCTGAACACCTGCCTGCCGATGGGAAGTAGCAAATGAATTCCTTGTTTTGTTTTGTTTGCGTGCACGGTTTTTGCTTTGCCTATTTAACTGTTCTAATTTATTTTGCTTCAATTATTAAACTGTTCTTATCTCAACCCACGAGTTTTCTCCCTTTTACCCTTCTGATTCTCTCCCCCATCCCACTGGGGGGGAGTGAGCGAGCGGCTGCGTGGTGCTTAGTTGCTGGCTGGGGTTAAACCACGACATGGGGGAAGGAGGTTTTTCCTTAAGCCTGAGAAATACCATGCCCTGAAGCCTGGGAGGCATGACATTAGGCTTCTCACAGTGAAGAGAAAGGGAAATTACATATGTGAAGCTCAGTAAAGCAAACCAAACGGAAATCGAGGGAGGATTTCCCCTCCTCCCATTCAGGTGATTCTGTGTTGTTTTCTTCAGAATCTGGGTAGATTTCTACACATTTCCAAACTCATCTTATTCCTAAACATTGCCATTCTAGAGCATCTTTTCTGCAATTAGTCCCAATATATACTGTTCTGAACTATCTATCTAAAATATATTGACAAGGCTTAACTTTAACTTTCATAAGGAAGCTGAACAAAATCCCCAGGATGCCAGAGGCCCCATCTGTGTAGTGTTTGAGGCTTTTCTTTCTAGTACAATAGTGCTCACTCCAAATTTCATGAATCCATGACACACGCTTCTAAGGACTAGGCCAACTCCATGGGGCCCATTTTCCTAGTAGATGCCAGGCTGTTGTCTATGGAGGCCATGTCTTTTATTAATGGCACAAATGGTGCCTGATCAGCAGGACAGCAAACTTGCCCTCTCCTCCCTCCCACTTCCATTCCCTAATTCTCACCAAATGATTCTCCTGAACTGGTGAGAGTGCATGTCAGTCCTTGCGCTGCAGCTGCCAAGAAGCCTGCAAATTGTGCTTGTGGTTTCTGTAATGTGGACACCTGCCCCATAAGGTCTGGCCTGAGACCACCTGACAGTAACGCGCAGCCATTCGCCTTCCTTTCAAAGCGTGTGCATGTGTGTGTCTGTGTGTGCGTGTGAAAGGCCGTATTTCTTCTCCTTTATTGGTCTTTTTTTCACCTGCTGCCAGATAAACAGCATGGGATAACAGTCTGCTTCAAGCCAGACATAATTTTGAATTTATTAACTTGCCATTCTTTTTATTCTTGATAGAACTTGACAGGCAAGCAGACAAGCACCTAAATTAACTTAGCTCCCAACCGGCACTTAGACAGGCCAAGAATAACACAGAGATAAATTGGAGGGGTTGAGGATGGCAATGGAGTCAAAAAGGAGGGGGGGAAGAGCATGAGAGAAGGGAAAAAAGTGAACTTTGGACTGGAGAAGTTTTAAAAAAATAATTATTCAAAGCATAACAACATAACAGAAGGCTGCCAGAAAAACCTCATCTGTGTGAGGAGGGTAGCGCATACGCAGTGGGAAAAACCCAGACGCACATTTGCCTCTGGGACAACATGGATTTAAACGCAAGACAACTTTGTAAATGGAAATGAATGCAATGACCTCAGCTCAGGTCGCAAGAGAGTAGAAGCCCACCAGGTTATGAAACTACTGCCGAATTAGGCATGTTTGGCAGCAGAAGTGTTTGGGAGAGGCCCAAGGATGAGCAAGTTCTGAGGATTTGATTTCATTTCGAAGGAGGGTGGTCTTTCCATTTCAGGGTCAGCAGCAGGACAGTGTACTGGGTGTAGAGGTGGAAAGGGAAGCACACAATTTGGCTGACTGTCATGACCTCTCGATAATTGGAGATTTAACTTTCCATGTCTCAACACTCCCTAAATCTTCCCTCACAAGCCAAGTCACCAAAAAAATAGATGGAGGAAAATCTTCCTAGGTGGAGGAAGGTACATAATAGATGTGCTATGACATTCTTCCTTGTCAGCTGTCCTCTCACAACAGACACCAGTTACTGAAGTCTATAATACAAGGGGGGAGGGGGGATGTTGTTCACAACTGAAGCTGTAATAGATAACGTGTCAAACTGGAAGTACTTGGAGTGTGTGGGAAGAGAGTGCAGTGACTGTTGGTTAGACTTGTAAAGAACAGTGAGTTATGTCTGGAGCAAAGGGGTGTGTGCACATACACACGTACTCGGAGATGCAAGTTGTGTTTCAGATGCATCAGATCTCCTTTAGAGTGATCTTTATGACTTCATTCCATGCCCTTTCATGATAGGAAAGGCAAAAGCAGTGAAGCAAGGCAAAATCAGTTGCACAGCAATAATTATAGAGTGCATGCACCTATATCTAAAGCAAAGAGAACTAAAAGTTTGTCTTGCGAATCAGAGGCAAAATTCCCCAAAGCTCGCAGAGGTTTGACAAAAGGGCTCAAGTCTGGGATGAAAGAAGGCTTCAGAACTGTTCTCTTTGCTATACAAAAAATGTAATTTGGTAAGGTGGCTAGTGAAAAGCAATAAACTTTAAAAATGTAGATACATGTGAAATAAGAGGTGGAACTTTACTTTTATGAAGAATGAGAGAAAAAATGTCCTGGCCAAGCTTGTGAGTTTGCATTTGCAGGAATCGTCTAAAGTACTGCCACTTTAAATGTTTTCTCAGGAGAAGTAAATATTTAATGTTATACTTAAATTTCCTAAGTAATTACCCATGTTCCTCTAAAAAAGTGCCCCACAGGGTGTCTCAAGACTGTCTCTTTCTGATAGACAGTAGCTCTGAAAAGAGGCACCTCATGCTGACATCCTGTTTCAGGATCTGCCAGTGAGCTGACGGGTGGAGCATGATTGCTACAGCAACAGCACGTCTAGCTGCAAATGTACGTGCTACCATGAGTTTAAGTAGAGGACACATAGGTAGGCAAAAATACCTGTGGTGATAAATTACGCATGAAAAAATAAGTGGCCTCCTTCCTGCGGATGCTATCAAACCTGCTTCGCCTGTGCCAGTGGCATATCGGGTATTTTAACATGCACAGAAGCAAAGAATTTCCCAGTTGGACACATGGTACTTGGCCTTCATTACTTGCCTAACTGTGGAACGAGTTTTAAAAGACTCCGTTGTGCTGTGTCAATGTTTCATGTCCCTTGAACTGTAAAAAGTGGTATCAGCATAAAGATAGAATTTATAATAAATTAAGCATTTTCCTAAAGAAGCACTCCATTTTGCATTAACTGCATTTTTTGGCTATTTCCTCCCCCCATCTTCTCGTTCCTTCTTTCCCTACCAACTAAAAAAGGAAAATCAACGGCTAGCTCTACAAAACTCTTTGCAAATTGGTTCAGCATACTGAAGCCCAAGAGAACCATCAATGTTACGTGACACTGTAGCTGGAATGGTAGAATGTAACCCATGTTAGAATATTTGCTTGCTTATCTTCTGTTTCCCTGCTCCCACAACATGACTGTGCCTCAGAAATAGGTTGCCAGTCTGTATTACATGGTTATTTCCTATTCTAAGCACAATGCTCACAATACATGCCCTTCTAATTCCTGAATGTGACTTGGAAAGAGTCAAACAAATGATTGCCCCTCAAGAGAATTCCTCTCAAGTTTTCTACTAATTAGGTTCAAAGCATGCTTGGGCAGGTCTTTGAGAGTTTAATTGGTGGAATGTAAGAAATTATGCAGTGCAGACAGAATCATTTAATGCTTATGATGAAGTAGCCACTATTGAATATCTGAGTTTTGTTTTAAAGCACTCTGAATGCTCAGGAGTCTGGTTGACAGAGTCCCTTGGGAGGCAGTCCTGAAGGGCAAAGGAGTCCAGGAAGGCTGGACGTTATTCAAGGAGGAAGTCTCAAAGGCACAGGAGCAGGCCGTCCCCATGTGCCGCAAGTCGAGCAGGCAGGGGAGAAGACCGGCCTGGCTGAACAGAGAGCTTTAGCTGGAACTCAGGAAAAATAGGAGAGCCTACCACCTTTGGAAGAAGGGGCAAGCGACTCAGGGGGATTACAAAGATGTTGTGAGGATATGCAGGGAGAAGATCAGAAAGGCGAAGGCGCAGCTGGAACTTAAACTGGCCACTGCCGTTAAAGACAACAAAAAAAGTTTATATATATATATCAGTGACAAAAGGAGGGCCAGGGAGAATCTCCCTCCTTTGTTGGATGCAGAAGGTAACCTTGCCACAAAGGATGAGGAGAAGGCAGAGGTACTTAATGCCTTCTTTGCCTCCGTCTTTAATAGTTAGACTGGTCATTCTCAGGTTTTTCAGGGCCCTGAGCTGGGAGATGGAGATAGGATGCAGAGTGAAGTCCCAGTTGTTGAAGAGGTGGCAGTCACTGACCTGCTCCTCCATCTGGATGCCCACAAGTCCATGGGGCCAGACGGGATCCACCCGAGGATACTGAGGGAGCTGGCAGAGGAGCTGGCCAAGCCACTCTCCATCGTTTATCAGCAGTCCTGGTCAACCGGGGAGGTCCCAGATGACTGGAAGTCAGCAAATGTGATGCCCCTCTACAAGAAGGGTCGGAAGGAGGATCCCGGGAACTACAGGCCTGTCAGCCTGACCTCGGTGCCGGGGAAGGTCATGGAACAAATCATCTTGAGTGCCATTATGCAGCAAGTGCGGGACAACCAGGGGATCAGGCTCAGCCAGCATGGGTTTATGAAAGGGAGATCCTGTTTCACTAACCTGGTCTCCTTCTATGACAAGGTGACCCGCTTAGTGGATGAGGAGAAGGCTGTGGATGTTGTCTACTTGGACTTTAGTAAGGCCTTTGACACTGTTTCCCACAGCATTCTCCTGGAGAAGCTGGCTGCTCACGGCTTGGATGGTTGCACTCTGCGCTGGGTTAAAAACTGGCTGGACGGCCGAGCCCAGAGAGTGGTGGTGAATGGAGTCAAATCGAGTTGGTGGCCAGTCACAAGTGGTGTTCCCCAGGGCTCAGTGTTGGGGCTGGTCCTGTTCAATATCTTCATTGACGATCTGGATGAGGGGATCGAGTGCACCCTTAGTAAGTTTGCAGATGACACCAAGTTGGGTGGAAGTGTCGATCTGCTGGAGGGTAGGAAGGCTCTACAGAGGGACCTGGACAGGCTGGATCATTGGGCCGGGGCCAACTGTATGAGATTCAACAAGGCTCAGTGCCGGGTCCTGTACTTGGGTCACAACAACCCCATGCAACGCTACAGGCTGGGGGAGGAGTGGCTGGAGAGCTGCCTGGCAGAAAAAGACCTGGGGGTGTTGGTTGACAGCCGCCTGAACATGAGCCAGCAGTGTGCCCAGGTGGCCAAGAAGGCCAATGGCATCCTGGCTTGTATCAGGAATAGTGTGGCCAGCAGGGCCAGGGAGGTGATAGTGCCCCTGTACTCGGCACTGGTGAGGCCGCACCTCGAGTACTGTGTTCCGTTTTGGGCCCCTCACTACAAGAAGGACATCGAGGGGCTGGAGCGTGTCCAGAGAAGGGCAATGAAGCTGGTGAAGGGTCTAGGGCACAAGTCTTATGAGGAGCGGCTGAGGGAGCTGGGGTTGTTTAGCCTGGAGAAGAGGAGGCTGAGGGGAGACCTTATTGCTCTCTACAACTACCTGAAAGGAGGTTGTAGCCAGGAGGGGGTCGGTCTCTTCTCCCTAGTAACAAGCAACAGGACAAGAGGAAATGGCCTCAAGCTGCGCCAGGGGAAGTTTAGGTTGGATATTAGGAAAAACTTCTTCACCGAAAGGGTGGTCAAGCATTGGAACAGGCTGCCCAGGGAAGTGGTTGAGTCTCCATCCCTGGAGGTATTTAAAGAACGGATAGATGTGGTGCTCGAGGACACGGTATAGTGAAGACTTGGCAGTGATAGGTTAACGGTTGGACTCAATGATCTTAAGGGTCTTTTCCAACCTTGAGGATTCTATGATTCTATGATTCTATGTATAATCTCGGATGTATATAATGCAGGAGGTTTGGAGAATTTTGCTTTACTCTTCAATAGTGAAGTTGCTTACCTGTTCATCTGGGCATGGGGAAGGCACCAATAAATTATCTGTACTTCAGCAGGTTCATCATCGTATATCGAAGATTAGAAAAAATGGGTGATAATTCTTTGCCTATGATACAGAAGACTTTAATAATGTTGCCTCTTTATTGTCTATATCTGGCTAAATAATCTTATGGAAAGAAGACACATTGCATAGCAGTGATACAGCCAACTCCTAAAACAAGATAGCTGAATAGATAATAAATGCAGCTTTAGGTCTTAACTTCTGGTCTAGACAAGAGATAAGGAAACCTCACTGATTCATTGTGATGATACCTAATTTCTTAACATTTCTTTCTAAGAAAGATTTAAAGAAAACAACAACAAGTTTTAGCGGGTAATGTTTAGTGGGACTGATATAGCCATCGTTGTATCATGACATGTTTGTACTTGAGTTTAAAGACAGTGAAAAGATACTTACAGTGATGACTGACTGGTACTGAGCTTGGTTTGAGTAAGAGCTGGGGTCCAACCAGCCAACCAGTTGCTCACAGAGAGTTTGGCCATTCAGGCAATGTCATCCTAAGGTGTTGTACCAAAGTGAGCCATGCCACATAGAACAGCAGCAAAGGTTTTTGTATATCCAGGTTCCTACAACTGATTGTTGGGTAACCTAAGATCCTGTTAGGTATTATTTTATTTATTGGAGCCAAAGTGTTCTTGGCACAGGAGGTATAAGACATTCCCCTTGCCCTCCTTAAACCTACCATCTGGATCTATTTATGCTTGGTGTAAAGTTCCTAGGAAATGACTCAGTATGACTGGAGGTTGAATGCGCCCTCCCAAAGAAGCCAATGTAGACAGAAACAAGTGATAATAAGTTTGACTGTTCCTTTTCTGATTTCAGCAATTGATACATAAAAATGTTTTGAGCAAAGTTGTGGGTAGAGTTAAATTCTATACTAAATCTGACTCGGCTTCCTAGACTGAAGTGTTAGCTTTTCTGCTGCTCACCTTGCTAAAACTTTTGCCCCGTGTTTGACAGACACCTCAGCCAGGCCCTGAAAACTACTCATCCCTAGATCAGGACAGAGCACCACCTATCTTGGTCTTGGCTTCATCTCAAATATTGTCAGCTTCAGGTTGTTGCAGTCTGCTTTTATGCTTTTATGCTGTCTGCTTTTATGCTTTTATGCTTTTTAAGCATATCTGTAGAAGAATATCTAGTTCTCCATAACAATACTCACCTGCCACTTCTCACACTGTCAAATCCTTCATCAAGTGCAGGAAAAAAAGTCTCCATATAGCACTTAAATTTTCAAATTTAAGTGTTTGCAAATATCTGAAAATTAGGAACAACCTGCCTGGCCAAGGCTACAGAATAAACAAGGGGACTTAACACTTCATTGAAATTATTAAGGCATAGCTAAAACAGTTGCTAGTTTCTCTTCTGATTTTTCTAGCCATGGATGGCTGAACTTCTGAGCTCAGGGTGCAGTCTACTAACATAACAAATAGATGAGTCCCATAGTCCTGTGTTAGAATGATACTAGCAGTATTTCTCAGGTACTTGTGGCTGTTTCCATTAATTTACAGGAGTTTTACTCCAGATGTTGACTTTTCTGTTTCAGTATAGACATGTAACAAGTGCAGCTTGGGACATGAAACACCTTTCTCATGTAACTGGTGAGTTAGAGCTAGAGTTTTGCCCTGGATCATTCAAGCAGCCTAGCTATGACCTTGATCTGAAATTTTCTATGACGGCTTTTGTTACATCTGCAGCCAAGTGTTTATAGTTGAAGGAGATGAACCCATGCAAGGTTCCACTTCGTAATTTCACTGAGTGACTCTTCACTTGCCTTTGGTCTAGTCTTCACACAGGCACATTGTATTATTTGCAAAAGACAATCAAAAATTCTTACTGTTCTGTAACATTGTGAAATAGAGGGAAAAACATGACACAGTTAAGCACTGTTTAGGCAGGAAGAATGAAACGTAATCCTTATATGCTTAAAATATGTGAGTACACTTGCTCTTATGTGTGAAGGTGCAGGAAAGATAGCATAAAATCCAGAATAGTTATAGAAAGAATCAGTTACTGTATGTGTGAATATGCTAAAATTTTCAACACTGCATGGTAGAAATAAGGAATGCTCAACCTTTTCTCCCATCTTTTCCCCTCATCTACCTCCCCAAATTTTATTTATTTTGCATGCTGTAGGGAAAGACATCTGTTTTCTCTTCCTTACTTCACTCAGTGCTCACTTCCATTAGAGCGCCTGAGGAGTTGTGGTGCACCACTGTCACTTCTGTTGGCAGTCTCTGCAAGAGAAGCTGTGAGCTCTTGCATTCCCCACTGCCTCTGGCCCAGGAAACCTCTGCGCCACAAATTGCTGGAGACATGGGAGAGTATTCTGAGGAAATGTCACTGTATTTGTGCTATTATACTCTTCCTTAGGTATCCACTTTGACTGCTGGTTGAAACAAGATACCACACCAGTTGGCTGAGCTGCTGTACCTGCTCTTTTGTTCACCCAGATTTTAGCCTCCACTAGAAACTCTTGATTTAGTTGCACCGGAGGAGATTTAGTTTGGATATTAGGAAAAACTTCTTCACGGAAAGGGTAGTCAAGCACTGGAACAGGCTGCCCGGGGAAGTGGTTGAGTCCCCATCCCTGGAGGTATTTAAAAGATGTGTAGATGTGGTGCTTAGGGACATGGTTTAGTGGTGGACTTGGCAGTGCTGGGTTAATGGTTGGACCTGATGATCTCAAAGGTCTTTTCCAACCTAAACAATTCTATGATTCTATATTGCATACAGTAATGAACAAAGAGTAGGGCCCCCTGGCCACCAAGATATTCATCAGTATATGATCATGAAATAGGAGACACATGCTTCCTGCTTGTCCCCCAAGACCCTTACTGTGCTCTTCCAGAAGGGCTAAAAAGGGACAGCAGCAGCCATAAGAGCACAGCTGCCTAGCTGAAAAGGAGCTGTGACACAGATAGACGGATTACAAAACCCCCGGGCAAGCCTGGGGCAAGCAGAAGAGCAATAATGCAGGGCACTTACTCCATGTCTCATGCATGTTTGAAAACATCTAGACCACAGAGCCTTTTTTGTGTGAGGTAAGAGATGGATGCTAGCCAGTGTTTTTCCATAGATGGATTGACAGGCAAATATGCCATGTGTAAAGGCTGGATGATGAAGTAAAGCTGGATGATGTAGCAATTGCACAACTGCAGGACAGTAGTTTGACTGTGAGAAAGAAAGAGGCCTTGAATCTCTCTGTTTCAACATAGGTCTCCATAATTATAATAAAGGCGGTATAAGAAAATCAGGCAATCTATTTAAACTGGCTTCATACTGTACATTTACTAATACTTTTGTCCAGAGCAGTTTGTAAATGTCATTTTAGTGACAGGAATGCTTTCCTTATTTCTCATCAATTTTTCCCAGCTGAATTTAATCCTATTACTCTACAATGTAAACTTTCTAATTTCTTTCCCTTCTAGTGTTTATATTTTTCAAGCTTCTGCAAGGTCTTACCTTTTCCCCCCGGTCCCCCTCCTTCTTCTGTCTTAGTTATTACTAAGCCAGGCTGCAGACAAATGTTTGGTTGAATCCCTAAAGCAAGTTATGACAGACATGCATAAAACAAATACACATATACACACCCTCAACCGCCCAGAGCGTAGACAGGATGCAGTCAAAGCTCAGCAATTACTGCTCCTCGCTGCTTCAGACTTTGACACATAATAACATGCTCTGACCTAGCTGGGAGTGTCCCGCTAATCCTAGAAATTTTTTAGTCTTTACATTGCACAAATGCAAGAAGCTGAGACATCTCCAGACTGCATTAAAATCTGGAGAAAAAAAAACCTTTAAAACTATAATAAAATGCAGGTTTTGAAGCTTATTGGGACTGATTAATTCCTTGTGCAACCTCTGTCAGATCCATAAAGTATAGCAGGGATGTATTTGATTCAGTACTTTCTGAACAAGATTTTATAAACCTAGGTTACTGACATAGACAGACATATGCAGATAGATACACATACACATAAGATTTTAAATGTTCTGCTTTTTTGTCAGATACAATGTCAGGAAAGAAGACGACTGGTTGTGAACTTGGGAGATTTCCTGTTTTCTTTGCCTTGTCCTGCTAAAGATTTTCTGTACAGTGGTAGTCAATTCATTTCAAGCCAAATTTTTTTATGATATCCAGTCACATAAATATGCACAGACTGCCCAGAAACATTTTCAAAGATGCCCACCTATCTAATGTTCAAAGCTGGACACTTCTGAAAGATCCTGTCCAAAATTTGGTCTGCATCTCTTTTGGGGGCATTCTCCATTCTCCCAGCTAGAAAATAGGAATCATAAATTCTTTCTTCAGAGTGCGGAGAGGATGATGCAGAAATTAAGTGAGAAAGCTCACTGAGGCTTGAATCAAAAAAGAACAACTTCTAATAATGGGTTGGGACAGAGAGGTCTTGTATCAAGAGTGTTCTTTGTCGTATTGGGACCATCACAGAGTGCTTTTATTGTATATTTATTTTTAGTTAATCTCCATACAATTATGCCAACGTGTTCATCTTTTTAACTAAAAAGTCTCTCACTTCTTCAGCTGCAAGAATAGTTCATATGACAGCGAAGGGCACCGATGAAAGTTAACAGTGATGTACATGATCTGATGCTTTGCTAAGTAAGAGTAATAATTGCACAGGGAATTGGTTCTGGGGATGTGTTTGTGGAATGTGAAAGCATTTCTCACCATGGCCATCCTTCCTGTTTGAACTGGAAATCTCTATATTGAACCATTCCCTGCTTGATCTCTTGTCTATTCCTGAGACCATTCTCCTTCCTCTTTTCTGAGTCCCATCTGCTTAGAGATGGGAAGTTAGCTGTCCCTGTTTAAACACAAACCCAGGTTCACCTCAGACAATTCACCCCCTGTGACAAATGGGCCTTGAATGAATTACAGCATGTTAAAACTGCTAGATTGCTAAATTGCCTTGTTTGGGCCTGCCTTGCTGGCTACAGTCCTCAGAACTGCTAATAGCATTAACAAATCAACAGAGAACATATCTTTGAGCTTCCTTAGCAGGAAGACCTTTTAATAAATAGTATTCAGCTAAAATGTTTAAAGCAGGTTCTAGATTTCAAGCAAATTCTCATATCAAACACAGACAATGCATGGAATCAATTGGAATAAAAGCTATTGTTGAATTAGTCCTCCCCTGGAAAACTATAAAAGACTTTACAGAAGAGCTGCCTACAAAGAAGCCTTCATATAGATTTCGCTTGTTTGCAGATACATAGAGATGCTTTTGCTGTTGTGTGACTATCTGTTCGATTTTCCCTTCACTGCACATCTGTTTCACCGCATCTAGGCACACTTTTCACCAATGCAAGTAGGACCTACACTGAAAAGAAGAAAGAAAAAATCAGAGTCATTGCACTCCAAGGACCAGTGAAAATCTAGGTGAGAAAGAAATCTCTATCATCTGCTATAACCACAGGCTTGTAGGTATCCTGGAGGAAGTTTCTAAGGTAAACACAGTACTGATAAGGTTTATCAGCAAACGTGTCATCAAACACCACAGTGTGCAAAACAGCCTTGCTGTGAATTTACCCACAGAGACTGTAGGAAATGTAATTCTTGCTCTGCAGCACTACCCAATGCTCTGTGCATTCTTGTGGCCCTCTGATATGAATGTGTCTTGCCCAAGGCTATATCTGCCTGTGCCTGCCCAAATATACGTGTTGGGGATGTACGCCACTCTACCTGCATGAATGCCCAAAAAGCCTCTCACTAGAAATGACTCTTTTCTTGTGAAAAGTGTAGATAAAAGATAATTTTTTTTTTGTTTTCTCTGAAGATTTTACTATCTTTCAGCAATTGTCTCGGAAGCTTTCATTTCCTGGAGTACTATTTCAAAAAATTTGTATTTAAAAAAAATTATTACTTTCTGATGAACACTTTCATTTACTTGACATAAAGTTTTCCCTAAAAGCCTAAACTGAAGTGCTTGGGTGGAAAATATGTGATTTGTTCCACTCACTGGAGGTAAAGTCCTGTGAAAATACTGACTGATCATCAGCTCTCCCCGTCAGTAGTAAAAAAAATCTTATGATGGGAATTCTCCTTTTTTTTTCTCTCTCTGTGCAGTCTTTCCGATATCCTTAGTAAGACCTGGAAAACAGTTGATGAAAGTGTAACTTTTATTTAGGCCTTATAGGAAGTGGAGGTTTGAAAAGAAAAGAAAAGAAAAGAAAAGAAAAGAAAAGAAAAGAAAAGAAAAGAAAAGAAAAGAAAAGAAAAGAAAAGAAAAGAAAAGAAAAGAAAAGAAAAGAAAAGAAAAGAAAAGAAAAGAAAAGAAAAGAAAAGAAAAGAAAAGAAAAGAAAGAAAACAGATGGATTTTTGTTCCCCTGGAACTAGAAAACTATGACTGTTGTATAGGTAAGAAATTGGCTTGCACAGTGTCCACATCGATCTCTCGAAATTACCAAACGCAACTGGGGCAAAAGCTATGTTGAAAATATGATACTTGAGCATATCTGTTGACTAGAAAGAGTGAAGTCATAACAGCATCAAAATTAATGGGAATTCTGCCACTGACTTCAAAGAGCAAGCTTAAAGCCTTCTACCCAACAGCACTACATTTTTTTGTCCCCAAAGTATCCTGAGCTACATGGTCCCTTTTTTGACTCACACCTCCAATGTGTTCTGTATTTCCATTTTTCTCCTACATCCTACATCCGCAATGACACAGAAGAATCTCTAAATAGAAGCAGCAGGTAAATATAATACTTCAAAGTAAATCTTGTTTTGTTAAATGTAACAGGTGAAGGGAACATCTGCTCTAGTTAAGTTCCAAAATCCATTCTAATATTATTTTTCAGATGCTCATGCGTTTCTTCGCTGACACTGAAATTTTCAGAACTTATACTCAAGCCACAAAGAGATGTGTTTCCATCCTCTCATTATTGAATTCTTACACAAAAAAAAAACCATAGAAAAGAGACTATGCTTTCTCTGTGAAGAAGTTTAAAAATGGCTGAAGCAAAAATCTTCAAGGTATCTTGCTTCCTAAAGTCCAATTTTGTAAATAATGCCAAGTTTGAGAAAATAGTTCTATTATTATCATATTAAGAGAGTTAATTATCTGAATGCACAGAGTAAGACATTTCTATTCTTCATCCTTGATGCACTTTCTGAGGATGTTAACTAAGGGATATAGGTGTCGAAGACTTGTTGCCTTTTTTTTCTCATATAGTTGTGTAGTAGTTGAGACTACTCTTTCCAGACAATCTGATTTTAAGATCTCACTAACACTGATGAGCCAGATGATAGGTCTTTAAGTTGTTCAGTTCAGCTGTTTTTGAGTTTTACCTTTCTAACTGAGCTAATAACAACTACAGCTAAGAAAACCACTGTAAGGTGGACACATGGATACAGGCTGGGAGTCTCACTCAGTGTCTGAACTGTAGTTGTTCTTGTGTGCTAGGAGCCTGCCATACCTGCTTCCAAAAATTTCACACCAATGCTTCGTGAAGCTGCACTGTCCTCACATACTCCTTTCCAGGCCAAACATCACAAACACAGTAATTAACAATCAAAATTAACATTATATGACTTTTCAGATATTTATATCCAGTCAAGTAAGTAGCCAGCCAACACTGTGTATTAAAGTTCCTGCAGTACCTTGCATTGTTGTGTACACCTTCAGGTCTCCCTAAAATGTCAGTATCACCTTCGTCCAACAGAAGCAATTAGTAAACCTATTAATTTTATTTGTGCTGTTCAACTCTGGAAATATTCACAGGCAGTTCTGCTTTTGTGTCTTACTGCCACGGTGCCTCAATAGTGCTGACCAAAAGTGGAAATTAATGCGCATGCAGGTGGATGCTCTGTTTTCCAAAGAACAGTAGCTAACATAGAAATGCACAGAAGACAGAAAGATATTTGGTGCCAGACTTTTTTCCAAAGACACAGCTCCATACAGAGGGCTGCATTGTTAGATTATTTGTATCTGTACATAAATTAAGGTTTCTATTCTTTTTTACCAGGTTATGTATCAGTTCTGTAGATTCTTCCATTAGTTCTCTGATTCCCAGAAAATTACCTTACCTGCAACAGTACCTTTCTTGTATCTCCTTTACTGTCACTAAGGGCATAATGTGGGACACCTGAGTCCTTTCTTGTCTACAGTCTTCAAAGAAAATCTTCCCTGTCCTGCTTCAGTAAGTTCACAGATCACCCCCAACAAAAAAACGCCTTGTCACTTCTTTTTTTTTTAACTCATCATTCACTTTTTTTCCCCAAGCAATATTAGAAATGGTGGTTTTTCCATGAAGTTACTTACTTTTAGTTGATATTATTCTTCAGTGTAGGTTAGCCTATAATTTCACTTATTTAACTTCTATTACCTTGTAGCTTTATTTCAAAGATAGAATGGCTTTCTGTCCAGACCATTAAAAAGAAATTAATTTCATCTGCAGGCTCATGGTCCATTCTGGCTATGAACAATTTGTCTGACGAATGTGAATCTTTGAGAGTCAAATCTCTGAGAGTCCTCTTATCTTTCTCCAAATACTTATCTTTGTCTTGGACTATCATGTGTGTCACAGCTCTGTTTACTGATTTCATGACTTCTGACAAGCTCTGCAAAGCATTCTGCCATGAATCTCTGTTTTCACCACTCTCCCAGGCCCATTTTTTACAGCTTTGGGGCCTTCCTTAAAGGAGTCAAACAGCATGTTTTATAGTTTTGTTTTTAAACCATTTTGCTTGTGCTTCCCTTTCTCATGTCTTTAATACTGTTCTGTAATGAAATAGCTAGAAACTACTGAAAACAGCAAGTATGTCAAAAGTAATTACTGTCAAAAATCAGATTATCATCTGAGAGTCTCTCTACGGTTGTTTTTTTTTGTTTACAGATATAGACTAAGGTGCTGTTCAAAATATTATCAGTTGTCCTGCATATACCTTAGAGATACTGACTTGACCAGAGTTGCTTCATTCTTCAGTTACTCAGTTAATTTTACTGCTGATATTATGCATTACCCAACATTGAAATCTGCTTCAAATGCTAGCTTACAGGCAGCGCAAAACATCCTTTTGCAAAACATAACTAACAAATTTCGGTCAGAGCCTCTGAAATGTGCAGATCCCTGTGGTTGAATGGTGAATGTTAAAGGCTATAGCAGGAATGTTGATGAGCAGCAAGAACTGAACTGTGAAAAGTTTGCAAAACAGTAGAATTACATTCCATGATATCTGAAATGCCTGTAGCATAGTTAAAACTGGGTACGTTTCCAAAAGGTTTGGGTAAATTTTCCAAAGACGTGGACTTGACACAACCCAAGTAGGGGAGTAGGAGATTTTAATCTTTGCATCCTCTATTCCATGTCATCCTCCTCCACTTCAGCTTCCAGGAAATGGGATGGTTAGGGATGAGTCACTGTCAGTCTCCAATGAAGCACTTCCCATATCAAGACTGACTTTCAAGAGCTGCATTTGCAGGCCAAAGGAACTGGCAGATTTCAGCCTGGTGTCATGCCTGTGCCCTCCTCTCACTTCAGAAATACCACTGTGGAATCACTAAATGACAGTAACATAGTCACTACTATGCTAAACTGGCTTTGGAGAAGAAAGAGTTTTGTTACGCACTTACAGCAGCTTAAAGTGGTTTAGTAAAGAGGTTGCTCATAACCCTCTTGGGTGTATGCACCAGAGCATGAGACGTTCACATATTCTATAAAGAAAAGAATAAAACAAGCCTTAATCTCACTGACTTTCTCTATGCAAGATAGAAGATAAGGCTTCATGCAAGCTTTTAAAATGCTCTAGGAATAATTTTTTTATAGTTTGGGAGGAGAGGGAGGTAAGGAAAGAGGAGTTAAAATATATAATTTAAGCGGCTTCCAAGAAGAAATGAGGCCTTTCACTGATGTTTGAGATGGCAACTGCTTTGCTAATGCCATATTGGCATAGCAGTAATGGAAAATATGCCTCAGTGGAAAAAAAAAAGAAGGAGGTTTCATCATTAAAGGTGTGGCAAAAGGTTTTGTAAATTAAACCATAAATCAGTCAACTTTTACTTCAATTAGCCCAGCCAAAAATACTCCTATTAAAAAAAGTCACTTCAGAGTTTAAGGAAAGCCATAAATCATTGCCTAATCACAGATTTTAGTACCTTAGAATAAAGTACCCTCCCAGTACTGCCCTCCATGCTGGCATGTGAGTGGAGTTAATAGGGAGCTTGCCAAAAATTTTGAAGTGAAAACCATAGGGGTATTACTCTTTCATTCAAAAAACACATTAAAGATCTTGGCTATAAATCTTAGCGTGACCTGTGGCACTGTTTAATCAATTTACTTCATGCTCTCAAGGGAGATAGTGTATATGTCAGCCTGTGGTCCCTTTCTGAACATATGCAGTAGACCCTACCACCTTCCTGACAAATGCAACTGCTAATTATTGAACAAATTCACTCTAGTGTTTTAATTAAAGCAGTATTTCTTATTTTAATTTGTGACACTGCGTCAGGTTACTCAGGGCTCTGTGTACAGTGTAGGGAACGTGTGCAACAAGTCAAGATGCTATGGCAGTCAGCAAGCTCTGAGAAACAAAGTTGGTTTCCTTTCCAATTTGCAGCAATGTTGTGTATTATGGACACCAGCCTTGTGCATTTAATTCAGGATAAACCTTATATCCCATTTTTCGGAGAAAATCATCCACACCTGAGATGGTCTTTTGGAAGTGGGCAATGGATGTATGCCAGATAACATAAAACATTCTTTTTCTGAATCCAGCTGGTTCGGAGAGCAGAAAGTCGTAGGAACACTGCAGAAAATGTGACTCTGCTGTGTACTGTACCTTTGATTAGTAACAGAGATAAGAGCATTTGAGCCTCTTACTAATGCTGAATGTCAGCTCCTCATTCAAGGAAGGAAGCCTGCCACAGTTATGCCTGCTCCTCATCCTCCAGAGCACCCAACAATTAACTGTTGCTCATTATCACCTAGCATGTAACCTTCTGCTCTGCAAATCACTTCACAGCTTAACCATGGCCATCTCCATCTACAGCTCAGTATCGCTAGCACCCTAAAGCCCGTACATCTATTAGGACATAGAAGGAGCAAGAACAGGAGAGCCTGTGGCTAGGAGTCACATCATGGTGTCTGTATTGCTGAGACTTTCCTCGATGTTTCATGTAGGGCTTCTGCTGGCCTTCCTCAGCGGAATAGTTTTTGATTAAGCTGAGGAAGCTGGTTATTTTTCTGTCTTTGCTCAGATTTGTGATGGGCAAACTCTCTTTCTCTCCCAAGCCCTTGGGAGCTGAAAGTATGTATGTAATTCCATCACCTTGTTCTACAGTTAGAGGGTGTTCCTGATGGCAACATGAAACAGTAAGCAAAGATCCACTATTCCTTATTACTTTCACAGCAGACAGGAATAATTAGCTATTTCTAAGCTATCAAGAGATTTAGCAGATATTCATCTGAGCTCAGCAGTCAGTGAGGTGAATCTGTCTGGGGGAAAAGAAGCTCTTCAAAAAACTGTCTTCTAATATGATGTGGTCTTCAACAAAATAAATCTGGTCTCAAAATTTTATGACTGTCTGCAACTTTGATTTTCTTCTGAAAGCCAAATATTTCTGACCACAAAAAACAAAACAAAACAAAAAACATCCTTTCCATTTGCAATGGGGAAAAAAAGACTAAGGCCAGCCTAATGGGTTCAGGATTAGTCATTATGATTCACTTCATAAATAGCAATCCTGGTTATTGTAAATTTCCTATATCTAGCTATCTAGTTTCCTTCGGGAAACCTATACTTAGTTGAAAACAGAACAAATCTAAGGCCTCAGTCTTTATATTTTAGGCTTGATATTGAGTGACATTTTGTGGCCTCTTACTGGCTGAGGATCCATAACTTATTTTCTGTGGAAAGTCCAACAAGTCCCTTCTGACTCTAACCATTAATCTTCGAAGCCCTCCATTGTTCTGCATTCCCACCAGGCACAGAGCACTGCGGTCAGGACAAACTCTGTGCTAGTAGAGAAGACTGCAAAGTTATTGTTTGGTTTTGTTTTAATTCCTCTTTTAATGTGTTCAGTTTTCAGCATGCAGCCTCCTTTTGTTTCAGCTCTAGGGTTGGGTTTTCTTTTAGTCATTACTTGATTTAGTTTTCTCCATTTTTCTTATACTTTTCCCTCTTTATGATACTGCTGCCTGCTTCAAAGGGAATTGGATTTCTTTCATTGTATGTTTCTAATGCTGGCTTTCTTTCATAGTATATTTTAAAATGTTTATCAGCTTTGATTTTTTATTCTTTATAGTGGTTTGAAAAATGTATTTGCTGCTCATGAAAGGTACCAGACCATGACAGCACTGGAGACAGAAATCTTTTCTTTCTGCTACCCTTAGAGTACCTATTTGAATTCTACAGCACAAGGCACTTCTATAAAGTTTTCCATCTTCACAACTACCTCAAATACTGTATAATCCTCCATGTGCTAAGAAAACGATACTAGCTTTTACCTGCATGAACAGGGTGTGTAAAGGTCTTGATTAATTACAAAGAAACATCCAAAGTCTGTGCATGATCTTTAAAGTTTTGCTGATGCCCTCTCAGGGGAGGCAATGAAGTAGAAAAGAAGGAACTTAAATAGGGAAACAGAGGCCATACCCAAGTAAGTTGCCAGCAGCAAAGGGTGAAACAGTGCCATAGCCACAAAATGCAGGCAAAAGGATCTGTCTTGTCTTCTGTGGTAGGTATAGAGGACAGGACTAAATGTCCTTTGCCTAATAAATAGCTCTTCCCATTACTCCGTGTGTAGCTTGGAAGAAAGTCCCCATTTTCCTTCCCTCAATAAGTTCTTAAAGCCTTAATTACAGAGCTCTGAGAATAGGCTGAGAGAACTCAAGGAGAAAAGAGAACAAAGAGCCATGATCAGTGTAACATAGCGAGCTTATGTTTGGAGACCTTGTATTATTATACTGGCCAACATGTACTCCATGTACCTTGTGTGTCATTTCGCAGTAAAAAGAGTTTCTTTTCAGGGGGCTGAGACCACCCACATGAATGGGAAAGTACCTTGGGATATATGGTCACCTCAGGCAGGTCCACTGAACAGGAGTTTCCCTCCTGCTGCTGAGAATTGAATTCATGTTCATAAAAGGGTCTCAAGACAGCAGATCTGGACACCCAAGATGGACAGATGCCCTTTCCAGGAGTTTCTTAGGACTCTCTGTATAATTCAAGTTTCTGCTTACATACCACCAGTGAGAGTAAAGAGCAGCTGTTAATTTTTTTTTCTCCTGTGTGTGAGTAATAAAACCTCCTGGTTTACCTTGAAGCCCCTCTAATTGACTCCCTAATACTGCCAGTGAATCACATATAATCCTGCACTCTGCCTGCTTGAAAGTCAGCAGCAGATTCAAGCATTGCAGGGCTTTCCAAGTCTATGCGGTCACCCCATTCATCACTCATGAAAGCGACAGCGAAAGACCCGAATCTCAGGGGACCCTCTCATCTTTACTTTACTCTGTTTGTTTGTTTATTTTGCCACAACACAAGCAGTAGCCCAGGTAGTCTCAGAGGAGACCACTGCTCTTAAGACCAGGTTTTCTAGAAAGAGTATTCAACTTTTGAGTTGCCATGGGCCTTGTTTTCGAATTAGTGAAGCCAAGATTTTTCTCCCCTCCACCACAGCTCCTCTGTTAGCATGAAATGTAGTAGAAGCAAAGTAAAAGTAGCTCTGTTTATTTGTTTAATAAATAAAAATAATAACAATAACACTGTACATAAATGAAAAGGAAAGGTACTTCCTGTAAATTTCTGAAAGATTCTGAAAATAGTCTCAGGACTCAGCCACAATTAATACTGTTATGTAGCCAGAGGTTCCATGAAAGCATCTGTACCTGGGTGCCTGTACAAGTAAAATTGTGCAAATAACTACAGCCTCTTTTCTGGCCAAAATTCTGTTACATCTCAACAAATGCACTCCCTTTTTTTCTTGCTGGAAAGATGGCAGTAACCTTTTTTACTTTTCCCCAAAAGCTATTTAAAACAGTTCTGATATAAAGAAAAGTGTGTTGTTTCATTAAAGGTTTTATTACTGTCATGGTGTATTCAGTGCAGTAGCCCGCTGCCACCATTTGGTTATTCAAGGCACAGACTCTCATCCACTGAAGGCTTTAGCATGCCATGGCCATCTGGCAGAGTTTGCTGCCAAGTAGAGGGAGTGGTGGGGTAGGACATATGTCCATGGCTAAGACTACTCATTTCAAGGTCCAAAATATTAGTGCAAGCTTTCCTTCTGCAGTACAATAGATTACTAATGAAGATGATGCAAGGCAAGAACTTGTAGCCCATTCTTTTACCTCTGCCACAGAGCAGCGATGCCCCATGTTGGGATGGGTCATCCCTGGGAGAAGTAACAACATCTCAAATTGCCAGAGCTTACTCCCAGAGGACTTTTCTGTCAGTGTGCAGAGACAGATGGGATGCTAAAACATTGCAGCAATAAGTGAACTGCCCGAAGTCACAAACAGAGCCTGTGGCACCCAGAATATTGAAAAAGGGGTGACACAGCACTGCAGCTGGTGATGTGCTGCCTTAGCAAGGACTTTGTATTGAGAGAAGTCCTGCCAGAAGCTCGCTCTGCAGCCACTGTACACTGAACCTCCCCTCCATCTTCTGAACTACCATGGTCCTTCACCATCAAATGACTTGACATTACATACAGCCTGTGACATACAGTTCTCTGATGTGCTTTCCTCTGCTTTCCTCTGCTTAGAGAGATGCTGTGTGTTCCTGCTTCCAGTCTTCTCCAGTATCCTGTTTATGAGCATCCTGGAAGCCTGGCAAAGCTTAGCTTGTGTCTTGGGAAAAAGATGGCCTCAGGGAAGGAAGAGGGCAAAAGAAGGAGAAAGTGCGATTTGTGAAGATAATTCCTTAGTGGCTCATGTTTTGCTGTGAGTTCTTAGAGGTGTCACTGTCACTACTGTTGCTATACACTGCTCTTTGAAAGACTACTTTGATAACATCTCTTACCAGAAGAGTGATTTCTTTTTTTCACATCATTTGTACTTATTTTTATAAATATGAGCAAATAAATAAATAAAATAACTCCCCAGTCAAATAGAAGCTCTTCCTCCCAACTGCTTTCATAAAAAGTTAAGTAAACAGATGGGCTTCCTGGCATGTCTGAAGTGGATGTGTATATCATATTGCAGGCAATGGCTCTCTATATCATCCAGGCAGGATTCACATCTTTGATGTACGGAAGACAGCACTTAAGCTAAACCTCTAGGTAGCCCTGAAATCACACACAGTTGGCTCAGAAATAGAGGCTGGGCTAACTACTTCCTCTCATGTTATACGGGCTGATTTGCTCTCAGGAGCCCCTCCTCAGTTTCTCTATACATCGTCCAGGTCAAGCACATCTGGCAACATTCACCCTCAGGAATAAGGAGCCCCAACCATGGTGATCAAAGACAATTACTGCTCCTTCCCAGCTGAGAGATCAACAGTTTCTTGTGCAATGCTATCTTTCTCTTTACCACACAAGAAGGAAAAACGTCAAATATTGAAACAATATCTTTAGAAATCTTTCATGAAGATCAGACCTCTTGTGATTCACTCTTGAGAGGCTATGAGGCAGGCTTCAGAGCCTAGGTGCAGGAAAGCAGCGTGCCATAGCATGTCATTGCAATTTTTCATCTGACACTGGAGAGGAGGACACGGACACTGGTGCAGTTTTCTCACTTGAAGAACTTCCTAATATATAAAACTGTTACCGGGCAGTTATCTTGCAAAGATCTGAATGTTTAGAGTAGGATACATGGGTCAGAAGCTGAAGGAAGGTGGAGGGGACACCAAACTGAGTTCTATATAGAGTGTACTATTTTAAAAGAACAAAAAATGAGGATTTTTTTTTTCCATCTTGTGACAGGAGGTTTCTGTTTTATTTGTTGACAGCTTATTATTTCTGAGTGCAAGATAGTCTTCCTTGGTATACACCTTTAAGATGGAGTGGTTGGGCAATAGAAAGGAGAACTGCCTCTTTTCCTTGTCCTGATTGTTGGACAAGAGAGAGAGTGAGAAGACTGCTCCTTCCCTGAGAGTATCTGAACAGATACATCCTGGGGTAGGGGGACTGCAAGCATCAACTCTGAGTTGGGGAGAAAATCATGGACTGCTGAGAAGAGCAGGGACCAGACACTGAGCCAGGCCTCCCAGGTGATGGAAAGAGAGGGGCTGTTCCGAGGGACACAGAGAAGTCTGTGCAGAGCTGCTGTATCCCAGGAAGCAGATGTTGCACATCAAAATGATGTTGTGCTATGAGCAAACCTGAGGGAAACGGTCACCTTGCACAACCAGCAGGGAGGATTCTTGTCAAATTCCTTTATTTTTGTTCAAGTTAACCTGAAGATCTTATTTCTCTACATTGTAAAAAGATCCTTTCTTTAGTTTATGTTCTCATAAATCCCAGCTCCAGAGTTTTGAAATTCGTTCTGGTGTTCTGGGGGGATTCTTGCTATAAGGAAAATATACAAGCAAGTCTTCCTCAAATTTCTGGCTGATTCAAGGTCCTGTCATAACCAGTTTGATCCTAACTTTGGTCAGGTGTAAGTCTAAAGAAAAAGATTGCGGTATTTTTTACTAGAAGAGTGGTAAGAAATTGCTATGCTCCAAAAACATGTTGGGGAAAATATATAGCACTGTATATACCTCTATCTTAGTTTTAATTCCTTCTCCTTTTATCAAAACTGACCTGAAAATTCACTTCTCTACTTTAATTGTCCCAGTAAAAGTCTCCAGCGTAGGCCATTCCTGAAGGTGGTAAAAAGTGCTCTACAAACACATGATAGAAGCTGAAAAGCAGTTAACACTTTTTTTTTTTTTTTAAAATTTGCAAAACTTGAAAATGTTGTGAATTAAATACATGCTTAATAACTAAAAAAAAATGCAACTGACAGAAAAGTATGTTGCTGCTGACTGAAAAAAACAAAACAAAACAAAACAAAAAACATCCCAAAAAAACCCAAACAAACAAAACTCAAAACAAAAGAACAGATTAAACACCCGTCACTCCCCACCCCCCAAGGATTTTGTAGCTTTGACAATAAGAAAATGAGACTGGCCAAAAGGGTTCCTCAGTCCCAGTATCTTGTCTCTGGCAGTGGACAGTAGTATCTACTGACAAAAAGATATAAGAAACAGGTGCATATTTCTTTCAAGTGTAACCTGTCCCTTTACATGCTATCCGTTCTTCTGGCAATCAACAGTTCAGAGATTTCCTGACCAGAGGATGAAATGATACTAAATATCAGATTCATACCAGGGCTTTCTTCCACAGCCTGTTCAGTCTAACTTATACCCATCATGATGGCACAATTTGTGAAGAAAACCATTGCTGCCTGTTCAGCCATTCAGATATTGAACCAAGTTAGAAGGAAATGACTGTATCACAAAAATGGTGTGAGAAAGCTGTCACGCAAGTTTGACCTTCAGAAATGCCCTTACCTTAGACGTATGACTGCAACCACACTTCCTAATGTTTTGGTTGTAGTTCTAATCTCAGATTGCAAATAAGATCCTGAAACGCGTCAACTTGGAGAGCCAGTGACAGATAACTGTCTGCTGAGAAGAAATACTTATCTGGCAGGTAAGCACGTGATAATTGGAAAAGATTTCTGGAGTATAATAGGTTTAAAATTTGTTCCCCGGATTCCTTGGGAACTGGGAAATATGCTTTGAACAGAGGAACTGAAGCTATTGGGCAAGAGTAATTCACTTAACGGCAATCAGTGGTTGTGCTTCAGAAAATACAGCATACTCTCATAATGAAACTGTGGGGTAGGAAAGAAGAGAAAAAGGCCAATTTCTTATTTAGTTTCCTTCTTTTACCACACATGGCCTGAGTTTGCTCTGGGAGGGAAAATGGGATCTTCTGGGTATTTAGCTTAAAAAATAAATAAAGCCAGTTCTTCTATTAATTGTCTCAAGAATTCTTAAACACATAATTAAACTGCCTTTTCCTTTGCTATCTCCTATTGAACCAGACTACCATGAATTTTGTAGGAATACCAGAAAAAAGATACTGAAACAGATTGCAGTTTTCAACCCTTTTCAGTGCCTAATGCTGAAAAGGGGGATATAGGGTTTTGTTAACCATATGTTTCTTAATTATCTTCTTGATATTATATTTGAGACTAGGAGGAAGAGGTGAAATTGGGTGATTTGCCAGATGGACTCAAGCAAGGAAATACTGAGTGAAGAGATGGACACCCACAGTTACAAGCAGAAAAGAGATCCTCTTTTTCTGTTTCTCTGAATTTCAGTACTAGTGTGAGGTCCTGGATTGACAAGCCCAGAGAGTTGGGTCTCCTGTTTAGCCGCAGAAACATTATACTGTGGGTTAGCTTTCTGTTTTTCCAAAAAAACAGCCACAACACTAGAAATACTTCAAAAAGGTGGGGGGAGAGGAGGGGAGAAGAAGGAGTTGTACCAAAAGATTAACTAGACGGTACAAAGCAAGGGGAACTGAAGGAGGCAAGAACAATCCCATACAATATTCCCAGCGGTGGGCTGAGAAATGGGAGCAGCTGGAGCGTGTTCACCAAGTTGTCGTGCAGACAGGAGGGCAACCCAGGCAGCCAAGCCCATGCTGCCGGGAGGGTGGGGTGGGGTAGGCTGCCGGACGGGGGGCCGCCTGCCAGCGCTTGCTTTGGTGCCACCCGGAGCAAGGCGCTGGCGGAGGCAGGTAGGAGGGAGACAGGGGTGCTTTGCAAGAGTCGGCGTGCTTTCACCTGGGGTTGTGTGGGAGAGGGAGGGAAAGCGGGGTTTCTCCCTGCCCTCCCTTGGGTACTGCACTTTCTCAGCCTTTTTGACAGAAAGGAGCAGTTACATGAGAGACGGGCTGGTCCTTGGAGCAGAGCTACAAATGATTAATTGTATCAAGAAAAAGAAACAGTGTCTCCTTGCTGAGCTTTGTAACGGGCTTCATATAAATTTGCGTGAAATATTATGTGGGATTACTGCAGCCAGCCAGGAGTTTGGCTTCAGGAGCCAAGAGGAGGATGGGACCCCGGCCAACAGGAGAAGCAGGAGATGAAGTGGATCGTGTTTGCCAAGGCCAGGAGGAAAGCCAAACCATAGCTACAGTAGCATAGTAATGAGAAATGGGAATTGCATTCAGCATCGGTTCTTCTTCTTATCATGATCATTATTGCTCTTAATCTAATTGTCCTGCCCTCCTCCCCACCCTTGCCGCAGGCCCCAGCAGAATGTAGGATAACAACAGAAGGTAGAGAAAATAGCATATAGGAGTTTAAACATAATCCTGCTGGAGCCCACAGCTGGTGTTGCATGAAACCACTTACCCACCCACTAGTGCAGACCAGACTGCTCTAACAGACGCTCTCTTCTTACCCAGGAGGGATGTAGGGGTGACATGGGGGGCAGAGAAGGGAGAGGGGTGACACAAAATGCCATTTTCCAGGTAACAGCAGCGCGTTAAGGACAATTAGGGAGAAGTGAGACCTCCGGACAACATTTGTTGGACCCTCCTGCTTTCTCCCACTCCCACACAGTTAGTGCTCACTTTGGTTCCCATCTTGTTCCCATCTTGGTTCCCATTCCTCTCCAAAGCAGATCTTGCCCTTCAGAGCTAGAGAGGGCTGCAAACACAGCTGGACCACTGGCTCTTGTCCTGTCCCTGCACCTGGGGAGTCTTTGGTTGATTTAAGCAGAGAGGTCTCACCTGGAGCTTAACATCTATAAACACATAAGGTGTGGCAAAATTTAAACTGCATATCTCACCCTTATTTCCTTCGGGGAACAGATTGCAGTCCTAGACCTGAGTATCCTTCCCAGAAAGCTGTGTCTGGATCCAGACTTGGCATCCTCAGTCTGTAATGGCCTGAACTCAGCCTCTTCCCCCAGAAATAGTTCAGATCTTGAACAACTTTGTGCTTTGGGACTCCTTCTAGGATTTCTGATTCTGTGCAAAACCACCTTGGCCTTTATGTAGCTAATAACTGGTGACGAAGGACGCGAACAGACTTTCTGAATATGCATATTATCACAGCTGAGCTTCATGCTGAAGGTGCTCTGCAGGCAACAGCCCCTCTTGGCAAGCCAAAAGGGAACCTTATCATTAGCTGCGCCAAATGGAGTGGCACTAAGCCTGCTTCAGCCAGACATTGGCCTTTGCCTACCTCCGAGGCCTTTACACCGTAGGATGTGCTGCTTTCCCCTGGGACTGAGACTTTGTCAGCAGGGGTGGGAAGTGGGGTACACTCAAACCATTATGGAACAACCTACAGTCCCAGCCTGTGTGCACAGACAGCCTCCAGCCTGGCTAAGAAAAGGGTGTGTTTTTTCTCTCTCTTTTTCCCTCCAGCTGGAATGAAATGTGAAATCTTCTCATAAACGCAAACTGAGAGATTCTTGTTTTCTCGAAGGACACAGGGCAAAGACTTGAATTTCTTCTCCCAGCCAACACTGGGGGAGTTCCTCTCCTGGAGGGAGGGTGCTTGCCAGCCTCACGGGGCATCAGAGTGCCTGGAAAAGGGCAGTGCCGACCGAGAGCGCCGTGTGCAGCCAGCTGGGGATTCATCCCTTTTCTCTCCAGAGACACCTCCTTAACGTCAACCCTGTCTCCTGTCATATCACCTGGTCAGTGTGGTTTCTCTCCTGCCCTTGCTCGTGAAGAAAGGCATAGCTTTTCTGGTGTACTGTATCAACACTAGTGCTAGCTCTATGCTTTATTTGAGATTGCCACTGTCCAGAGAATCTTTAGAAGAAATCATACACAGATTTCATTAAATGTTTCAGGAACTGTTATGTTTCCATGTGCATAGAAATATATATTAAAAATTTGGCCTATGTCACACATGTAGTCTCATTGGGGACACAAATTAAACTTTGCATGTTTAGAAGAAAAATCCACGACTAAAGTAGCTCCTCTTCAAAAAAGATTTGAAAATGAACTGTTTTGAGGTTAGTGAAAATGATTCCCTGCAGAAGTAGACATCCTGAAAGAGTAGAATATACACAGATGGGATATCTCTCTTGTTTTGTTTTCATTTCCTTTTGCAGTCTTTTTGCATTTTAACAAGTTAATTTGGGCACTGCAAACTAATGTTGGCCGTGCATCTACATTCACTAGACTGCCCTGAGCTCTCCCTTTGCAGAAGTCAGGTCAATACCAAGCTCTGCATAGAACCACCCGGAATCTGGTCGTGGTGATTTTCTTTTGTTTTGTTCATCAGTGTTTTGTGATTTTGTTTTGTTCTGCCTCTCTCATAGGAAAGGGTTTCTTAACTTGGTCTGAACTGAGACACAGTGAAAAGTAAATTGTTTGCTCTTTTCCTTGAGGCTGAGCCCAGAGTTTTGTTTTCTTAAAGTGTTCAAATGAGCTTCAAGTTTTGTGATGTGGTGAAATACGATGACCTGTATTTCTCTGTTTTAACAAAAGCAAATTTCCTTCCACTCCCTATACCTCTTACCCCTGCTCAAGATAGACAGATATGTTTCTGTCCATCAGCTAGCAAATGGTAAACTTTGTTTCCATCTCCCTGAGCACCTTCTGAGCAGCCGTCTAGCCTTCCTCTCTTTCCTTTTCATGTTTGATAACCACATAGGCAGGGTTTCAGGCAGACACTCCTCAGAAGCCAGTACCTCTAGGCTACTCAGGTCCTTTACTGCACATGACGCTGGAATACAAATAGCAAAGATCAACTCTCTCTACATAGTAGCTCCTCACCCTTCCATCTTTCCCCAAGAAGCAAAAGTCTTCCCCTTCACCTGTGAGGGTACCTTTGCATTTGCCTATAAAAAACCCAAAAGTTTTGATTAAATGATTCTGTATAGTTGGTTTTGTTACCTTTCTTCATGCTGCATAGAATGCCCTGATATATAAACAGACGTGTACAAACTGTACACCCTAGTAGAGAGGAGTGTGTTTGCTCCTGGCAGGCAATAGCCTGATACCAGGTGAGATTAAGCAGCAGTAGGAACTGTAGCAGAGCTGTGATCTGAGCTATAGAGAATTGGAGTTGAAAGCTGAGTAATAAGCCAGTTTATCTGGGCTCTTCCATAAAAGAGCTGCTGCTGTGACGCATATGCAGCCTAATGGCACTTGAAGGGGTTAATACACCTGGAAAGTGAGTTTTCAAATGAATTCCTTTTCCTCTTGGCCTGAACATAAGGCAGTGCTCTATTAGACTTGACCTTTTTTAATGTGAATTAGCAGCTCAGTGGAACAGGATCCAGAACTCAGAGTCCCTTCCCTCTTCACATCCATGCATTAATGTAACAAAAGCAAAAAGGTGTCAGCAAGGCTAAGAATAACTGAACAGATCTTGTGCCAATTTGGAATAAAATATAGGACCCTCCAGAAGTGGAAGTAACTTGGTTACTTCTGAACTCTAGGTAAGGCAGGCATTTTTAACTCACCCCCCTCCAAACCACAAAAAAATGAAACATGGACAAATTCAGGTACTGAATTTAAAATAAAAAATAAATAAAATAAAATTAAATGAGTCAGCTCATCATTTTGGTAGGACAAACAAGAGGGAATGCCAAATTATCTCTCTTGAATATAAATTACCTTTTCCCTCCTGAAACAGATTTGCACAATGACTTTAAAATATAAAAGTGCCCCCTCGCCCCATTTCCACTGCTGTCCTGGGAGGGTTTTCCCACCCATTCCCCTTGCTCAAAACGTTTCATCAGTCTTGTCACCTTGGTCCTACCCTGTCTCTTGAGGTAATGGATGGAGCCCAGCTAGACATGAAGATGTGCCATCCAGGAAACCAGACCAAAACTGGTATGTTTAAAAACGTGTTTGAAGAGAGCACAGGATGACAGGGAGGGGGGAGAGGGGGCAGGGGATGTTTTTCAGCCAATGCTTTCCTTCCCCCCCTTCTTCTCACAGACGCTTGCTGTTGTCCAGCAGCCCAGAGAAAGATATATATATATATGCACATATATATTTCTTTTTTGGTGGGGGGGCTGGGAAGGAGGAATGATAACCAGATCCTCATGGCACATATGTCTTTGGGTCCTCATGGGAGCCACAGCTGTGCAAAGAGGGGAGAGTAAGGGGAAAGGGGGGGTGGTGGTGGTGTCCAACTTCAACTTTCTAGAGATGGAGTTATTTTAAGCAATATCTTTGAAACAAAAAAACATGTGTTCTCCGTTCTGCAACGCGCCGGGCAAGGCTCAAACACCGGGCTGGGTTGCCCGGGGTCGCAGGCCCCGCCAAAAAAAACAGAGAACTCTGAGGTGGGTCTGAGGCGAAGCTGGTCACCAGCGAGGAGCGGTGACGCGGCCAAGCCTGAAGGAGCGCGCCCCGGTTGGCAAACAGGGACCACAGTGTTGACTGCCCCTCCGGTATTTCCCTTCCAGTGCACTGCGCGCTCGGTGCGCGCTGCTACAAGCAAATGTTCCATGATGCGTGGATGAAGGATTGGGGTTCGCGTACTGGGCACGAGCTTTGTGTGCCTTTCAGGCTGGAATTTACTTTGATTTGTTTTTCAGGTTTTGATCCACCCAGGCTTGGCTGGACACTTTGCCGGCGAGGGGAGTGGTGACACATCGCACCCCACTGTGGTGTCGCGCTGGCCTTCTGGCCCGCCAGCCTCTGTGTGGCCAAGTCCGGTCGCACACCGCTTCCCCGTTAGCAGTTCACACCATTGCACCTTGGTGCGTCTTCTGCACCTATAAAAACCGACTTCCACCCACCCTCAAAGGAAGCATTTAACTACGGTTATACACCAAGCATAGGTCTTGATGTTAACTTCCTCAAAGGCTAAGTGTTTTCAGACAGGGAAACATTGGTTCAATCACATCCCCAAAAGCCAGGTGTTATTGTTAATTGAGTTTTAAAAGCTGTCTCATTCCAGAGAGGAAGTAAGCTCCATTTTCAAGTAGAAACAAACCAACTGCTTTTCTGAGAAAGGACCAAACACCTCCCCCACTCAAAGCTGTCATACTGTTTTTGACTGGGTGGAAAACAACACCCTTCACCCAGCACCTTATGGAGGAAAACTGGTGCAAGGGAGAAGAATTCCCATCTGCTAGTGGTGTTTGGAGTGTTCTCACATGCTGCTGAAGCTCTTGGGACTCAGAGATGCATACGAGAGGGAAGGGGAGGCCCAAGGCCATCCTAGAGTCTGGAGAAAGTAATGGCAAAATCGTCATCCTTTTTTCGTTCCTGACTGTGTTCTTGGGAGCCACACAAGGACATATGTATGGGTTGGGGGACAAGAATAAGATACGGAGAAAAGAGATAATTGCTACCTCGTTTGGTATTTTAAGCTACTGATCTCCAAGTTTTGCACCTAGCATGCAGAAGGTACAGCAGTTGAGCTTGGTGGAACTTCTTAGGTAAGGGTGTTTGCATTTGTGAAAATATGCAGACTGAGGAATAAGGCTTCATTCAAATACCTTTTGTTCACTAAATGATTATTTTACATCTGAATTTGCTGAGTGCCCACAACTGGAGTCAGTGGGGAGCAGAGGGTACTCAGCATTCCTGAGAATTAGCCCCAGGATGTATAAGTATTGCATTAAGTCTTCTTAGCATTTTACAGATTTGGCTGATTTTCAAGATCTTTAAAGCATGACACCATACATTTGTCCTGCTTTTTCCTTTGGTGTGGGTGTGTGCCCATGGTGGGAGTGCTGGTATAGGAATTTACCTCAAAAGCAGCCTTTAAATCCAGCCTTTTGTTTTCCCAGGAGTATTTGTTTATACAAAGGCTTTGTTATGGCACTAAGAACTAATGTGTTTGAAAATCTGTCACACAGTAATTAATTTATCCTCATTGCACCAAGCTGTTAGATAGGTTAGCATTATCCCCATACTACAGGAAGACAAGTGAGGAACAGAGATTAACCCATGAGGAGCCTAAGTAGATTGTAGGAGAGCCAGAAGAGGAACACAAATCTCCCGAATTAACAGGCTAATGCCTTAACCACATGAATATCCTTTCTAAGGTTTTATTTGTTGCCATATCCTTTTTCTGCTTGATCACTTAGGACAAAATGACCCGTCCCTAGATAACATTTTATATGCTGGAACTAAAAATAGGAATTCTCTTCTCGTACTCTTAAATTGTAGCATTGTAAGCATACAGCATGGGAACTTGTGTGAACAAATACCAGGGATCAAGAGGAAAACCAGATAAAGGCCAAGTGTGGGAGAAGGCAGCAGCTATGGAAGGAAAGAACCTTTGGAAGTGTCTGCAGGGGATCCAGCTCCAAATACTTCTCACTGTTCAAGACTTTACTTGCCATTTCACTCCATGCCCTTTGGAGAAATAAACATGGGATTGAAGAGCATTTGTTTTAATCCTCACATGTGATGCATGTACGTGCAAAGATTTGCCATGCTATTTCTTTAGCAAAAATTCAGCCACCTAGTTGGAGAGGCACAAACCAAAAGCTACTGGAAAACAATCAGATTTTCTCCATTCACTTCATTAGGTTTTTGTCTTTGCCTCAAAATACAGCTTTGCTATAGTTCTCAAGTGACCATAGAGCTGAAGAAAGCCTGGGGCTGGCGGTTTCTCTGTAGTCTTTGTAAGTACAAGGAATACAAGATTCTTCATACACCCCGCTGTCACCTCAGGCTGATTTTGCAATAGTTTTGCAGTGCCAATCCCAGACCTGCCAAGTCTCACAGTTTCTGGTTGAAGATTCACTCAGCTGACTCCTGTCTCACAGCCCCTCATTGCAGGTCTGGCACTTCACTTAGCATCGCATCGCAACTTCTCTCTGGCTCCAGGAGCCTCTTATACCAAATGGAGCCAACTGGCCTGCCAACCATCCAGTCTGGGACCTGGGTTTCCAAATAAGAGGTGATTCATCTACCGAGACTGTGTCACTCTGACTCTACCGTCCCAGTCCCTTCCAAGGAATCTGCATAGAGAAAAACCCCTTCAGTGCAGGATGCCTTTAGCCATGGCAAGAAAAGCCTGCCCTATCCCTCTGTTTCTGTTGTGCTTTCACTTTACAGGAACCGGGTAGTGTTTAGGTGTTTCATTAAGCACTGCTCACTGCCAGTGCCTGCTATGGTGAAATCAGGGCTGCACGGAACAGTGTATGCAAGATGAAGTCACCTTCCTTAGAAAAAAATGGGGTCCCAAATTATCTTTGGGTCTTGAGGGAAAAGCTGTAACATGCCTTAGAGCAGGGTTCCCAAAAGCACTTGGCTCTGGTATCAGAACAGGCAGTGGCTGTCACATATATGCATGAGCAAGAGGAGGCATTTGGCTGCTCACAGAATAAGAACCCGCCACCTCTTTGGGAATGTTGGCCACAGAGCAAATTTATTGCCATATACCGCACACTTACTCCTCTCCTATTAGTGTGGCTCTGGTGTAAGAGTTTTTCATAGCAGCTACAGAACAACTGGTGGCATTTTGCAATAGTGTAACTTGGGTAGAAATTTCTTACCAGTCATCTGACCGAAACAAAGCCAGGTGTTAGCTAAGTCTCTGCACACACTCCTTTAGGCAATCTGATGGACTTAGTGTCTCCAGATCACAAGGATCCTGGTTTCAGCCTGTAAGTAACTGGCAGGGATCACACCCAACGTAGCACCAATGCGATGCAGCCTGATAATTCTCTGCCAAAGTTCGTTTTAGCATCTGACCACTAGATACAACAGTTCCCTTCGCTCAGGGAAAAGCACTAGCTGCGGTGCTTTGAGGTTATTGCTGTGCTAGCAACTGTGACGTCATGGTTAAGGGCAGCTACAACACATTTCCTCTTGAAGCCAAAGTGCTAATAAAAGTATATGTAGAACTGAAATAAGTCTAATTACAGGGTTCAGCTAAGCCTTTCAATAGGGTTGTCTACATTCATCATTAAATTCAAGATAGACCTTTCTGCAGCATGCAGAAAGCAAATTTGTACAAAAATGCCTAAATACATTATGGAAGAAATCTAATATCTTTTGATAGTCAGCACAAGGTTTGTTATACACAGAAATGGTGGGAAATGCCTCACTCAGGGGCTACTGGATTCTAGTTGAACTCATATGGCTACGAGCAACAAGTCACTTGACTGTTGTGTGAGAATGTCCCAAGAAGTGGGAGAGATGAGCAGGCCTTGGGCTCATGCTTGTAGCTGAGCCCTTTAAAGAGGAACCAGGAATCCACACATGTAGGTCCATGGTAATTTGGGAGAAGTCCAGTCGAAGAACCTTCCGTCTCATTAAAAACAAAATCCCATGAGCTGCTGTGATCGGCAAGTAATCTGAAGGAAGCAGGTAATACTGTCCTTCAGCAAGAACAGTTCATGCATAGTTAGCAGGATTAGAAAAATAGAGCATAATGAGTTTTTTGTGTCTGGGTGGATAATGAATGCTTTTTTAATGTCTACAGGGCTTTTACAGGTGAAATTTGAGCCAGCAAATTGGCATTATGCCAAACCCAGCTCAGCTCCCCTCTCAAATTGGCTGCAAGGCACAATCATATTCTCTGTTCCTTCTCTCCCCTTTATCTCTTAAAAGGATAATTCCTGAAAATTTACATTAACAGGCAGACTTGGGGAGGGGAGTGGGTAGGGGGGCTTGCTTGCTTACTTTCTGGAAAGTACTTAACTTGAGGTCTTCTGTCTCCTCTCAGGAGCCATTTAGACCTCATTTACTTGCACAAAGGGAGGTGGAAAACAAAATATCCTAATATTCCTTACTCTCTAATCTTTCTAAACAGGCTTAATGCAGAGCATCTCCCTCCCTCCTCAGCCTCTGTTGCATGCAGCTCTGTTTTGCAGAGCTCCCCTGAGCAGTTCCTGAGTAGATGATACCACAGTCAGAGCCAGAAGTGGAAGTGGTAATGTGGAGAAAGAGGCATATTGCTTTCCAGTTTCACAGTTTACAACCAGTCAGTGACATTGTCAGTGCACCCTGGCGAGGTCATGCTGTGTTTTTCGGGGCTCTTGTTGGACATGCAGCCCAGGAGCAGTTTCCTCCTGGGACAGGGGCTCAGAAGTGGCTGCAGGCACACAGTTTTGGTGGGACAGCTGCGCATCCATGCATGGATGCATCTTGTAAGCTAGGATATATGTGGTGTTCAAGGCCGTGCTTTGGGTGCTCCCAGGGACTTGCAGGCCCTTTAAAGGACTGACCTGGCAAGTATATGTCTGGAGAAGGCACTGCTCTGTTCTTTGTTCCTCTGGTAGGACACGCATGGTGGTGTGAAGGAGGTATTTTCTCTTTGCCAATGAGCAGAGAAGCCTCCTAGAAAACCACCCGCTGCCAGTGTTTCACAGTGAATGTTACCCACATTATCCCTGGCACAGAAACATAGCCAGCTTGGAAACAGACATTATGAAAGAAAAATAATGGCTCAGCATTTCAGCCTCAGTGGTACAATGGGTTTATTTTCACTGCGCCATGGAACAACCAGGAGAGGTAAGGCTGCTGAGCTGTACTTCTGGACCTGATCTAGTATCACAGAAAGACTTTGTACCATGTGGATGTGCCAGCTTGACAGGAGCAGCTTGGCACCTTCTACTGTGTGCTGCCTTGCCTGCTGCAGACATCCACATTCACAGTTTTGCTCAGTCTCTTCAATACCTCTGCCCTTCCACTGCTTCATCAGAGCAGCAGCTTCCCCTGGCATAGGATGAGATAAGAAAGGGGTGCATTGGTCCTGTTTCTTTCTTTTGTACCAGCAATTCTGACATTTGGAAGCCTCTGTCTCAGTATTCAACTTTGATTCATCTTTCTCTGTTTTACCAGAGGGTTTAATCACCTCAAAGTCATTTTTTATGAGATGGGTGGGCTCTTTTGTCTTTTTTTATTCTTGGAACATCACCATAAATGTGACACAGAAGATGGCTGCTTTGAGACTGATTCAATGCCAGGAACATGAGCTGAACTTCTACCTCAGGTCAAAAAGTGAAAATAACTAGGTTACTTTCTTCTTAGCTCCTAGTAGGTTTGTGTTTGTCAGAGAAATGAAACCAGCTGGTAACCTCTGTGTAGGAAAGCTTCAGGCTTCAAACACCACAAGAAAGCTTCTCATGCATTGGCAAGGTTGTGTGTACCTCTGTACACAAACCATCCCAGGACTTTGACTAACTGTTACTCCAATTGCTAATCCTTCACTTTCCTGTCCTAACTAATAAAAATCAGGCAATCCTCGTGCATGTCCAGCTATGGGCAGGATGCTGCCTTTGTGGTCTGAAAGCCAGTCAATTTGCTGTCTTGATATGGAAGTCATTTGACATGGATAAAAACTCTGTTTCTGAACCATGTGTCTGGTTCAGGAAGAAGAAATAATTTTTGAGCCAGATCCCCAGACAACCTGAAGAGCAGCTCAGAAGTCACTACCTTCTGAACTGTGTTATAAGAAATTTTTATTTAACCTCATTTGGCTTTGACCTCTGTGTCTCCCTACTTGCATCGTATGTTTTGGGGTTTTCTTTTATTCCCAGAGTAACCAAGAGACACAGAGTAAACAAAGGAGCCAGCAAAACAGACAAACAGAAATATTTGCTAACCTATTGACTCACCATTTCCTGAAATCAATGGGGAATTTAGAAACCAGAGATGGAAAAGCCCTATTAAGTAATCTTATAGATCCCACTGCCAAAGCAGGTTCAAGTATGGGACATTATTAGCCAAGCTACTTTTCAGTTTCCAGGTCGGTCTTTTAAGTGAGTTGATTGTATCTACATCAGATAGTGCTAGAAGAGAACAGTCTAATGACCTAAAAGCTAAACCATTTGCTTGGCTCTCCAGAGCCTTGTTTACTAAGTTCAGCTGATGAGATGGCTGTGGATGATGAGCACTGCCCTTGTACATAGTTGTCGCCCTAAACAGTGATAGTTATTAGAGGTGAGTTTTACAGATAACTGGCTGAGTATGAAAAGTAAAACCACTAACAAAAAACCAAGACAATGAAGTCGGAAATGGTTTGAGAGGAGAAGCAAATAAGACACAAACAGAACTTGATGACCGAGCAGAGGCCAAATATGATGCTATGAGGATTTGTTTATTTCACACCAGTTAACGCTTGGATTAAACCAGTCAACAATTGCATTCATAGAAGCTTCACAGCAAGGAAGCTTGCACTAGGAAAACAATTCTGGCTCCAAAGTCTAGGGGTGTTCAGCTCAGTAGCTTTGTCCACATTGTTCTCATTGGTTTTGTTCCATTCCTGGTGCTTGCCAAGAGGATCCAGGCTTTTCTATTTGACATCATTTTATTTCACATGAATTTAGAGCTGTTGAAAGGTGCTGGCTTTTCTGTCTTAGATGCTGGCTTCTCTTTATACCTATGAGCCAGGCAGCAGCTCAGCAAGCTTCCCCCAGCTGTCCTGCCAGGACATCCTAGGACATCCTAGGACATCTGAGAACAGAACTCATTGCCCATCTCATTCATCCTCAAACCACTAAGTCAAAGTAATCATTTCACAGATCCTTAGATTTTAAGGCCCTAAAATGATAATTCTGAACATTTATTCTTGTCACCTGCAATGTAGTATGTGAAATTATAAATGGGATATGACAAGTAACAACTTCCACACAGGTAGGTAGGCAGGATTTTTCTACCCCTTTCTCCACTCTCCATCCCAGGCAGCAACAGCAACAATTATAATATAGTGTAGTAGTATAATATAAACACTACTGAGAAACTTAATAGAAACTTCATTGGTCGTTACAGTAGATCACCACCAACTGTAGCTGAGCTTCATTTTTATTAGTGATAATAAGGCGATCATCAGGTACACCAGTGATGGAGACCTGACCAGGTTTTAATTTATATAATACCCCCAGGAAGAGGAAAGCCTGTTAGGCTGACAGCTTAGTCCAACAGTAAATTATAGAGAGAATGTCAGAGAAGCCTGTGCAAGAGCTGGTGCCTTTACAGTTCAGAGGCATCTCAGAGACATATTTCCTCTGTGTTGGCACTTCAAAGGAGGATGGATATTCTCTGAAAGCAAACATTGAAGGGTTACCTGATTCCATCAGATCATAATGAGGTAATACAAACAAGAAATGGCTACTCTTTGAAAGTCAGAGATCATACATAAACAGAATGTCATAAACCTACTTAGGCCTTCTAAGCATCCATGGGACAGAATATAGAAAGCTCTGGGTGGGCTTTTAAGCCCACACGTGGAAGGCAATTGACATAAAAAGGTCCCTTGGCAAAAAATAAAATCTTTACACACGTGGGAACACCAGAAGGGTTGCTGTATAGTTAGTTGCTTACCTGTTTATGTTAAGGTGCTTGAAAAGCACATTTGTGAAACTGTCATGTTTCTTTCAAGACCTCACTTTCAAGACGTGTGTGATTTGACATTCTAGCATTTCTTACCAGCTATACATCAGAATAACTCTCCTGACTTCAACAAAAAAAATATCCCAAAACCTTTCAATGCAAAGATTAGAGCGGGCTAAGTCAGGAGTAGGCCTAGTTCTGATGGACATCCAGATTAGGCTGTAGACCTCTAGTGAAACGAAGAAAAGTGGTCTTGGTTTTAAGGGGCAAGGGGAAAAAGAGAACAATATGATTGACTGTAATTCCCAAAGACTTGTTTTCTTGTTTATGCCAAGCCAAAATTATATCACCTACATTATTCCTTTGCCATCCAACTCAGTTTTCTTCTCACCCCTAGCCAGATACTACTTAAATTCTTTCTCTTCCTCATTCTCCTATTTAGTTTTGCCTTCTAGCTGGAAAGAGTTGCCTCCTGAAAATATAGCTTTGCTTAAAATATATACGCACTTAAATGTGCAAACTTCTTACACGCACAAATGTGCTATGAATCTAAATATATCATATTTACTAACTATTGTCATAACACAGGAATAAGAAGGTATCTTGGAGGTAACTGGCTGTCATGCACGATTTCCAATTTTGCACCGAAGTGAGAAGCTATTGTCACTCATTTGCTTCTGAGCCTGGTCCTGAGGAACAAACACTGTATGGCATAGGCTTTTGTGTGATATAGTGCACACTACCATTTGTGTGATACACTGCACATGATAGCAAATTGTGGAGAATGTCACAGACCCAATATAATCATGTATATTAAGCCCTGATAAAGGATCTCCTAGGGAGCAAAGCATCTCCAGGGTAGAATTACAGTCTGATATGCTGCTGAGTGGATTTTATTATTAAAAATACATGGTAAATTATAGGCACCATATGCTCCTGATTTCACTGATTTTAAAAATAGAAAGTGAAAGCTCCCAGCTGGGGGCACAGCTGCTGCTAAACGCTAGTAGAAATCATAGCCAGGAGTGTCAGTTGTAAATGCAGCAGGCTGCAACTGAAGCGGTGGGAGAGTTTTGTTTCTCCTTAGTCTGCAGCTGGATCTTGGCCGGGGGGAACCTTCTCCAGCGCCTGAAGGGTCAACTGTCTCTTTTCTGAGGCAGATGCAGACATGTTTAGCTGTAAGATTCTCAAATATTGACAGTGCTTAGCCAACACTGTACTTCCAGGAACCTGTTGTTTTTGTCACTATCTTTTAAAATCATTCAAGTCTGAGCACTTAAAAAATGCATCCATACGGACTGTCAGGATGGAGCTGGCTTCATGACACCAGCTGCTGAGGTGAAGAGGAAGGCCAGCTACTGAGGGCTGTTGAGGGCAATTCTCATGACCTACAGAAAGAGTGAAGGGAAGAATAGAAGTCAAGAGAAGAATGGAAGTGAGTTGCCACAGGAATCATGTACCAAGGGGCTGTGTTGTGCCTTTTGCAAAGTGCCAGCATCTCCCCCAAGTAAAGTTCTGCTGCCTTCTAGATGGAAGGTTCTGGGGGAAGGCAGCTACCGTACGTGGGCTATCGGGAGGGACAGCTGTGGAGATCAAGTGCCTCCTCTTCCAGCAGAGAATAGCTTGCGTTGAGTTATCGTTGCCAATGTGACAGTAGAAAAACCTGTCCTGTGCTTGTTTGTGCTTTATTTGGGTTGTTTAAAATGCACCTTCTTGTAAAGTCTAATAAATTTCAGATTCAGCTTCCTTCCAATCTTCTGTACAAAGTGGAAGGCTTTTGTTTAAATGGACTTTAAAATGCAAATGTAAACAGTCCTTTTGCCTCTCCCCTTTCAAAAGAGAGAAAGAACAAAACTGTGAAAAGTGGTTTTTAGCCTGTTGGTGAGGCTCTGTGCAGGGTCTGTGTAATGAGAGACTCCAAGGAGAACAGTTTCTACACAGCTGCTGCCTCTTGATCTTTAATGTCTGCAGTGCTCCTGACTTGTACAGCAGGGAAAATAAGTAATGCTATCTTGTTTAATCATGCTGTCTCCTACCTTGCTTAGCATTTAGTAACCGGACTGGACCACCTAACTTGAAGACCTGCTTTAAAGGCAACTCTTTGATGGCAGAAATCCTCGGTCGGGAAATTTTTGAAACAAGAGCACCCTCTAATGGAAACAAGACAGAAAGAGCAACCACAGGCAGCTACAGTAAGGAACATATATTTTCTCTTCTCTGAGTAATTATGCTAACATTTATGCAAGAATCAATTCCTCTCTTATTCTCAAAGGAATGGTTAAATATTCTTCCCTTTTTAATGTAAAACAGAGAAGTATTTTTTTCACTGCAGATCAAAGCTTACAAAAAATAACCACCTTCTACTCAGAATCCAAAACCACTTCACCAACCTGAAAGGCTAAATAGCATCTTGGCATCTTCTGGTCCCAGCTGTAAGCTAGAACAGGAGCTCTGGCCGCTGAGGAGGCCAGAGCCCACCTTTAGATTGCTTCTGTTCAGGTTAGCTATTTTTCCTGCTGGAAACTGCAGCAGTAGCAGCAAATTGGCTTCCCCTGAGCGGCTGCTCTAAGGGAGCAATAATTGGCACATGGCATGGGAGGACACAGTAATTGCTACTCTGTGGGCACTATTTCTTGCACAATTAGTCTAAAGAGTCCTTTCATACAAACCAGTGGAGGTGCTCAGTGTGAGCTGCAATTGAATTGCTAAGGCTATATGTTAGCATGCCCTTACTAACATATCAACAGAAGTGTTTCACAGATGGTGAAAAGCAAAACAGAAAGGCTATGTCACACAACTAGGAGGTCTCCCAATGATTTTGCTGCCTGCCCCTACACGCCAGATCTCTCCTGATTCTCATACAGGAAATGAATGATGGTGTCCCTGCAGAGAAATAAATTCCACGAGTGTTTATGAAGTTTCTTGCCTTGGACTTGCTCTTTCTCTCCCTGTGTGCCACCGTGTGGTTACAGGGGGCTAAGAACTGTGAAAAATGCATTTGTCACCGGGGCCCTGATTTGTATGTTCTTACAGTATCAGAGGACTCTTGAAGGGTGCCACTGCATTTGCTCGCCATTTCATCATCAGCCAATTTCATTTTGCCCTGAGCGCCCACAGGCCTATGTGATACAAAGGGTGTGCAAGTCCTACGAAGCCACATCAAAGAGAAGAGGTGTGCTATGTCCAGGCATGCTGGCTGCACCTACTGAATGAAACATGTTCAAGCATTTCCTGAGAAAGTCTGGTGAGTCAAATCAGGCCAGGAGCACATCCCAGCTGTGTGCATCTTCTGTTTTTCTTGTGTTATTGGTCAATAAAATAATTAACACTGCTTCAGCTTCAAAAATTGTATGTGTAGATCAGTGTTATGTCTGTATCATAGCATCCACATGGAGGCTGACGTAGTATCGTAGTTAAGGCTGCAAAACAGTTTTTGCTCCAAGTCCAGTGCTTTCCCTCACTCCTGAGTGTCTGAAAGGTTTTACTTTCTAGGCTGAAATTTTCCATCACTGAGCTCAGCCAATGGCTTCTGGGAGAAAGTCTGAGGAAAATCCATTTGACCATTCTGTGAAAGTGGAAAACAAAACAAAACTTCTCTGGAAAATTATTTAGAAATATATTAACTTGCACATCCAGTGAGGAAAACAGGAGCAGAAAACACAGCTGTGCTTCAATTAGGAAACTGATTAGAATTTTTTAAGGGCATGATTCCCCGTTGAGTCATACTAGATTTACCCTGATGTATCTCCCCTGATTTCACTTTTCGCTTGTACAGATTTAGGTGACAATGGAGTTAGATACTATTTTACCATGGCATTAGAGTTATCTTTTGGTGTGTGCTGTGAATGCGAATGTGTTGTTACTTAGAGGAATGCGAGTATCATCACTGCGTAAGCAACACGTACAGTCCCTACCCTTTGGCCTGTGCCGTGAGGCGTAGGAGCTGCCCCGCTTTGTGACACCACAGATCTGCCAAACAAACTGTACTGTTGCAAGTGTCATTCAAAACCTGGAAATCTAGAGAAGACACGAGAAAAAAGAATTCCCCTTGGGTGAATTATATCTAATACAGAGCTCTCACACATGATGATGATAAAGTAAATATTATTTGGTATGTACTCCCTGTGTTGACTTTTTGTGCATATGCTTATGTTATCGCTAGGTAATGAGGGACGCAAGAGGCAAATAGATATTCCTATAGAATAATACTACTTTGTTAACGTTTCTACAAATCTCAATAACAGACATACGTGTCCCCTTCTTTTTATCTGTATCTGACTCTGAGCAAAAATTTAATATTCAGATGACCCTAAACATAAAGGATGAGTTCCCACACTTTTGTTTTGGTCATGGTGCCTCTCAAGTTACCCACAAAACGAGGCCGGCGAGTGGCAGTGGTGTAGCCATTTGCTGCGGTGGATGCCATGGATCAGGTCTCCGGTGAAACTTGACAGGGTAATACTGATGAATTGCATCAGCTGGAAGTCTGGCTTGCTGGTGTATTTGGGAACTGTGGTGACGGAGGTGACTAATGTGTTGCAGTGTTTCTCAAGCTTTGAGGCTGAACATCCTGAGGAAACTCTGATCTCAGAGCAAACCTGAAGGAAGTGCCTTGTGTACGTTGTGGGAGAGGAAGGCTAGGAGGATGGATGAGAAGGAAAGGATTTTTAGGGGATTTCTAATGCTCAAGACTTGGCAAAACCAGATCTTGGGACGAGCTCACATTAATAAACAGAGCTTGTTTTGCTGAGTCTAGAGAAAAACTGACTTAGTGAGAAAGAAATGAAAAAGCTCTTGTGTTAGAAGTTTTAAGATGTGCTAGAAGTTTTCATAAAGAAATAAAAAAAAAAACAACCCACAACCAAAAACAAACAGGCAAAAGTTCACATTTCCACATCTCTTTTTTCTGCTTTTTGTCTTCTAGTCTTTAAACAAATGAGTCTTTTCTAAAGAAGGTATTTAGTGTTTATGTCTTTGGACAAGAAACTTTTGCATGAAATCACTTTGCGAAGCTAACCCTTACCATGGGGATCCTGGCCCCAAGCCTTTGGTGTGTCTGAGCGCTCTTATCCTATGGACAAACTGAACTGAACAAAGCCCGAGTGGGCTGCGGCATTTCTGGAACTCCTCCCTGCTTCATTCAGCTGCTTCGGAGTGATCAGCACGGTTAGTCCTGTGTGATGGGTAGACCAGGGGGATAAAGCAATAGCATTTGATTTGCCTGGGGCAGAGAAATTGCTTGGGCCAGTGAAAGTGAATTAGGCAAACTCATTTTACAGGCCTCCATCATGCACTTCTTTAAGAACATCATCCAAATTACCTCCCAAGGAATTCAAGCCTGGAAATGTCAGGAAATGCTGTAGGTCAGGAGAACAATGGTATGATGGGAAAGACATGGAGGGCAAGCTTCAGTGTGACCTAGCACATTAACTGCTCATAGTAGCCACTATAAGTGTCTCAAAGTACAACTGTTTGTCCTCTGACTTGTGTGAGCAAGACATCACTAATGGTAAAGGGAAGAGTGGGGGAAACAAAGTCCCTTGCACATATTGCTAATGCACACAGGAGTTTGTATCTGGAAAGCTTAAACGTGGGAGCCCTCCTGTGGTAGTTCTTCAGAAGTATGTTTTTCACCAGGATAAAACAGTCACCAGAAATGTGTTGAAGTCCAAGTAGAGAGCAACACAGTCATAAAGGAAACCTCTATCTGTGCGCGATGGGTATGAGTGTGCATGTATACACAGCTACTAAATGTTAGCGGGCAAGCCAACCACATGTTGCTTGTGTTGGGCAGATCACAAAATTTAACCTGACCAACCCCATGACAACTCAGCAAATTAAGCTTAACCTTGAACATCGAAGCCATCTGCACCTGTGTGAGTCTGACATGCTCACTGCAAGCACAGAGCCACTGCTCCTGTTTATTTGAAAGGTTTGAGAGTAAGGCATATTCTCTTTGCACCCAGAGTGTCAAGCCAGCAGAGGAAGGCTGAATGCTATATGTGAAGTTACCCCTGCACAGAAGTCTGGCCTGAAGCTGATGCGTGACTTACAGGACTTATTTGAAGCCTCTAAGAGAGCCAGATGGCCTGACTGGGCCCGAAGCCATCCCACACTGCTGGTGGTGAACTAGCAGATCAGGCTGAGAAGTCACAAGAGAGCACATAGGGCAAGAGCCACCAGCAGTGGTCATTCTGTCTGGCAGCTCCATCCCATGGGATGTCAATGAGGTACTGTCAAGGGGAGCTCATATGGTCACACATGGCAAAGGAGTGCAGATACAGCCAAAGCAAAACTCTCTTTGGGGTTCAGTGATTGCCACCCACCCACCCACCCACCCACCCAGTGCTCACTGGATTTACAGCTGGCATAATTACCTGTCAAGCTGCGCAGGGTGATCAGATGGGGGGCTCTTGGGAGTTTCATTCTCTGCTGAATTCACAGTGGTTATTTTTGTCACAGCTCCTGGTGGCTTGCACTGCCTCTGGGGTTTGCACTGGAGACTTACAGCTCTGGCCACCCTGGGCAGATCATATTTGTCAGCTGAGGGTGCAGAAAAATAATCCCACAATAAATACTGTTTTCTCAGTATTTGTGAGTGGAGGGAGAGCAGGACTGACCTCTGAGGGATGGAACAACTCTCCTATGAAGAAAGGCTGAGAGAGTTGGGGTTATTCAGCCTGGAGAAGAGAAGGCCCTGGGGAGACCTTATTGCAGCCTTTCAGTACCTAAAGGAGGCTTATAAGAAAGATTAAGACAAACTTTAGCAGGGCCTGTTGTGATAGGACAAGGGGTAATGGTTTTAAACTAAAAGAGGGTAGATTTAGACTAGATATAAGGAAGAAATTCTTTACTGTGAGGGTGGCATGACACTGGAACAGGTTGCCCCGGGAGGCAGTAGATGCCCCATCGCTGGAAATGTTCAAGGTCAGGCTGGACAGGGCTCTGAGCAACCTGATCGAGTTGAAGATGTCCATGCTCATTGCAAAGGGGTTGGACTAGGTGACCTTTAAAGGTCCTGTCCAACCCAAACTATTCTACAATTCTATGATTCTATGATTTCGGGAGCATCACAAATTTAAACCGCATAAGCTGGTCATGAATCCCACTCTCTAAGGGTGATGGCTTCATACCTGCATTGGTATGCACAAACTACTGTAATGGCTGTATCCTATTAACAACAATGTGTTTTAACTGAAACAGACATTTATTAGTTATTGATATTTCACTAAGACGAAGACTTCAAAAGCATCTCTCTAAAGTCAGAAAAGACAGGAATTTTGGAATATTTATATCCAAAGTCACAAAACTGTTAAATTTTAATGAACAAACAAAAAGCCTTTTGAACAGAAGTAACACATATTGCTACATACTGCAAATATACGCACTGGTTAACCAGCACCCACTTTTATGCAGGTTCCAGACCATGTTCTGAAACTCACTTGGTTAAGCTAGGGCTTAAACAAACTTGAGTTTGCTTATTCAAGGTAGCAGGATCCAAAGGACTGAACCTCAGTGTAATTATTGTGTAAGAGGCTGTGTCCAGGAATTTTAATGGAAAGGACCTGCTTTTATCTTCGATGCTCGAAACAAGAACAGGGATGACGACGCTTTAAGTGACCAATGATCTTTATGGAACAAAGCTGTATATTAGCATAAGTGGGATCAAAAGTATTGATCACTCATTTTTGTTACCCAGTGAATGTCCTTTTTATTGTCGATTGTAGCTTTTTCCAATGCACACGTTATGGCAGAGGCTGGCACCCTCCAGTTTCTCATATGTCTTCTTGGTAGTGAGGTTCAATATGACATATTTACATCTGGTTGCCTTTTTTTAACAAAAGTTGCTGTGTACTAGTATTTGCTACATTTGTTAAGAGAAATATTTTTACAGATAAGACAGTGTTTTATGTGCACTTACGAAGACTAAGAAGAAAACCTGTGGACACTTGTTAAAGTGCTTTCTAAGGCCAAGAAAAGAATCTGTAGAAAACTAGCGGTCTCTAAAATGTTGAAACAATGGGAATTCATACCATTTCATTTCCTTAAATCAATTCAATCTCTGAAATACAGATATATAGAAGTTTTCAGATCATATAAACCATCAGGTTTTCAAATGTTTTGCATCCTAGGATAAAAATGTCAAAATCCTAATTCTTTTCAAAATTATTAAAATTCTTGAATATTTTGTTTGGGATACTTAAGCATTTCTGCTAGGGCTAACAGGCTTTCTGACTGCTTGACTCACTTGGGCCAGTCAGATGGCTAGCAAGGCAGGGTACCTGAAGAAAGTGAGCAGATCAGGTGGATTTGAATAAATCAGTATATTCCCAGTCAAGTCCCTGTTATCCAGCATTATGCTAGAATCTGGTGATCAGATCCATGAGTGGACTAATGAATTATCTAAGGAGGCCATGACAAATCATTTAAATGTCTGTCTAACTCTAGCCATTTTCAAAGTGTGTTGCCTGATGGGAATAGAAGTAAGTTTTAAAGTGTAGGTTTAAATGTTTTGACTGACTGAGGGTCAAATGATCCCAAATTTTAATCTTCTATTTAATATGATAACGTAAGGCCTTATATTGCAGAATGATAGCCTCTTGTTGTGATAAACCAAGGTTTTGTCTGTATTCTTTGTGGTGTCATTAGCCACCATAATCTTCTGTAAGTTTCAGCAGCAGAAGCTCAAGGCATCTTGCACAGCTGGGCGCTGCTGTGTTCTCTTACTCATGCCCTGGACACCTGACCCCATCAAAGAAACAGATAGAAACCATAATTTTGGTGTTCAGCACTAAACGATGACAATTGGTAGAACCACTTCTCTAATCTTAGGTGCTGTATTAAAGGATACAAAATTTAATTCAGCCATAAAGAAATGTTTTGGATGATATTTTAATCTCTCTGGGTTGATGAATTTGCATCTTTGGTAAAGCTAATTGTGAAAATCAAGGAAGGTAAGATTTTGCCTGTTGTGGATAAACACATGCACAAAATATACATGCACAGATACATAAATAAAAATTTAATGCTGTTTTCTTTTAATTATATTTTATTTTTTCTTCCTTTATGTCTTGCTTTGCTCTTATGCAAACATATCTGGAAGAGAAGTTCATGCATGAGGAGATCACATGGAAAAGGCCTAGGGATCACTGATGTTTCACTGTCAGAGGCTTCAGTGAAACTTAACTAACACTTAAGTGTCCACTGCTGAGGAATGAATCTGACCCATAGTGAACTAATATGGTAAGTCTTGGTATTTTGAGACTGGCAACAGCTGGCAAGTTAACAGTCACCTACTGTGCAAGCCCAGGACATTTTTTTTCCCAAACAAAGTTTCACAGGGCTTCCTATTCTGAATTCACACATGCTAATAACGTAATTACACGTCTTGTTTGTTGCCACTGCCTAATTATAAAATATAATTTTCCTCTCCTAACAGAGAGGAGGAAGTACAAATATTTTTATAAACATAAATCTTGATTATGCAGTTTGATATTTACAAAATTAGGGCTGATGATGCTGTTGTATAAGGACAATTTCCCATCACAAAAAAAAGCAGTAAACTAAAGTGGAAGATTGGGATGTGTTGTAACATTATGAAAATAAAGGAAATCCTTCATGGAGACTAATGATTCTGAAGGGGTCTGGCATAAGTCCAGCCAGGACTGGTCCTGATTCCCTTGTCCAGGCAAAATTCTTTCTGGAAAGGATTCTTGTCTTATATGCTGCTTTAAAAAGTCTCCTAAAACTGTATTTTTTTGTTCCAATTTTTTATGATTTCAAAATGAGAATGAAATTTAAATAAAAAATGAAAATGACAAGGCCGAGTCTTAAAAAAAATGTAAGTCAGTCAGTCAGTTTTCCCTTTCATGCAATATGTTGTAATGACTGACATTTGACAAATGCTCTTTCTGATTTGTACAATGTCACCTCCTTCCCACCTTTCATGGATAATTGTGAAATGAAGCCTTGCCTTAGAATTTTATCAGGGAATAATTACTCCATGGGTATTACTGTGATCAGACATGACCTTGTTAACTGCAGAACAAAAACAGAAAAAGTAATTTGGCTTCAAAGAGAAGAAGTTCTGTTGCTCATGCAAGTATCTTTAATAATATTTACTCAGAAATGTACGTACTGGCAAAGAAAAATGTAAAATGTTTTCGTTTCTGCATGTTTGTCCCAGCATGAAAGTCCCTCTTTAATTACTTGCTACAGCTAGCTCCCTGCCAAAAATGGGGAGGAGGGCAGGGGAGGGGGCACATGCGGGAGGGCTATTTTAAGAAATAAGAAAAAGTTTTCAAGGCTCTTTTCCTATTGTTGTTTGGCCATGATTTTGCTCCTTGAGAAATTCCAAGGTAGGAACAGCTCTTTGCCATTCTTCACAAGTTGGGTATTGAGCATGTATGTACAGCAAGCACTGCTGCTGTGGCAAGGAGGTGTCTCGCTCCAGCTATAGCCTTGTCCTTCCTTCTCTTTCTTTGCTGTTGTGTGCTCCTGAAGACTTCAGAAAGCTGAATGGTCTTTCTCCTACAGTCTGTGCTAAATTATCAAGGCTGAGCAGATACTGCAAAGACCCTCAGTGCCGCCAAAATTGCAAGATCAGGGAGCTCCTTGGATCTTTTTGAGTTTTAGTAACAGCCTGTTCCCTTTAACGTGGTTTTGACAGGCTGCATATTGCTTCTCTTTGTACAACCTGTACTTTTAGAAGTAGTAAGGTATTTGTGGGTGTCTGGCGAAAGGATCTCAAAATCCCAGCCAGAATGTAAACAAAATACAGTTCTTCAATAAAATTCAATAAATATTGGCCAACAAAAACCTGCAAAAATCAGACTGTGCCATGCAACATTAAACCTTGTGAACTGCTGAAATCCCTCACCTCGAGTCTTTTTCAAAAGCACCAGAAAAAGTATGGTCTCATGCACACAAATACACAGAGACTGCGTTAGGATGGTATGTAGAGGCCAATTAGTGTACTTGCTCCATATTTTACGGAGCAACTTCTGAATCTCTGTGCATTTAGATGAGGTCTCTAAACCCTAATTCTATTGTCAACAGTGTTTTCTTTGGAAAATAAACTGCCTTGGCTGAATTTGGAACTGCTCCCAAATTCAGCTTAGTGCTCACTTCCTGATAAATGGTAGTAGAAAATTTAGACCAGCTAACATAAACATTAGCATCTGTGTCCATAGAGAGAAGGTATGTATAATAATACTGGGTGGACATCACTCAAAGACTTGTGTAAGCTACTTAAATACTAGAATCCGCTGTCCTTTATTTATATAGCCCTGACAGATGGCTTGTCTGAAAAATCCAGCTAGGCTGTAGGGCAGCACTGCTCCAATGGCAGTCGTCTAGGTCCAAACTAAAAGTATATTTTGCCCAGACGCCATGGAGGCCTTATAAATGTGATATATTCAGAATTCCTGTGGGAAAGCTTGCACTTCTGAAGATATTATGACGAAGCAGCTTGTGGTGCACAGGTAGGCTCCCCAGTTGTGGGAGACGTATGCAGAGCCAGGCAGAGAAGGACATGACACTGTCTTTCCTTCTGCGAAAACTTTAACAGCAACTACTGGATACTGATAGGATTACCCATCAGATAGATAGTGCTAAGATCTAACTGAATATCATTGATTCTCGAACAGAAATGTGATTGGACCAATGCTACCAAGTCACTGCTGAAAAAGCTATGAGGGAGCAATTTCTGCACACAGGGAAGTGCTAAGTTAGGGGGAGTGGGGGGAAAAAAAAAAGAATAAAATATACCGGCATCAGCTGTCAGAGAACAAAAAGTTCTTCCTTCAAGTAGCATTTGGATGCCCTTGACAGCAGCATCCTCACAATATGCACAACTTGTATCACTACTGTCTTGCAGTAGTGCTTGCACTTCTGTCCACATCTCTCCCTCCATGCTCATGATATCACCATCTGGAAGGCGCAGGATGTGGGGGTTGTGGCGGAGGGGGGGAATGTGGAAATGTAGTGGAGAGATGGGTGTAAGTTCCTGGCTGCATGGAGAGAGGACAGAGCAAGCTTCTTGGAGTGTTTGGCCTGTGGCAGGAAGGATGGCCCAAAACCTGGGTCTGACCTCCATGGCCACTGGGCCCATTTGGACTATTGTGTGTCTTTTCTCCTTTAGCTATTCTGTACACCTTCCTATGGATGCTCTCCATGGTTGAGTTTCACAGGAAAAGCTGCACTTGTACCATGAGAGGGAATGCCTGTGATATCTGGCCATCACATGATGGCCTTCCAGTTGTCTTGACAGAAAGACCTAAAACACAGGACATATGTATAGAAACTATATGGAATAGGTTTTTTCAGCCTGGAAAAGAAATAATGGGAAAGGAGGTGGAGGTGCTGCAGGACAAATACCTGTCTAATGGTGGCAGAAAAGGAGGGAATTCAGAAATTATTATTTGCTATTTCTCATAGTACAAGAAGTAGGGAACATCCAAGGAAATTAGCAGGCCCAAGGGCCAAAGCAAACAGAAGGAAATGCTCCTTTACAAAGAGCATAAATTATGGAACGCATTGACACAGGACGTTGTGAAGGCCAAAAATATAGTTTGGTTAAAAAGGAAGCTAGATAAGTTCATGGAGAATAAACCCCTAAAGAGTAATTTAATTGGCATGCTCCAGCTTTAACCTTCTACTGAGGAAGCCCTTGAAATACCTCCTGCTTGAGGCTGCAAAAGTTTGGCAGGGTGAGGGTTATCTCCATCCTTGCTCTGCTCTAAGACTTTTTCCAAAGCATTTACTGTGAGGTGCTATCAGAAACAGGACAGTAGACTAGCTGGACCTTTGGTTTCAGTGTCACAGTTCAGTTTCAGGGCACAGTAGGTTGTGGCTGAAAAGTGGGGCTAGAGGTATTTGTACAGTAGAGGCTGTGTGGTGACTAATTACAGAGAACCCAGGGTCTGCACTTTCAGGTCAGGACACCATCTGTGAAGCATTTCCAGCCTCACCACTGGTCTGGTGCTGAGGAGTCTGCTAGAGTGAAAGGTAGGCAGTGGTGCGGCAGGAAAACCAGCAGTGGAGTCCAGGTTCCCAAACATAAAATAGACAGCCAATTCACATTGACTTCAAAATGAAATAATTAAGTGACTAAGTACTATAGACCCATATCTGGGCTCTGATGTTTATTATTTGCATTTCCTTAACCATCTTTAACTTTTTGATACAATTGTATAGTAAGGGAAAGAAAAATAAAAGGAATTTCTTCTCTCTTTTTTTTTTTTTACTTTCCATTTATAACCAAGCAGATGTTTTCTCTATTTTTAAGGAAGGATCCACACATAAAAATTCCTTAGGCAGATGTTTTTCTATATTTCTCTGTAGCCAGATTTTTTTCCCCTACCTGCAACTTTCTCATTAATTTAATGCAGCAGGGATGACACAATGGAGGACACTGGTAAGCAAAGGTGAAAATAAGCTCTAGCGGTGTCTCTGCTCACTATTTTCACTCATCTGTTTGTGTTCTGATATGCAAATCAAAGATGGGAACAAGCAAGTGTCCTGGAAATGTTTTAGTTCCCTTGAAGTTTTATTATGTCTGACAGGAATTTGAGAACTTGTGACATTTATCCAGCATTTCCAGACACACTGGGGGCTGGTCAGAATTATTCTAGGTAAACTAATGGACATCTGGCATGCCCCTTCCATCAGGCAGACCATACACACATGGAGTAGGGACCACCCTCACCAAAACCTGCTGTGACGCACCTCATAATTTTCCAGGCAGAAATGCCTTGAATGCTTTTCAATGCTTTCAGAATGGAATAAAGGGGAAGGGACCAGAGGAACGAGTGGTCCCGTGGGGACCCACAAGAGGGACTAGTGTTGGCTCCAGTCTGAGGCGGTAAATGAAAGAGCAGGAGTCATCCATTCATTGTCCTCACTCAGCCAAATTTCTCCACATTGCACACTGTTGTGACTCCCTGAGGCTGCTAGCTATTGCTGCTAGTGTTTCAGTTTCTGTGGGAGAGAGCGCTCTATTCACACTCTGTTGTATGTCCTTCTTTAGCTTTAAAATGTTCCCAACTGATCTTCCATCCAATGAACAAACCACTACTTCACATGCTAAAGTGTCTTTCAAGAGAAAAGAAGCAACTGTCAGATGTCAACATTTAGTTCTTCCTTCTTTACAGTCGAAAGACTCCAAGGATTTTACATGCGAACAATAATAAATGCAATCTGGGAACGGATGAAATGAGACTGGAACAAGCTAAAGAATATTTCAGAGGCAAATGAAGATACTAATCAGTGTATTTTCAAGTCATTCCCTTGGTGTGACTGGCTGAAAATATTAAAACTCATTGTAAATGTTTTCAGTGTTTCCTTCCTGCCCCTTCTTCTAAACAGAGCACACATCAACTTTCAGAAGTTATAATGATGGTTCAAAAGCTATAGGCTAGATCCTCAGCTATGATGAGTATGAGCACTTAGATTGAATCAATGGAGGTACAGTCATAGAAACTAGCTGATTATCTGGCCTACCATATAATACATCAGGGAAGTCAAATAACAAAATAAATTCTAGCGACATCTCACTAAACAACACCCCAGTGATGAAAATTTTCAATGATAAAGCTCATCCCTAGTCATTTCGACTGTTGTTCTGTATTTTTCCCTCAAGCTGCTCTGTACTGACAGGAATGTGAGATGACCTTAGCTCTTTCTTTCATGCAGAATCAATACATTGCTTGCACCAACACTGGTCATGAAATGACCATGGACCATGAAATGTTTGTCTGACTTGCTTTATTTTATGATACACTGAAAGTATTTCCAAAATTAATCCGGTCATATGGCTGAGATAGCTAAATAGTTACAAAAGTTTGGGCAAACCTGCCAGGCCTAAATGTACTTTTGGTGAGTAGTCACCCTCATCTATCATAACAGCAGCAGCAAGAGCAGTGACTGAAGAAAAGAGGAAAATTGTTTCAGCTTCCTGGGAGCAGTAAGAACTGTGAGCGATCTAGTATGTGGTGGTTCTCCTACTGAGGTGCAGAAAGTCACTGAAAAATATTTTGTAAGGAGGAAGAGCAGCTAACTCCTCTTTCAGGAGAAAACTGCAGTTTGGAAGAGGTTTGCAACAGCGGAGGAATTGCAGTTTGCAAAGATCTTCCCTGAGCAGGCATCTTGGGGTAGATAACAGAGTTGCAGAAATTTGTGCCAATAGCCTTTAGGAAGATTGGGGGTTGGCTTAGATGACCTTTAAAGGTCCCTTCCAACCCAAACCATCCTATGATACTATGATTCTAAGATTACTGCTATCACAGAAGGGGGTTGACAGCCAGCTGCCCACATAGTTTTCCCACCAAGAAATCAAAGAGACTTTAATATGGTATGTATTGCTCAGAGGGGCACATTTATTATTTTTGGTATGTTGTTCTGGTTTTGTCTGCTTTGCCTCCAAGTATTTTTTTTAGATTCTTTGTTTCAAAGTAAAAACAGATGAGTCAGTGAGTTTCATCTAATTTTCTCAGATTTTGAGTGGAGCTGAGAAGCTGTTTGCTAATGATTGCTACAATGAACTCTTGATGACAGAACATAACCTTGGTAGAATGGCTATAAATGAACTCCGTGTCTGTTTATTTTTATTAATGCATAAAATCACTTGCATAAACTTTACCTACCTACAAGTATATCTAAATCACAGAATCACAGCACTACTGATACTGGGAGGGACCTCTGGAGATCATCTAGTCCAAACCCCTGCTCAAAGCAGGGTCAGCTGGACCAGGTTGCCCAGGAACATGTTGAGTCATGTTTTGAATATCCCCAAGGATGGAGACTCCATAACCTCTCTGTGAAATCTGTGCCAGCGCTCAATCACTCTCACAGTAAAAAGTTTTTGTCTCATGGTTAAATGGATTTTTTTTAATATTGCAATTTGTGCCCATTGCCTCTTGCCCATCACTGGACACCTATGAGAAGAGTCTGGTTCCACCTCCTTTAATCACCCTATCAGGTATTTATACACATTAATAAGATCCCCCTGAGCCTGCTCTTGTTCAGGCTAAACAATCCCAGCTCTCTCAGCCTCTCCTTGTGTAACAGATACTCCAGTCTCTTAATCATCTTTGTGGCCCTCTACTGGACTTGCTCCAATACATCCATGTCTCTTTTGTGACGAGGAGCCAAGCACTGAGCACAGTGCTCCAGATGTGGCCTCACCAGTGCTGAGTAGAGGGGTCAGATCACCTCACTTGACCTGCTGGCAACACTCCTCCTAATGCAGCCCAGGATATCGTTGCCGTCCATTGCTGCAAGTGCATATTGACCCTCAAGTCCTTTTCTGCAAAGTTGCTTTCCATTTGGTCAGTCCACAGCCTGAACTGGTGCATGGCGTCATTCCTCTTCAGGTGCAGGACTTTGCAATTCCCTTTTTTAAATTTCATCAGATATTTGTCAGCCCATTTCTCCAGCCTGTTAAGGTCTCCGTGGATGTTAGCACAGTCATTTGGTGTATCAGCCACTCCTCCCAGTTTTGCAAAATCTGCAAACTTGCTGAGGGTGTACTCTGCCCCATCATCCAGGCCATTAATGAAGATGTTGAACAGTCCTGGTCCCTGTATCAGTCTCCAGGGTACACCACTAGTGCCTGGCTTCCAGGTGGACTTTGTGCCACTGACCAAAACACTTTGAGCTCAGTAGTGCATCAGTTTTTAATTCATTTCACTGTCCACTGACCTAGTCTGTTTGTTGAGGAAATCATGCCACCTGCCAGGAATTATGCCACCATCAACAGGGCTCAGCCCTAGGTTCCCGCTTGAAGGATGCGTCGCTAATCTGCTGAGTAAGTAAGCGGTTCATTTATCTGACATGCGGAGCAGCTCGAGCTGGGTGCCTCCAAAGAGGGACCCCGAACAAAGAAATCCCTAGGCAATTATACCCTTACAATCTAAATTCCCCATGCCTCACACGACAGCTCTCACCAGTAGTAATACTAGGGTCTGGGGTCTTCCCATTCTTCATTGGGTCCCTTCATTGTCTCTAGGCTGGCTATTTCTTCTCTTATATCTAAGACTGCTGCGTCAGCTGATGATTGTAGTGGCCTTCCTTGCTTCCTTATCTTCCAGCTCGAACCGGCTCTGGGGCCTTCTTTTACTTAATTAGGTAAAAGTTCAGCATATCTGGGTGAAAGTTCACAGCTTGCAGCCTAAGGCTTCAGCAAATTTAGCTACTAATGCTAAGCAAGTTATGCTAAGCAAGTTCTATATAAGTAGTATACTAAATTACACAACACTGTTCATGAGAATATTATGGGGGACAGTGCTGACATCATCTGGATGAACATCTTCATCTAGGAAAATTCCATGGTATTAAAAGGACTGAGGGCCATTGCAACACCCAAAATGTATCTTGCTCTCTTTCCATGAAACATTATTTTCATGGATTTGAATCTTTTGTTGTACATTTTTTGGCTTGGTTAGATGTATTAAAATGTTTTATGGCCTGTGGAATGTGGCTATTTGTGATGCAGTCATTCTGTGGATGCAGCTTTCACAGAATTTATCTGCATGCAGTTCAGGGAGCAGGCCCTGCTAGGTGTACACTATCTTTTTCCAGGAGCAGTACTCCTTCGATAACAATTCTGGATAATTTAGAGGGTGTTGTTGATATGCCATTGCTTATGCATACCCTGTTTCTACAATAAGATGTGCAAATGTCTTCCATAAAAGAGATGTACAAATTCTACAAAGTTTTTCCAACAAAATGCAACATAAATATTTGGCTAAGAAATTTTAATTCTGGAATAAAGGTTTCAAAAGCTAAAATGAAAACATTGTCCCTCCCATAATGATCAGACAAGTCACCATGTGCCAGTAGTCACTGCACTCACCTGCAATCCAGTCTAGCATTCTCATCTTCTAATTACTCCTTAATATTTGCAATAAGGTATTTATTTGCAATACCATACAGGTATTACAGAGCATAGCAAATCAAATTCCACAACCAAAAAAAAAGATGCAATTAACAAGCAGCCACTGCTGAAGTAACATTAGAATTAGGTATGTATTGCAGCATAAACCACTTAGTGATTAGGTTCCTGCCCTGGATTTTACTTAACTGTCTTCTGCGGAGGAGGATGGAAGGAGTCAGCCAGAAATTTTCAGTTTATATGGAGCAGCTATTCAACAGAAATATAAAATGGAACAATTGTGCCTGTATAGAGTGCTTAGTACAAAGACTTTTATCCCGAAACATCTCTTGTTTGTTTGGCTAGTATTTCTAAAGCAATAAAACCAAAAAGTAAAATATCATTTGCAATAAAAATAGAATGAGCAATTCAATTTTTTTTTCCAACTTTCAATAGGAAAAATACATTTCTTGTTGAAATCAACATTTCTTTTTAGATCCCTGACTTGCCCTCTTGCCTCCCTGCCCCAAACAGAATGCTGCCATACAATGAATTTAAAACCTCTCTGCACAAAAGCACTCTGTAACTACTATTATGCCCATAAAAACATGTGCCTCTGAAAAACTACACTGCCAAAGGTAGAGACTTAAAAAAAAAACAAACAAAAAAACCAACAAAAACATTGTCCATGTCGACCAAATCTGACTGAGGAGAGCCTGAAATTTGTGGAAATGAACACGCTGAAAGAACAGCTGTGAGATCCCACGAGACCTTAGAGAATCAACGTGGAGGGGACACACCTCTAAAATAAGCTTCAAATTTTGCACTCTGTTAACACCAGAGAACCCTACTCTGAAACTACAGGTATAGGAAACCACATTTCATTTCTTCTGATGTTCATGAAGGAACCTGGATTTTTTTTTTTTTTCCAGGGATATTGCAGTTGCAGGTCGGCAGAAAAGATGTAGATTTGTCTTAAGACAGGCAAGGGAAAAGGCTCCACAAAAGGAGGTCCAGAGGAGTCTTGAACGGATGAAGCAACTGAGACAAATCAGCAAATCATGACAACTTGTAGGCAGAGGGAGCGCTCCCTGTGTGACTGCTACAAAAATGGAAAAGATGTTCAGTGAGGAAAGGAATATGAGTTTGTGAATTGTACTGATTTTTCTAGAAGACAGCAGTTAAAATGAGGTTTGACAGAGAGCCTGTCATAGAGAAGCTATTGCTTTCTTCCCACTAAGCATAATTCTGTTTTAAACAAAAGGTATTGTTCTGTGCAAGGGAAAATATAAAGTGTCCCACCGTTTGTACAACCTGGGAACAAAAAGCAGAAGCAGTTTCTGTTTTCCATATTCTTGGGTAACCTCAGCAAAGCTGGCCGCATCTTAAAAGTTAAAGGAGCTATCAGTGAAGTACTTTTCTCAATTTAGCCATTCAGAATATTAATGCGTGTGCCTGATGATAGAAAAAATGTGCTTTCTTCTCTCTCTTCATCTTTCACCAACCTATTGTGTCCACAATTTCTTTAGTTCCCAAACTCTGACAATAGTTCCAACAAAATCCCTTGTCATAGAATCATAGAATGGTTTGGGTCGGAAGGGACCTTTGAAGACCATATAGTCCAACACCCCCTGCCATGGGCAGGGACATCTATCAGTAGATCAGGTTGATCAAATCCCCATGTTACCAGCAAAAAGCAGGTGCAGATCCCTCAGGGACGAGGCACGACAGTCAGCAAGTGAAAGCTTTGGCTTTGTTGAAAGTGAAGCATTACCACAGCAACAGCCCCAGGACACTGATGCTAGTAAAAATGGTGACCGAACACAGCAGAGCCCTTCTTGAGGGTGAAGCTCAAGGGAAAGCACTGCAGGGGTGGGTAATAAAACTTACACCAATTAACTTATCATACATATGCAATGTCTTGTTTTGCTCATTAGCAAACTTACTGATGTAATGCAGGTGCTGTTGTCTGAATTCCGAGATCTGCAGCTGGCCGTCATGTTGGCGCCCGTGCAAAGGTATGTGCACGTGGTGGGAAACAAACTATCCTGGGTTACTGTGACAGGATAAGATGCGCTTGGGACTCTACATACTCAGATGGGGGAGGTAAATTATGCTGGGTTACCATGCCAAAGTCTTCTCACACCCTATACCCCATCCAACCTGACTGTAAACACTTTCAATGATGGGGCATCCACAACTTCTCTGGGCAACTTGTTCCAGTGTCTCACAACCCTCATGGTAAAAAATGTCTTCCTTATGTCCAATCTAAATCTACCCTCTTTAAGTTTAAAACCATTGTCCCTTTTTCTGTCACTACAGGCCTTGGTAAAGAGTCTCTGTTTTTCTTGTAAGCCCCCTTTAAGTATTGAAAGGCTGCAATAAGGTCTCCCTGAAGCCTTCTCCTCTCCAGGATGAACAACCCCAACTCTCTCAGTCTTCCCTCATAGGAGAGGCGTTCCTTTGATCATTTTTGTGGCCCTTCTAACAGGTCCATGTCTTTCTTGTGCTGGGGACCCCAGAGCTGGACACAGTACTCCAGGTGGGTGTCTCACAAGAGCAGAGTAGAGGGCCAGAATCACCTCCCTCCACCTGCTGGCCACGCTTCTTTTTATGCAGCCCAGGATATGGTTGGCCTTCTGGGCTGTGAGCACACATTGCCAGCTCATGTCCAATTTTACATCCACCAAGTACCACCAAGTACCCCCAAGTCCTTCTCTACAGGGCTGCTCTCAGTTAGTGCATCCCTCAGTCTGTACTGATACTGGGGATTACCCTGACCCAGGTGCAGGACCCTGCACTTGGCCTTGTTGAACTTCATGAGATTTGCATGGGCCCACTCCTCAAGCCCATCAAGGTCCCTCTGGATGGCATCCTTTCCCTCTAGTGAATCAGCTGCACCACTCCGCCTGGTGTCATCTGCAGACTTGCTGAGGGCACATTCATTCCCACTGTTTATGTCGTTGATGAAGATATTAAATAGTATTGGTCGCAGTACAGACCCTTGAAGGGCACCCAGCATTACCGGTTTCCACTAGGACATTGAGCTATTGACTGTAAAGTCTTTGGACATGGCCATCCAGCCAATTCTTTATTCACCTAACAGTCTATCCATCAAACCCATATCTCTCCAATTTACAGGTAAGAACGTTGTGGGGGACTGTATCAAAGGCCTTACAGAAGTCCAGGTAGATGACATCCATAGCTCTTCCCTTGTTCACTGATGCAATCACTCCGCTAGAAGGCCACTAGGTTAGTCAGGTACAATTTGCCCTTGGTGAAGCCATGTTGGCTGTCTCTAATCACCTCCCTGTCTTCTGTATGTTGCAGCATATCTTCCAGGAGGATCTGCTCCATGATCTTACTGGGCATGGAGGTGAGGCTGACTGTGCTGAACCCTGTCTCCTTACTTGGTACCTACGTTAACTGAAATTCCCACACGATGCCTGTTGGGTATTAGCTTTGCTTGAGCTTCCTTAGCTTCCAAGATCAGACAAAGCCAGTGTAGCCTGGCCCTGGTCCCTGTGGCTCCACACCAGCCACTAACTGGCCTGTCAGGGCAAAGCAGCAATATCATGTCTGTCCCAAATAACAAAGCAAAGCAGCTGCATTGACCCACAGGTACAGCTGGGGAAATGCTAAGGCATGAGACAGCATGTGAGGAACTTGTATCAACTGGACAACGTGAATGCAGGAGGTAAAGCAGCCCTAAAAGTAAGTAACTCCCCTTTCCTCCATGCTGTGTATGAAGGTGTTAACAAAGCACTTCTCCTAGTGCTGACCTGGCATATCAGCTCTGGATAGGAAGTGAAAACCAATGCTGTTTGCAATCATTCTGTATAATACCTGGCAGCAAGCCACAGATTTATCACAGCTTTTTCCCAAAATGGGGCCAATAACAGTCTGTGGTATTCCTAACTTAAGTGAGGTTTGAGCTCCAAAGCTGAGTGCTTCTTTGCTTTAAGTCTTTTGCATTCTAAAGAAGAGGTTGTCTAGAAATGCCCAGCAGAAGTGTCTAAGAGTTTATGTCCCTTGTAGTAAGCTGTAAGCTATTTGGTATCATACTCCCAAGTTTAAATTGCAAACTTCAGAGACTTGGCCGTCTCAAAGAATATTCACTTAGCTACCTATGGTGCTAATAAAAACACACAGACAAATCCTGATGAGATGTCAGCTACAAGCACATGCTAGATCCTAATCCTGAGCCGAGCAATTTCTTTAGTAAAACACAGGATAATGTGTTTCTTTTAAGAGGATAATGTGCTTCTTTTAAGTACCATGGAAATTGTAACTGATTTAAAAAAAACCCAGACTCATTAGGAGCCTCATTGCTAGTAGTTAGCTGGTAATAATAACATGAGCCACACCACATGAAGCACTGCCTGCTGCATTGCTTATTCTCTGCTCTTGCTCCTCTCTAGCTTCTCCTGTATTGGTTGGGACTGGAGCTGGAGCTGTTGCAGATGCAGACCCTTGGTGTGCTGTCGCATACCATGTCTCTGTGGAGTTTTAGGTGGGAGGCATGGGACACAGCAGCTTTTGCTCCGAAGTTAATTTCTTTTGCTTAGGTGTTTGGAGGAGTTAGCAGAAGTGGGCATAACACGTATAGCTGAGCAATTTTTAATTTGTGCTGGTAGAAAGCAGTTCCCTGCCTTTTTCCTGTGATACTCCATGTGTCATGCTTAGGTGATTCTGGGGGAGGTCTGACAACCTCCACTTAATCCGACTAAGTGAAGGCAGACAGATCAGTCAGTCTCTGGGTTCTCACTTCTGAATGACTGTACTGGTTTTAGCTGGGATAGAGTTAATTTTCTTCCTAGTAGCTGGTAGTGCTGTGTTTTGGATTTAGGAGGAGAATAATGTTGATAACACACTGATGTTTTAGTGGTTGCTGAGCAGTGCTTACAAAGAGTCAAGGACTTTTCAGCTTCTCATGCTGCCCTGCCAGCGAGGAGGCTGGAAGTGCACAAGAAGCTGGGAGAGGACACAGCTGGGACAGCTGACCCCAACTGACCAAAGGGCTATTCCGCACCATATGATGTCATGCTCAGCATATAAAGCTGGGGGAAGAAGAAGGAAGGGGAGGACGTTCAGAGTGATGGCATTTGTCTTCCCAAGTAACTGTTACGTTTGATGGAGCCCTGCTTTCCTGGGGATGGCTGAACACCTGCCTGCTGGTGGGAAGCAGTGAATGAATTCCTTGTTTTGCTTTGCTTGTGCGCGTGGCTTTTGCTTTACCTATTAAACTGTCTTTATCTCAACCCATGAGTTTTCTCACTTTTACTCTTCCGATTCTGTCCCTCATCCCACCACGGGAGAGTGAGTGAGTAGCTGTGTGGTGCTTAGTTGTTGGCTGGGGTTAAACCATGACAATCATTATGATCACTTTTTGTAAAAGCTGTGGGAGAAATTCACTGTCTGGTGTGCATTTGTGGCAATAATCTTATATCTAGCATAAGAGCATCAGGTTTCTTTGGCAAACTGGGTGCTCCTGGTGAGTGCTAGAAGTCAGACTTGAGTCTCTGCTCATGCTGTCTTAAGAGCATGTCTTCACTGAGCTGGATGCATGCCCTTACCCTGATGCATCTGGAAATGAAAGACAGCTCCAGAACCAAAAGGCCTCTGAGCAAGAGGCACTTAAACATTGTGGTGGGTTGACCCTGGCTGGATGCCAGGTGCCCACCAAGCCGCTCTATCACTCCCCACCTCAGCTGGATTGAGGAGAGAAAATATAATGAAAGGCTCATGGGTCGAGAAAAGGACAAGGAGATATCACTCACCAATTACCGTCACGGGCAAAACAGACTTGACTTGGGGAAAATTAATTTAATTTATTAACAATCAAATCAGAGTAGGATAATAAGAAATAAAAACTAAATCTTAAAACACCTTCCTGCCACCCCTCCCTTCTTCCCAGGCTCAACTTTACTCACAATTTTCTCTACCTCCTCTCCCCAAGTGGCGCAGGAGGATGGGGAACAGGGATTGCAGTCAGTTCATCACATATGATGATGTCTCTGCTGCTCCTTCCTCCTCAGGGGGAGGACTCCTCACACTCTTCCACTGCTCCAGCGTGGGGTCCTTCCCACAGGAGACAGTCCTCCGCGAACTTCTCCAACATGAGTCCTTCCAACAGGCTGCGGTTCTTCACGAACTGCTCCAGCGCGGGTCCCTTCCATGGGGCGCAGTCCTTCAGAAACAGACTGCTCCAGCGTGAGTCCCCTGCGGGTCACAAGTCCTTCCAGCAAACCTGCTCCACCATGGGCTCCTCTCTCCATGGGTCCGCAGATCCTGCCAGCAGCCTGCTCCAGCGCAGGTTTCCTGTGGAGTCACAGCTGCCTTTGGGCATCCCCCTGCTCTGGTGTGGGGTCCTGCACGGGCTGCAGGTGGAGATCTGCTCCACCGCTAACCTCCATGGGCTGCAGGGGGACAGCCTGCCTCACCATGGTCTTCACCACGGGCTGCAGGGGAATCTCTGCTCCAGTGCCTGGAACAGCTTCTCCCCCTCCTTCTTCACTGACCTTGGTGTCTGCAGGGCTGTTCCTCTCACATATTCTCACTCCTCTGTTTCAACAGAGCCGCTGCTGCCATCGCTGACGGGCTCAGCCTTGGCCAGCGGTGGGTCCGTCTTGGAGCCGGCTGGCGTTGGCTCCATCAGACACAGGGGAAGCTTCTAGCAGCTTCTCACAGAAGCCACGCCTGTAGCTCCCCTGCTACCAAAACCTTGCCACGCAAACCCAATACAAACATTTAAAATAAATACAGATACAGGGACCTATTCTCTTTTTTCTTTTCTTTTTTTTTTTGTAGTTGACAGCACTGCTGTTTTCTTGGCTCACCCAATACAATGCCTGTTTGTGATGTGAAGAGACCGTAAAAATCTCTAGCTGAACATATGGTTTTCATAGTTTTTTGTGGCATCTTGTTCTCTCTCTTCGTGTGTTATTTCATGTCTTAGTCTTTTTCTTTTTTTTTTTTTCCCCAAGTGCCATTACTGGACTATTAATTAATGACAGATGTTTATGCAGATTTGGACTATTATATAACATTTGTTATTTTTTTAGCTTCTCAAGGCATCAGAGCTAGGACTCCTTCCACTTACATTTAAGAAATAGTATCTCACCCACTGATTACATTTTAGGCAATTCTAAAAGGAAGAATTTCATGCTCAAATTAGTATTTTCATTATTTTTTTGTCCCCAGGAAATGGCAGTGTGTTGCTTAATATTTCATATGTTTCAGGATGCAGCACCCTAGTTACTTACAATCTTAAGGGATTTAATTTTCCATTTCCATTTATAGGATTAGTATTTGAATAAACTGACTCTGATTGCCAGTGACTAGGAAACACTGAGATGATTTTACCATGACAAGGATAATTGAAGCAGAAAAGTGGCTTTACATCACATTACGTTCATTTAGCAGCATTTTGTTTACCCCCACCTCCTTGTTCTTTTTTTTCCCTTGCTTGTCTGACAGGGGGTTCATCCAACCTTCAGCACAACTCCTTTGTGCTTGCCCTGGCATTTGCATTTCAGAACTACTTATCCCTTGCAAGGGGAACGTTGTTTCTGGGTACCTTTCCAATGAAACTCCTGCTGAAGCTATGTTGAGAGCAGCTGGCACTTTTTAGCTTTGGGCTCTGCGTCAGGGCTTCTCTATTAGCATCCACAAGGGATGTGCAAATTTTCACTGATGTAATTGTGTTGGTTTCACTTCAAGAGTGTTTTACAAGTGGTTACTGAAAGGTATGGTGCCTGTTATTCATGTTGTTCATCACTTGTATATGGTGGGGTGTGGGGCGGGGGGTGTTATTTTAAAGCAGAGATATATCTGTCACTGAAGTTTCATTACTTGCCCAGTTTCTTTCAATTGATACTGAGGCTTGGCCTTTTTATAACTAATGGTAAAAATAATGTCTGTCTTTGTTTAATGTACATCTTTTGCTGTATACAAACCCAAGTCAAATGTTTATCTCTGCTGTACTAGCTTACACTATTTTTCTAATATTCCCAAAAGTATGCAGATGAAGAATAGAGCCTTTTAATTATGAAACTATTGAGTTCAAAACTCACTTTTATGCTCAAATATGTTTGTTTCCATACTATTCAGTAGCATAAGATTTTATTTTGTCCTCTGTATGTCTATAAACTTAAGAGGACAGGTTAGTACAGTAAATGATGCTACTGATTTCCATCAAAAAAGCATATCTCTATTTTATTGTGGCTTCAAGGGCAATCTTAGCAGTCTCGCTCTAAGAGCAAGGTTCCATATGTACCTTCACATATATGGAAGTCATTGTGTACTAGAAACCCTAAAGCTTGTGCCAAGTGAGCAGACCTGGCATCCCCCAGCCTTGCAGGTGAAAACATTAGCTGACAGCTGCAAGTATAGTTTTATTTCAGCCATTGCACTGAGGTTGTGCAGAGGAAGTGTATATTATTCTGGAGTGCAAGCTGCTTTTCTTCAAGACTTATTCACTATTGTTAGTCCATGTAGCTCAAAGGTCAGGCAGGCCCTGAGCATCAAGATTCACTCAGGAGGAACCCTTGCCTTTCTCCTGCTCCCACCTTGTGTGCGAGCCCTCTGCCAGGCCTTATTTCTGACTTGGGGCTGTTCCTGATGAGTGACATCCCGAAATAGGAGAAGTGCTGTGGTGCTCTTCTAGCAGTACCTCACTGGCAGACAGTTTCTTTGGAGAGCAGCATACTGCTGCAGCTTCTTCAACTTCTCATGGTCTGGAAGGCTGTAGGTATTTGTAATGCATGTAGCATAATTCCATATACACGTTTCCATACCATGATTGCTGGCCATATGAGCGAGAGCACATGGGACTTCATGTGCTGGCATGGGTAATAAGGTAAGCTGAGTCATGGAGGTGAACTCATAAAGGTTCACACCACATATATGCATGACTAGCAGGAGCTCAGTACAGAACAGCTGCAAGGAATCCCAAGTTCAGACCCGTATTCCCCCTGCCCTGAAACTGCTGTGGATCAGGATCCTTTTGTGTTTTTCCAGCCCCTCCATAGCTCAGAGATAGTGGCCATATGAAAATACTCTTGTCTTTCCAGTGGTCTCGGGCCACTGAGTCAATACCTTTCAGTTATACGAGACATCAGGATGCTGTGTTCTCCCCAGGGCAAGGGCACAGAGGGGCATCTGTGGGACACTCCTGGGGTCTGGCCTGGGCCTGGCTGTGTGCTCAGCATTGGAATTGCTCATGTGGCCCATCTCCTGAGCACCTGTTGAGCTGCCAGAAAGTTCTATACCTGGCACATGCCACATCCCTCCTGAGCCCTGGGCTCCAAAGGCAACTCTGAGGAAGGGCTAGGAAGCCCCTGCAGCTCTGGGGAGCCCCAGGGACAAAGGGGAGGTCCTACAGTGAGGGATGGAGGTCTAATAAGATCTGATGGCAGCCTTTGTGCTTTAGCCAGCCACTCGTGATGTGACCTGATGCAGAAGAAGAGAGGAGGAGACAGTACATGCCTTACAGAATTTATTATGTCACCATTTCTTGTATGTCAACTTCACATATTACGTGAAGTCTGTATGCTGTCCAACACTCCTCTCTTGTCTGTCATTGGGCACTTCATGCTTGTTAACTGTGTTGATTTTTTCTCTATTTTTCTGAGAGCTTTTCTGGATGCTTTGTGGGGCTTTTCTGTCGTTAATATTTGTCGGGGTTTTGTCATTCCCTCTTTTCTCCTCTCATCCCCTGCCCACACAAATCCTGTAAAGAAGCTGGTCACATCTGGCTCCTCATATGCTGCAGGTACAAAGCTCAAATCAGGAAAGTTAAAAAGTGAGGTTACTAGGCAGTCTACTAGCGATGCCTGAAAGCTTGGTTTCTGGAACACTCTCCAGACTCTATTATGGGTTATCACTGGCCAGTGTGATACAACAGATTTTGATAATAACAAGCATCCTCTTCTCACAGAATGTCCCTGCTAATAAGGGAACAGACCAGATAAACAGAAACTACTGACCTCAGAATAGGAAAGTCCCTACACTTATTTAAAAAAAAAAAATAAAGAAAAGAAAAAAGTTGGAAGGGGCAGCACACTTTACATTCCTTGGTAACGGATTTTCTTAACTCCTCAGGTTCGTGGGTAGTCCAAAAATCCCCAAAATAGTCCAAACCAAAATGGTTATTTATCATTGGTGCTATTTACTGATAGCATTCCTCAAATCCACTCTTGGTAATGCATATAATAGGTAATGGCAATACAGGCAGTGCATGTGATGCTGCTCTCTTGCTATTCTTGTTCTGTAGGCTAAGAGTTGTTTTTGAAAAAAGCAGCTTTCTGAACATCATTTTAGAGGACTGACAAGTTTCTGCACTTGTATGAATCCCAAAAGACCCCTAAATAATTCCGTTACTTATATGATGTTTGAGTCCTGTCTTCCTGTTGAAAGGCACCTACTTTTATGGAAAGGTTAGCTACAAAGTGTGTATGTGAAAAAGGTGTGTTAGCTCCTTCTATTCCATTGGGATAATTTGGTGGGATGCATGCTGTGTGTCACATGATAGGGAAGAGGCTGCACAACCTCTTCTCTCACCACCCCTGTCCATCAAGCACATCAATTTAACCCCAGTTAAAACAAGAGTTGCCTTTTATCTTCACTGTCATTTAACATGAGTCAGCTAGTAAGTTATCTGGTCTAAGCACCTCCTTTTTTTGTTTGGTTTGGTTTCTAAAGCAGCCATACTCTGAAACACTACACTTCATTCATCCTCTTGTGTCTACAGAACAAGCCACAGCCGTCACGCAAGGCTGTTCTGACATACCCTGTGTGTTGCAAAAATAGAGCAAGCAAGAGGAAAAATGCCTTTGTCTCCTTGACTCATGTACTTTGTTACGAATAGTTTAATCGGACCCTACTGCAAAAACTGGCAGAGCCAGCTGTGCTGATGATGGATGAGGGAGCTAGAAGGTTAGTGATCTGTCTGGGCTGGAACCAAGTTAACTAGACAGAGTAAGGGAGTTGTTACCACCCTTCTTATCCCTCATCATTAGCATTTCCTGGGTGCGCTTTTAGGGCCATATGATGGAGAAAGTAGTTCACTGGTGAATGCCTTGCATACACTGTGGCTACACTCCTCTATGCTGGTAAATAAGGTGAATTAACCCCTCTGATGTATGCTCCTTAGCTTTAGGAAGAAATAGTTCTTCATACATGCACAGATATCCTCCTGCATTTACAATGCTACTGGGTTGCATCCTTGCATGTGCAAAGGGACAGGTACCGTGGCTCAGATGTATATCCTCACCAAAAAGCTGTTTGGGAGGTTTAATCACCGAGCCTTCTGACTGTTATTAAAATCTCACCAAACAGGTCACAGTGCAGCTTAATGTACTTTGCTTGGAAAACATAACAAAGCAAAATGGAAAATTAATCTCCCCAAACAAAATGCACTAAGCAACTGTAAATTATCATAGGTTTCAAAGGAGGTGTGCCCTGCTCCAGCACTATCAAAAACTGCTTTTGATGAACTATACGGCATCAGTATAGTCACCTCAGTGTTCTGCTGAGTGAATTTGACTGTAATTAAAAGGGGTTCAAGAAAAGAAAAAGAACAGAGGAAAATATTCTATACCGTTGCTTTGCACCTTATTCAAGTGGAGGTTAGATACTACTATTCTGTCTTGGTAGTATTTTGTGCTGCTGTAATTGACTGTGCCAAGTAGAATCCTTTTAAGAGGAAAAATAAAAGGAGAGAGAGTCTACCAAAGCATGGCAGGGTAATAAGCTGAAACCAGAGTATAAAGGGAGGCACTAGTAACCGAGAGCATCCTAGAACTGCTACATAAGTGCATCAGACCATGCAGTGCAATGCTGCAGGATGATCTGTTTTCACCTAACAGAGTTAATTCAGTTGATTAAATTTTACATGTTTGTTCAGCTTTGAAAATGGAAAACAGTACATAAGGCTTTCTCACAGCAGCGAACTTTAGATCTGCAAGGACAATCTTATTAGGCTGTATCTTGAGAAGTGATTTTCAATTTCTTTTAGTTGCAGTCTTTAACAATTTTTCACTGCAGGTGCAAAATCCTGTAAACTGCACTCAAATATACTGTGAAAAAGTTTGCTGCTCTTAGGTACACCTTGCAGCACCCTTAGATGTAGCCATTGGGTCACAGGATGAGATTATTGCTTTACTGTTGAGGAAAAAGAGAGGAGTTGCTCCAGCGTGCCATTCAGGACTGAACTGATGCGCTGCGTCAGCCTCTGCAGGAGCCTCCCTCTTTTCATTAACTGTCAAAGGGCTATGTGAAGATAGGTCTGCTCTGTCTGAAGCTACCCGTTGTGGGGGGAAAACAAAGACGACTAAATATATCACTTACTATCCTAATAGTTCATTCTAATCAGAATCTCCACTTCACAGAAATTTAACACACACGCATGCACACCACCACCACCACCCCCATCCCTCTCATCTCCTGATGCAAATTTTTATTTATCTAATGAATAATATTTAGGGGGAGGAGGGTTATCCCTTTGTTTTCTCTTTCGCTGAGCCTCACTCAGATCAGACATAGGACACCATAATCACTTGGATAAGATGTTCTCTTGACTCTTCATGTTTTTCAAACATATGAAGCATATATGAACTCCTCCTGAACTATGTATAGTTAAAGGTGACCTTGCTGTTTTCTCAGTGCTCTGTAGTGTGACAGATTTGTCTCCATACAAAGTCAGCATGGTAGGACGCATAAAGAGAGGCTGAATGCAGATTCAGAGATGAGACTAGGTGGCTGCAGACTGAGGCTTGGATTATTATTATCTTGGGTTATTACTTTCCTACTTAGAAAGATATATTTGATAATTACATGTGGGAATTTGGATGAGAATGCCAGGCACCTCAGCTGAGGAAACTTTCTGAGCGAGGAGTGGAAGGGAAGAATGAATGGAGTCATTCAAGAGGATTGAGAAAACCAGATAAAGAGGAAAAGTGTATATTTCAAAAGAATTGTCTAACATAGATAATATTCAGTCAAGAAATAGCTTTGTTGTTTATGCAAGGGGTTTTATTTTTGCATTATTTGTATCTTAATGATGTATTGCATCATTTCAATGTCTTTTATAATGTTGGAATATCCTTTTCTTCATCAGATAATTAAATACAGTGGCTAATTAGTACCAAGTGAAATACTTTTTTTTTTTCCCTCTAAACACTTATGCACATTTATGCTGTAGTAATACTAGTAACAACTGGTCTAATATACTATTATTTGATTTTAAGGAGAAGATATTTCAGTCATCATTAAGAGACAACTGGCCATAATGCTTAAAAAACACCTCTACTGATTTATTTCACATCAAGTTAGGTCATCAGCAGTACTATTGGTCTAATGTTGTTATTGTTATTAAGGAAAAATCATTAAATACTAATACTTTTTTTAAAAAGTAATGTTCTGGTTGACACTTCATATTTCAAACTGCACTTTTAAAAATGGCAAATTCCCTAAAGCAATTTTCTGAGCTCTACAAAACAAAATCAAAGGAAAACTGGTTCCACAACTGGTTTTCATTCCCAATCTGAACAAAGACAAATTTGAAAACTTAATCAGAAAATAGAAATCCAAATCTCAATCAGCTCTACTAATGAGTATCTGTACTTCATTGTACAGACAGTTTCTATGATCCCTTCTGGCTTTTTTCTCACAGAAGAGCTGCAATAAACTTATCACTTGTAAAATGTCCTGAGAGATGCACTGGAATTTGGTATGATAAGATATAAAATACAAGCCAACCTTTTGGAATTTAACAACAACCACAAACTTGGTATAAAAAGTGTTTTAAATATCTGAAAGTTTTATCAGCCCTTCCCTTTCTGCTGAGGAAATTGAAACAGCAGGGATTGCCAGGAGGATGGCAGAGATGGGTACAGTAAGCAGGCACCATGACTTCCAGGTCTTTGTGTTTCTTGGTCTAGTGGTTGGAGTACAGGTAGTAAAACTAAATGGACCATGAGGAAGCTTTTATTTAAACACGATAGCTCAAGAAATGAATAGGAAATATATTCCAATTTAGAGAAGGTGCTTTAGAGTTAAATAGATTCAGGAGCAATGCACATGAGCTATTTCCTCTTTAAAAAGATTTGTGTTCATGGTATTGAGCTTTTAAAACTCATGTCATAGTACTAAAAACCCCTACTGGGATCCAAGGCTTTAGTGGTAAAAATAAACTGTGATCAACACAGTGCTATGAAACTATTTGTTAGATGGACAAGGGAAAAAAAAAGAACTAAATCAAGCGGACATTAATCTGGCATTTCAAGTAGGTCAGCCAGAGCAATGCATTTTATTTTTATATTTTATTCATGCTACCTCCTTCTCCTCTCCCCATCTCCACTTAGAATATACAAACGATTGAGTCACAAAAGCTCTGCTTCCAGGCAATCTAACTCACAGCAACAAGCAGAACAAGTTTTAAAAAATCCATTAAAATATTAATCTAGAGAAGAAAAGTGCCTCCCTTACAGAAACTGGAAGAATGGGGCTCCAAGGGCAGAAGATGCCCCAGCCCAAGATATTAAATTTGACTCTGAGAATGCAATGCAGCTCGTGATAGCTGGAGGCCGCCAAAACGTATGCCTAAACATCATTGCTGTCAGTGGTGTATTTAACTCGCTCTGTTAACTGTTCCTTTGAAATCACTGCAAGAATTGAAACAGCATCTTTATCTGGTATTTCCTTTGGGGGTCTGTTATCAAGGCATTTGGGCATCTTGTGCCTAATGAGACTTTTTCAAGCGTCATTTTTTTTGTCTTGATGTACAGATTTTTTTTTATCCTTAATCCATTTAATAATGAGTTTGGAGAAGGTTTTTTGAGTTCTGTATTGAACTGCCTCCTTTTTCAAGCTGCCAAAGCTACCACTAGGCATGATTTTAAAGTCTCAGTTCTAAAAATCATGTCCAAGGTTTACCTTTTGTTAATATTTCCACTGAAATCATAAGACAATTTTTACCTAGCTTTCCTTAGAGCCCTGCTGGGACATGCATATATGTATACTGTCTCTCCTGTGAAATTCCTTTGAATTTCAGAAAGAATGTTGTAAACAGGATTTTTCACACTTTTTACGAAATGCTGGAAGTCTGCTTGCTTGGGTGTATGCACAGATTTTATTCTTACAAAACAGGTAGTCTTGCTTCTTTATAGCAACCTATGTTTTCAAAAAGAATTTAGACCTTGATCCAACAGACCTTTAAATCCACATGAGCTTGTACCTAGCTGTATAGTCTTAGCTAATAATACACTTTTAAAGGTTCACAGGTTTTGTTTGTCAGGAAGAGTATATGTCAGAAAAATGTCTGCAAGTCTTCACGCATATTTTTACATCATTCCCAAAGTGCTTTGGCTTTAGTAAATACAGCTAAGAAAATAAACTTTGAGGGACTATATTCACACATTGAAAGTATTTTTAGAATTTTCCCTGCTTTAAATTATCTGCAGCTTATAAAAATGTTTCTTAAAAGCTAGAGCAACATATTTGAAAATGGTAGGCAGCTGAAGAAGAAAAATGTTTCTGGAAGTAAACAATCTAAAAAATTCCTATTCTCTCATGTTCCATTTGACAATTTTTGCAAAAGCAGATTGATTAATCTTCCTGTCACATTTATGAGGCTGATATGTTTTAATATATTCATTTTCCAGAGGGAGAAACTGAGGTTTAAATAAAACAAAGCGAAGAGATCATAGTAAATGTACAACAGTCAAAAATAACAACTAGATACTTTGCCTCCCCACTCACCATATAAAAGGTTCTTCTTCTGTGCTCAAGAATGATCAAAGCTTTGGCTAATAGTCAGACAAGGTATATTAGAAGCAATTCATTATGTGAGCATGCTAACCCCAAGGGCATATTTTCATCCCAGCACAAAGATAATATTACTTTGCAGCCCTGAACACTGACAGCACATCACCAGAGAAATGCAAGAAATCTGCCTTGGAAACAGCAGAAAGCTTGAGAAGTACATCTCTCCCAGCGAACTGACACCAGCAGAATCCTTACTAAACATATTTAATGCTGCATCATATGATTACCTAATGTATGCTTGCAAACCACTGTTGTGTATATTTATTTTCGCTTTTCTGTAGTATGACGTAAAATGCTGGTTTTCTTTAAAGATTATATGCAGCAGGTTTTAGATTCCTTTTTCATATGGCTTTCAACTTTGTCGTGATGAATAGAAAAGGCATATATTTTCACTGCAGTTTAAAGCTATGGCAGGAGTGCACTTTTTTATTCCCTCAGAAGTCCCAGGAGCATTATGTTAGATCTTCCTTCCTTTCCTCCTTGGACTGCAGCATTTCACAGACGTATTCTGAACCCTCACATTTTTACTGAAGCAATAGTGATGATGAGTGTTTAGTGGTCGTATCATTTCATGCCCATGAATTCAGTCTTGAAATTAGTATGACTGAAGAAAGACAAACTCAGTTTTAAACATTTTAACAAGCCTTCTCTCAGTTACTCACATTTCTTACGTTGTCAACATGATACTAATTCTCTACTCTTCCATATTAACATTTCAAGTGTAAGATGCTAGGATAATCTTTTAGTATACTAGTTTTAAGTAGATGAAGCTAGATTTTTTTAATATGAAATCTAGAGATATTTTTCTTGGTTGATTTATTTTTTTCTTATTTTTTGTTCTTTTATTCCTTTCTGTTTACCTTAGAAGCTCAATTTCTTTCTTCTTTTTCTTTTCCCAGTTCCCTTTAAGAAAATCTTATTAACATTCATAAAAGAAAAAATAACAAAATGCCACAGAAACCATATGAAATTCTGCTGAAGAAAATGTCATGCTAGGAATACAGTGAATAATGATGACTTGATGTTTCAAAGCCCATGCCAGAAGACTGGTGGGGATGAAGATTGTGAGGAGTCCAGGAAAAGAGCAGCTCTTGTTGCCAAGTAAATTTGCCCTTCAGAGGGGAAAGCTGTCATCCTGTCTCCATTAGGACTTCCCTTCCTTTCTGCCTAATGATGAGGAGCATTCAAACAATACTCTTTTAATATTTTGGAGGTCCAGTAAATGTAGGACATTTGCATACGTCCTGAAGTCTCATATCCCCTGCTCTTCACCCCATGATTACAAGAAAGGTTTACATGATACCCTGTCATCAGCTTGCAAGGCTGCTCAGAACCATCTTTTTCTTTTGCTCAATACTTCAGCATCTTTGCCTTCAGACCCAAACTGCTCTCCACAACTAAACAGGAAAGCTGAGTCATGCAATGCGTTTTCCTTCTGAGGGGTAGGCAATTGTTTTCTCATACTTCTTTCAAAGCTGAATAATAAATAAGTCTCCTTTTTGCATCAGACCCTGTACCTTCAGGAAGGACAGCACTTGGCCTTTTGCATTGCAGATTTTAAGGGGGGTGATTTCTAAGCCAAATATATTGCAAAGCTAGACCTAGCTGTGATCTGAACAAGGAGTGGATAGAGATGGGGCGCCCTGTCCATGTCAGATAATGCAAAAGTCCACAAGCCATCCCAGGTGGGGTCTAACAGCTTCTATGGGTCTCTTCAGCCTCTACCACCGCAAACTAAATCTGTACTGGTACCTTGATTCCTGTTAAATTTCAGCTTACATACTGATCTTTGAAAATCTTCCCCTTGGCCATTAGGCAGAACAAAACTCCTTTGGATACAGCCTTTCAAAACATCAACTATTTTGCTCTCACAACTGAAACCTACTCACTGCCATTGACAGCTGTTGGATATTCAGTGCTAAACTGGAAAGAAATCTAAAATTATTTTAGAAGCATAAGTTTAGACTGTAAATTTTGGAATGCAGTAGAGTATGTTACTTGAAATCCTCCTGACACCTTTTTATACATCATAATGCTATAAAGAACTACCTAACAGAGGCACCATATTACCTTAAATAATGGATGTTTATATACTTTAAATGAAGCAGTAGCATCAGTTGCAAATGTTACACTTCATTCTCAAAACAGAAACCTCGGCCGCCGTGTTAAACATCTGGGACAGATTCACTGTGCTGTGATGCCGGACCACTTTCTATCTCTCTATTCAAAACACCCAAAAGAGAGAGGCTTTTCCTTGATCAGTCTTCTTCTGTGGTAAGGGCTCTCCAACAGAAGAAGGTAAGTTTGTCTCCCCTCTCTCAGTAGCAGCAAAGTGGGGTGGTGCAACAGAATCTGTATGTTTAAGGATGGGGAGATTTACAGAAGCACTCAGCTCGGGTCTGAAACACACCGAGAGGAGACATACATATCTGACATGGTCTCATATGGGGGAGCATTGTGAAGAGTAGCTTTAAATATGCTTTCTGGAAGAGGTCCCAAAGAGATGCATGCTTACCGAGGTGGGACAGGCGAGAGTGGAGTACAGACCATGCTCTCACATAGCGCGAAGTGTGGCTGGAGCTGGAAATCAAGTTGATTCAACAGAAAGTTAGACTCTTAGCCCACTAGAGTGTGGGCAGTCTAAAACATGGGCCATTTGCATTTGGCTAGAGCCTGGTAAGGGGAAGAATGCCCCCACTGCTGAGAAGAGCAAGGTCCGAGCTCAGAGTGGGAGTAGGTAAATGGCAGCAGAGAGGCTGAGAAATAAGCACAGCTGTGATGAAGACTCCTTCATGTTGTGTCCATCTATCGTCAGGGTCCGTTGGAGCCAGCTGGGACAGGCTGTGTCCAGCATGGGGCAGCCCCTGGTCTCTTCTCACAGCGGTCACCCCTGCAGCCCCCACTCTACCAAAATCTTGCCACCCACACCCAATAAAATGTCATATAGCTTTAACGCTATAAACTCAGTGAATACCACCACGTCCCATGCTTGCAATCAACTTCAGCATTTTACTACTGCAGAGAGTCTGTCTTCCAGGGGACTATGAGCTTGGTTGGGCAAACACTCTTGTCTTGCTCTGTCCAGTGCCTCACCCAGTAATGCCTTGACTAATCATGGAGGTCTCTGGCTGTTATTGCAGTAAAAATCAATACTACACTTGTTTTACTGAAGTACACCTGTGCATCTTAAGCCTTTGCCTTTCCTACTTCCCACACAAACAGCATTTCCTGGGGTTTTTGGTGATTCTGTTTTTTTCCCCAAGCATCCTCTTGGGACACAATCAAAAATTCAGTTCAAGTACTGCCTCTCCTCCAGAATCTGTATATACATTCATCTTTGCTATGAAATCTGATCTTTTTCCAAGACTTGATTCAGAAGTAGGAAAAGTAATCCTGCAAAAAGCCTGGATTGCTGAAATTGTCTTTGATATCCAGAATTCATTATATAAAAACTTCTAAACTCAGGAGAGCTGCAAACAACAACAAAACTTCTTAAAACTTAATTTCAAATATACTTTTTTAACCTCTTTAATAGTGAAATGAGTGCAAGATTATCACTTTGTTAGTTTCTTTGCTTTCTATACTTGTTACCTGTAATTTCTGAAAATTAATTTCCCCTCTCTTTCTGTATGATGCTAGACAAGCAAATTTACCATCCTCTCAAGCTTTCCTTCTTTTTCACATGTACAAACAACTTCTTTTTATGTAAGAAGGATGGGGTGGGCATTCTCAGTAAGCAATTACAAAATCACACATGCAGTTTGGAGTTCTTTGTTGTTTTATTTTACTTTGAGTTTTTTACATTTGTAAGTGCTAAAGCTCAATCCAGATTTACATATTCAGAAACCTCCTGTGGCCTCACCTGTACAGTTTAAACAGTAGAGCCTGAGAAGCACCACAATTATCAGTAAATGTGTTTCCAGTCCTATATACGTTCTGCAAGAGCCATGCATCCTGATAGCCCAAAAAGCACTTGGTCAGAAAGTATTTATGTATAGAGGAGGGCGATGCATTTCTCTCTCCTTCCCTTATAAAAATGTCTACTTAGTGCCTCGCTGTGTTGCCCACTAACTGACTTGTGTTACCTTAGTCAATGTTTGATGTGTCTTGACTCAATGTGCCATCCTATCAACTTCTGTTAATAGCAGAACATTTTAACACAATGTAGTCAAAATGCGGGCTTGAGTAACAAAGCTCATCACAAATCTGACCAGCATCACTTGAAGCTGAAGAGATGGTAGGATTTAGTAGCAACGGAATTGCTGAAAGTCCACGTGCACACTCTGTTCTGAGCTATTTTGGGCTCAAGGCTCTGTTATTTCATGTGTGCACACGGTGGCCAGAGATGGAAATGAATAGCATTTGCTTGTCTTGTCTTGCTTACTTTATGACTTGAAATGAGTTTTAAAGCCATTGACTCTCATGTTTCAATAAACAGTTATTCTTTATTCCTAATGGAGTATTGAATGCCCTCAGGATCAGGATCTTTTCCCCACCACCCACCCCAAATGCCTTTAACCTTGGAAGATAAGAGCTTAACCAGACCTTGTGCAGCACTAGAAAAATTGCCATCAAGTGGAAATAAATAAAACATATAGATAGCTGTTGAGGAACAACACCCCTTGCTGCAGGTATATCCCACTGTTTTACTAGTTCAAATATAAATGAATTTTTAATACCAAAAGCTAGATCTTTCATTAATTCATGATACCTGATTGTGCTGTAGTAACTAAATACAGTAGCATAGAAGAGAGTGAAGTAGCTGATTTGGAACCGAGCTATCATTGTATGCTATCATTGATGTTCTCTAAAGGCAAAAAAATGATTTGTCAATATGATACAAAACATTGCTACCAGACTAAGAAAGAAAAAATCCTGGGTAGCATGTGAGAAAGAATTATTGATAACTGTAGCTATTATCACTAGCTATATCAGCTGTTATTGAACCAAGAAGGTCATGTCTGTGATGCAATGTGTAGGATTGAAATGTTTATATATATATATATACACACACACACATATATATATATATTTTCTCTCACTATGTTGCTGTTGAGTGATAATGAAAAAGACAAAACAAAACCATCCAGTCATCTCTGTCCAAATTACTACTGGTATTTGAGCTTTCTGATCTTTGTCCCAGTTGCACAGTTGATTGGATATTGTTTCTTCCTTTTGTTCTGGTCATCTTACTTTGATATTTACTGGTTCAAAACCTGAGCACTTTGAAAGAGAATAGCCAAAACAGCTGAGAGGCCTATTGGATTCTGAAAAACTGAAAACTGAAAAAAACTTGATCTGAATTGCATTTCTGCAGTCCTGCATAATTAGTAATTTAAGGCTCGTTTTTTGTTAAACTGCGGGTATCTTGGTTCAGCTGTGTTTACTGTGATCTGCACAAGGACTGGATATTTTACTGCAGTGAAAACAATAAATGAAGGAAGATCATCAGAGCGATTTAAGCTGCCTGAAAATTTGACTCCTTAGGTTCAATCATTTGCTACTAAAGGGTTTTATTTAGTTAAGTTCTTCAGGCAGCCCAAGGATTTGACTGTTGGGATGCGTAGAATGTGATTTAAGCTAGCAATTGCCATTGTCCCATTAAAGAAAAGTAAATGAAGAGCAATGTTGCTTCAGGGTGTCCCTTAAAACACACACACATCCCTTTTCACTGATTTAGGTGATTTTTTGTCAATAACAAAAGGATGATGATCTACTCAAACATATTCCTTTCTCTGTTTCTTCTTACTGAAGAGTTAGATTGGGCAAATGCTGGGAATAGACATCTGCAGAGCCAAAGGAGCAACATAAATCTTCTTGAGAAGGCTACTTGAGAATGAAAGCCACAGAACTGGAAGCTATTAAACCAGAACAAAAACTTTCATTTTTCAGTCCTTTATTCATCAAGTTTATCATTATTTGTGACCACAGGAAAGAACAAAAAATTTGTTTTCTCTGTAACACAACCCTGCTGTAACCTTTGGCGACCGGTTGCTTTTATTTGAGCATTTTTTTTATGTTCAGAGTCCCTGAAAGCAGGATTATACTTTTAGGTACACATCAATCGCTTATTGGCTAATACTCTTAGTAGATAGCTAGAACTAATGTGATACTAGGCTAAGCACTAGTATGCCTACTGCTCCCATGCAGGCAGTTCTTGAGTCTGCTGGCTGGGCAGCAGACAATCTGATGGGAAACTGCTGGCCTGTGCTATTTATACAGGATCGTCCTTATTCTTTCTGAGTTGCCTTCTGATTTTACGATGTTTTATCTTGAGGTCTGACACTTTTCCATGTTGCTATTTTTTCTCTTGATTCACTCCCTCTCTCAATTTCACTTAGGTCTTTATTTTCTCTTTTCTTATCTTGCATGGGATGCTCTTCTACAGCTCGATAAAAAATCATTTTTGCAAAGCTAGCCATGGTCATACAGCCTGTGCTTCTCAGAAGGGGGCTAACGGTCAGGGACAGGTGAGCCCCTGTACTATAGATCATGCAACAGTCATTTGTTCTGGAACTTTATAGGTGTTTTGGAATCCAGTAATTAATAATATTTAGCAGATAATTGGATTATAGCCCTGCTTCTAGTGGTTTATTAAGAGCTTGTCACACTTTGAATCCTTTTGCTGAAATGCTGAAACTACCTACTCATACCAAGACAGTTTATGGCAAGGATTACATCAGGAAGAAATGCCAGTAAGGAACATAAAATATTTTAAGAAAGAGCCTGTGCTATCAAACTCCATGAAGACAAAACATCTGCACATGTTAAGAAATTAATACTACCAAATGAGACATAGAAATGAGAACCAGGAAATCAGATTAAAGAACGTGTTAAACACTTTCTCTTTTGTATACAAATTTGTAGTAGAACTCTGTATTTCTGATATGGATCTGGATATTTTTAATACTAATTTGTATCTTTGCTAGCAGAAGTACTTCAAATGTGCAAGGGCAGTTAGCCCTTGAACAATATTCCTGCTTACTCACTGCCTGGTAGTTCTACTAGACTCATCTTTCCTGGCAAGCTTCAAGCAAGACATCCGCTATGTCTTCTCTTTTTGCAATTCACTTTAACTGTCTTTTGTGCTAGTATTTACTCTTGTTTGTCCCTTGTTTTACAATGGCATTACAAATACTACAAATAACTGAGAAGGTGCTTTCAAACCATCTTGCATGGCCTGCTAGGCCTCACAGATTTGATGCCAGTATGCTTATTGGACTATGACCTACTTGTTTGTGCTGTTGCACCTTGCTGTTGGCTTTCTTTATCTGATTCTCTGGGTTGTTCCTATATCTATCTGGACGCCACTGCACTGAAGTGCAGCTTCACCAGTGCTGCATCGGCTGAAGTGCAGCTGCATCAGTGCCAAAGACCTCCTTGTCTACATAGGGCACTGCTGCACAGTTGCCTTCAGCTTTGTCACTGTCGCTCTTCCAAATCTGGAACTACAATGTGCACGCAGTAGCTCACTACAGGTTAGACCGCCTTGCCTTTGCTCTTTGCGGCTTTCTCATAGCTGAGCTTAGTCTTGCTTGCCAGTGTGTAGTGGCCTCACACACTAAGCCCTTTTGTTATGGAACAATGCTTCATCCCCAAAGATGCGGATGGAATGATACAATATTCTGTAGTAATTGTATGAATAAACTGGGTTTGTGCTTTCTTTAGATTAGTTGCCAAGGTATATGACACTTTCTCTAGTATTCTCAAGGAATATCTGGTAGTCCATATCATGACCTAGACATCAGCAGGGAATAATGAATAGCATGATTCTATATATGTAAAACTGAGTGCCTTCAGAAAATTTAGTGCACGCCTCTGGCTTTCTGCAAAATACCACTAGGTGTCCTCTTATAGTAACTTTATTCGTGTAATATCTCTGTAATGGTATTCAGGGATGGGAAAAAACAATAAAATTAAAAAGCCTTGTAAATGCGTACCTCAGAATTGATTTTTGGATTGACACCTGCAAGGCTTTTGAAGCTCAGTTTCATTTCTGAAACACAGGAAATACGGGGGTGTTGTCAGCTCATATTTCTCTGAGGTATTCATCGAATTTCCAGATCACACTATTTTGGATAAAGATCAAAATAATTTGGGGAAATAATAAAAAATATGCTATAGCAGAAAACTGCCAATGTGTGTCTGTCACCTGGAGATTTACAGATTTACAGATCACCCAATCAGGAAATAACCAAGTCCACCTTTGGAGGCCTATTAGAAAGATATCAGTTGAAAGATTACAGTACAAACATTGTAAGGTCTATGCTTAAAAAAGCAGGATTAAGGCTTATGTGACAAGGAACTTATTTCTGGATGGCATCAAGCACTTCACGGGAAGTGGCTTGACATTTTGTGATATAAGGCACTTCAGACATGTACAGAGCGTTATTTGTTTAGGCATAATTTGACCTGAAAATGATGTTTCACAGTTCGTTATTCAGTATTCAGCACTGACACTGAATTGCCGAAAAACAGCAGCTAATTTCAACTCACAGAATCATAGAACCATTTAGGTTGGAAAAGACCTGTAAGATCATCGAGTCCAACCATTAACCTAGTACTGCCAAGTCCACCACTAAACCATGTCGCTAAGTGTCACATCTACATATCTTTTAAATACCTCCAGGGAGGGGGACTCAACCACTTCCCTGGGCAGCCTGTTCCAATGCCTGACTACCCTTTCTGTGAAGAAGTTTTTCCTAATGTCCAACCTAAACCTCCCCTGGTGCAACTTGAGGCCGTTTCCTCTTGTCCTATCACTTGTTACCTGGGAGAAGAGACCGACCCTCACCTGGCTACAGCCTCCTTTCAGGGAGTTGTAGAGAGCAATAAGGTTTCCCCTCAGCCTCCTTTTCTCCAGACTAAACAACCCCAGCTTCCTCAGCCGCCCCTCATAAGACTTGTGCTCTAGACCCTTCACCAGCTTCATTGCCCTTCTCTGGACACGCTCCAGCACCTCAGTGTCCTTCTTGTAGTGAGGGGGCCAAAACAGAACACAGTACTCGAGGTGTGGCCTCACCAGTGCCGAGTACAGGGGGACGATCTAAGTGCCAGGTCTTGCTCTTGGATAACAACAACCTCATGCAACGCTACAGGCCTCGGGTAGAGTGGCTGGAGAGCTGCCTGGGGGAAAAGGACCTGGGGGTGTTGGTTGACAGCTAGCTGAATATGAGCCAGCAGTGTGCCCAGGTGGCCAAGAAGGCCAAGAGAATCCTGGCTCGTATCAGAAACAGTGTGGCCAGCAGGAATGCATCGTGGTACATTAGCCTGACCTTCTCAAATTTCTGATTTCCTTGAAACCTTTTAACCTTTAAATTTCTGTGCACTGTAGTTCTTGCACTAGTGGGATTATTTTTCTAAATTGACATTTGTCTTTTTTTTTTATTTGCATTCACAACTTGCCTTCTTCTCTGTCCGCTCATGTATTAAGACCACATGAGGAAGTTGGAAGTGGGCTAGATAACTGTTATTTAAGAAATCTACATGTCCAAAGTCTCTTGGCAGCTTTCCATTGCATAGCTATGATTTTCGTTCATCATAAACAGCAGGTCTGAATTAAATTCAATCAGGCCGACAGGTGACAAGATCTGTTAATATCATCTTCTTACTTTTAAACAGTAACTGTAGGCTTAATTTTTAAGTTTCTTTTCAGAGTCCCTAATCTTCACCTGTGCCTTGGGTGAAGGCTAATAAGTTATTGGAAAAAAACGTGAAACTGCAAAATGTGAATTTCTTGTATTAAGAAAAAAAAAAGCAACATTACTTAAATTAATTAATACCTTTCCACCCCCAAGAAAAAAAAAAAAAAAGTTAAATATTTATCACTAGCAAAATGATTTTTTAAAACTTGCTTATAATACATGGCAATTAATCTTCTACTTGGAGTTTGACTCATTTATTACTTTTCAAATGTCTGTTACTCCATTAATCAGAATTTTAGGATTTGTCTAAAAGATGATTCAAAAAACACATCTTCCATTATGTTTCAGTTTGCTTCACTCACTTGGTGTACATTATAGAATCATAGAATTATTTAGTTTGGAAAAGACCTTTAAGATCATTAGGTCCAACCGTAAAGCTGGGGACGGATATAATGATGGGTATTAGGTGAGGTATAGTGATGGGTGTGTGAACCTTGAAGATTAGCTGACCTATCCTGGCTCAGCATGGGTAGGAAAGAGGGGCTGTGCATCTGTGTGACTGCTGTCACGTCAGCAGAATTGGACCATACCCACAACCCAGAGAGTGTTTGTGTGAGGACAAGTTGGCTGAAGTCCCCATAGCCTTGAAAGAAGACCACGCTGGAAGCTCTGTGTAGGCAACTCTCTGAGTGTGCTTCCAGCCTCCCGCACGGACAGCAGCAAATCAGAAATTCAGGTGAGCAAGTCCTGAGTCAAGTTTTATTTGCTTCATTTTGCTTCATTTGTGCCATCCCACCCAGCAACACAGATCATGACTCTGGCCTAATAAAAATGATATTAACATGTGTGGTGTGTGCACACTGGCCAAGTTGTAACCATGGGTCTTATAAAAGTTGCAGAAGATATACCATTTCCAAATCAACAGTAACAACCGTATTGGAGAAAAGATTAGAGGGCAAGCTGACTTGCTGAGTCAGAATATCAGAACTGTGTACTGGAAGCCATAGAGATAACAGGTGTTCATTTAACATTTGGTTGCTAAATAAGCATTATGTAAAAGAAATTTCAATCCAGTCCCTCAGATCAATGAAGCTGGGCGGCCATAAGTAGGAGTGACTGGCTGGTTAAAATTATTTTAATAAAGACATGATTTTCTGCCATCATCACGCAGGGCTTAGAATAAACTTAATAGTTATTGGATTTGGGTTTTTATTTTTTTTATTCCCATAGGCCTCCACCCACAGTTAGCTTTTTCATGATAGCTAAACTATCTCTGTGCTGCTCTGCAGTCTGTTTTATACATGTGCTCTTGGAGCAGGTGATCCTGCTAGCTGTGGTTCAGAATCTTCATCCGAATAAGCAGTACATTATCAAAATGCAATTGAGCGATAAATGTAGAATTATATATTACCTAAAATCATCTCCTCTCGGAAGTTCCCTTCCTGTATTGCAGTGGTAACAGGCCAACTTCAGCCTCGAAGCAACATAAATAGCATGGGTCACGCTGCCACTTTTTAAAGCTATGGGTAGAAATTTCTGGGGGGAAAACCAAGGTTAATTAATTTTGTATGCTTTGTGTTATATCTCTTTTCCTCTCTGGATGGAAATGATTGCTTTGCTCAGAGTACCTCACAAAGATCGAATCGCTCTCATTGGCAAGAATTCAGAGAAACACTGATATCTGGGAAGGAGCCAAAGAAAGCTTACCTTTTAATAAAATGAAAACAAAACAACAAAAATATTTATGCTCAAGAGTGAGTTTTGAGAACGTGTAACAAGAGTTTCCCAGTGTATCAAAGTACTTGCAGTCCTCTTCAGAGGAAACTGCAGATGTTTTGGCTCTGTACTGTTCTCATGCTGTTCATCCTCGTCCATCTTATCCTAAAAAACCATGTAACGCTTGTTTTCTATACACTCCCTTCAGACTTCAGATAGATTATTATTGCTTCTCAAGCTGATCAGCATCTGGAGAGTACATGTGGAACAACCCTATCTGAGACCTTGACATACTCTTTTGGGGTTCTTTACTCTAGTCAGAAATACAATCTCAAAATGAAATGCTGTAGTTTTCTAAGCAAGCAATAAACTTTGTGATTTATATCAATCATGACTAGAAAATTGAGTTTGAAATAAATATTTCAGGCATGGCATTTTAAGCATTTGGTTAAAAAGATTTTCCACAGCCAGCTGGGAAAGCTCAATCGTGAACCTAACGAGCCCATGCTGAAATGTGTACATGAGGGACTGCACATGTGCATTGTGCTTAGCATCTCCTGGATGCTCCTGCAGGAGATGGTCTTGCTTCAGTAACTGTGTGATTATGACAGCAGCACCCCCCGCCACACGTGGAGACACTTCAGGAGCAGTACCTGGACCTGCACCTACCTCAGAGTTATTCTCCATGTTCTGTTTTACTCAAGTGACTTCGACGAAAATAATTTTGATGTAAGGGAGGAAGGTGGCATTGAAACTTACCTTCACGGAAGCACAAGATAGAGACTGACACAGAATTCTCTTAAAGGGTATTTTCAAAACAGTACTCATTGCATAAGTTTAGTACCGTTAAATGAGTCCTTTTAACTAAAAGAGAGGCCACAAAATTAAACATCAAACGCCCTTAGGAAAATAATTTCTCAAAAATGTTATGAATCATTCCTTGTGAATGCCAACATATTCATTACTCTGATAAAGCTTACTTTCTCAAGCAAGTATAAAACCAGAAATGTTATCATGATGTCTTTTTTCCATTTGCTTGGAGAAAGAGTGAAGGGTCTTTCACATAGGCTGTGAAATTTGAGAGCTGTGTGGCCTCTTTCTTGCCCAGAGGGTTGTGCCATGGAAATGGTGAGGAGCTGGAACAGTATGAGCTGTGCATATTTAATGAACAGAAAGAGTTTTACAACATGATCAAATCCTTGCCTACCTGAATTTTCTCACATGCTTCTTGAGATGTTCTTTGACTAGATCTTGATCCTGGTTAAGAGAGCCTTTGCTAACAGTGTGCCCCAGGAGAATGAAGAGATGTTTTGTTTTGGGCTGCCGGATACGATGTGAACCCCAGATTTCCCTATCTACTAACTAGCAGGCAGTGAACGTCTCTATAAGATAGTTGTTAAACGTGCAAAGTGTGCAACATTTTAAGCTCTTTCCTGATATGAGTAGTGTATGCTTAGGTGGCAATAGGATCTAATGCAAGACAGCATCATTTTACCTGTAAGCATGATCTCAAGTGTGGAAATTAGAACATATCTTTGCCCAGATAAAGCAAACCATTTTTCTGTCTGTGGGTCAAAAGCCAAAGCAGTTATTCTCATGTCTCTGGTAAACCAGGCATGCTGGTCAGCACTGCAGCTAAAGCCAGCAGTCGGAGAAGTCTTTGTCTGAACTGAGGAACTGTCTTCATACCCTCACGTAGCTGAACTTGGGAAGAAGAGAAGTAGTTTACATTTCTTACCTTGATGATGCTCTTGTTAAAGTTGAGGCCTCCTCTGGTATCAAATAGGGGAAGCAGGACTAACTCAGATGTACCAAATAAATAGGATTCACATAGATATTAATGAGTAGGAATGTAAATGTTAATACTTCCTTGGTTGGTGTAAAGGGCATCAGATCTTCCTGACAAAGTAAGGATGAAGACTCCAATTTCTACTGTTTTTGAGGTCCATGTCCATTACATCTAATTCAATCTGTGAAGTACTCGTATCTGAGAGTATATACACTTTCCAGAATAATCCAACTACATTTCCTCAAGCTTTCAATAAAAGTATTTTTCTCTGTTGAAAAGAGGCATGAAAAAGGCAAGCTTGAAAGAAGTTGTTGAAGAAGGCTGAGTGCAACTAACAACAGCGATAAAATAAATTTCAGCAGTTAGACAACTGTAGCAATTTCTATTAGAAAAATAAACAGTAATATTAAAATGGCTGCTGAACCTTTACCCTTGGATTCCCTTAGATTTCTGATATGTTGATAGCCCTAAGGATCTGGATTTTTTTTTTTCCAGTTTATAGATCTTCTGAGCTCTTGTACTATTTCTTCAGACTAAGCTGCTTTGCTCACATTTAAAACAAACAAACAAAACCCCATATCTGTGCTTATTATTTCCAAAGTTGTTGAAAAGATTTTTGTGGCTAATAGCAATTCCATGTTCAGGATAACAGCTAACCTCAAAATAAGCAATAATACTTCTCAAGAGCTGGTCACAAATGTTCTCTCCAGCTTTTTAAGACTCGAGATGAGTACTAAACTGATTTTGGGAGCTCAACCAAGTGTGGGCACCATACAGAGTTACTGCCAGTGATGTTTATTTTAACAGCAATGAAGTTCTTTACTGCTTCATCTATTAAAAGACATCAGCATCATAGAGTGGCTTTTAAACTAATCAGCTGTCGTGGGATTTTTTTTCTTGTAAAACTAAGATATACCACAGATAAACTGCAACTAGGCCAGTCACTTGACTATAAAGTAATTTCTTAAGAAATTGTATGCAATTCATTTCCGTGTGTAAATGAGCAGATTAAGCACTTCACTGTTGCATTTAGGTGAAAATATACCCCTGCTAGGATAGGAGTCTTTCACTAATGGCTTGTGAATGAGTTGAGGTTTGTTGTTAGGTATTTAAGTTATTACTCTGTTTAAGTGCTTCCTTGGTTTTGTGCTCCTAAGGCTTTGTTGACATTCTCTTGAAGTCTCTAACTTTTTAATGATGTAAAAGTGTGTAAATCAAGCTCGAGGGAAAACGAGTTTCTTGGGTTTTGGCTTTTTTTTCAAGGAGACAGTATGTACTGTTAAACCTGCAAAAGAGGTATATTTCATTTTGAATCCATAGACTGTTCAAAACAAAACTTTTCATACCTAAACCATACTCCTGAATTTGGCATATGAAGGGGGAAAGAACCACAAGGCCTCACCAGGTGATGTTTGTGCTTTGGCCGGTGTTGAAATGAGATACTGGGTAAGACTATGTCAACAGGTTACAGTAAGGCATAATTGCATCTGCTCCAGATCTGCAATTGCAACAGAAAGATTATTGACTGACCTTGAAGGAATTAAGCTGCTCAACCTTCCCTAATTTCCGTGAAGCAATTGTAAAGTTCCTTAGTTCATCATCCATAAAAGATGAGGGGTTTTGTACTGACGCTAATCTGTCCCAGTTATGTGTTTCAAACATTCAACTCTTTCATCTTGATCTTCTGCCCCTTGGTAATCCGTTAGACGTAGAGTTAGGGCACATTGTCAAAGGAAGTGAGGGAAGTGCGGTTCCAAATCTTCCAGTACTAGCTTCATGGACCCTCGTCAGGCAACTTCCCTTAAGCAGTTTTGCATCAAATCGTTTAATGGTAGTTTGATGTAAAATTTAACTTTCCTACTTTTATGTCTTCCTTATATTGCTTTAGATAGAAGTTCAGGTGGATGCAATCTCTAGAAAAGTCGGTTTCAAACTCGTGCCTCATCCTTGTGATATGCACTAAAGTCCCAGGCTTGCAACAGCTCTTTCTCCAGCTCAGTCACTGCAATTAATGATGGAATTAAGAGGGTTACTCAAGAAAGAACAATGAAGGTTAATCTCTCTCATTTTTCCCTGAGAGCAGAGTAGCCTGGAGAGCTTACATTTTTTACTCCTTTTAAGCATTTGTGATGTAGTACTTTAACTAGCTAAAAGGTATTTTTTTCAGCCAAGCCTCTAGATTTCCCCCAGCATTTGACACATTTGAGAGCTGCATTACTACCTTCAGTTCACTGGTTCAAAGGGTAGCCTTCTCAGGTTGGCACTGTTTTAATGATTCTTTCTTGTTTCTTCATCTCCTTAACCAAATTATCCCCTCAACTTTTTTCTGGAGATTTCTGGGAAGCTATCATGAACTGTCTTTGACGTGCTACCTCTTTAATGTCCTAATTGGCTTTTAGTTGGGAACCGTTCTTCAAGCCTGCCTGCTTTTTCAAAACTTCACAAAGGAATTTCTACAGGTTCGTAGATTTGAATGTACTTTGCCTCCCATGCAATGATGTCTCTTGAAAGAGTTTCTGCAAGAACTGATGCTTATCAAGTTCTCTATTCAACGTCCTGAAAGATAATGCTAGCAATAGTTCTCTCTCATTCTGTTCTTCCCCGAAACTTTCCTTCTGGTTATTTTTCAGACTGCAAGTTCATCGTCTTTGAACAAAGCCACCCCTGACTGCCTATTCTAATAATTCACATCTTTGTCTAATTGTTCCCCATTTCGGTGCCAAGTAGTCGCCTTCAGCTGGCAGTTCAGGTATGGCTTTTTCAGTTTAGCCAGAGGCCTGGCCAGTCTGTCAAGGCAGATGTTTGTGTTAAAGACTGTTTAGTCAGAATTATCCCAGCAGCCACCAGTCACTCTCTGCACACAGCGGGGACTTCCTTGGGTAAGAACCACTTCCTGTGGCTTCTTTCTTTGCAAGTTCCCTCCTGCTACATTTCCAATGAATGAATCCGAAACTCCTTTGCTAGAATCATAGAATCATAGGTTGGAAAAGACCCTTAAGATCATCGAGTCCAACTGTAAAAGAAATCGTAGGTTGTTTTTGCTTGTAAAGGAAAAAATGAAATTGAAGCCAGAGCTTCCACTCTCCTGTTGAGTTGCTCCAATCCATTGAGATAGCATCCACTTATTTGTGAAGGCAGCAGCCTGTCTTCCATCTATACAAATGATGAAGCCAATGTACTCTACATCCCGCCCCTTTGCATGGGATGAATTCGCTGAACGGCTCTATCTGACCCCATGCATGTAAACCTACTCCAACTCTGTAGGTGTAGCGTGGAGAGCGTTTGACATAGATCTTGTGTCCTGGGCAATTTGGACTCTTATGGTCCACGTTGGTCTTAAAGCCCTATGCCCAGGTGTCACATTAAGAGTGGTGGGACGTGTACTGTAGGGACACTAGCCAGAAGGAGGTGAAAATGTGAAGGCTTTGGAGACTCCACCTAGTCTTACAGGCTTTAACTACTAGCGCCCAGGTGCGCAAACAGACACAGGGAGCTCTCATGTGGAAATGGCAGGCACCTGCAGCCTTTAAGCTTCTCAGGAAAGGAGCTAGAGGCTGGAGAACCTGGAACTGTGGTTGTAGTACCTAACCCCTGTGCGTGTGTAGTTCTGCTCACAGCTCTGATACTGGTTCAGTCATCAGTGGTCATCTTACCCAGCCTCTCTGGGGCTGGCTTTTTTTCAGCACTAATAAATTGAAGACAGTAATTAGATAAACACAATCTTGTAAAATTAATTAATGCTTGTACATACCATAAGTGTAATAAGAGGATATAAAAGCACCACATCTTGCTGATTCTCATACTGGGTTGAAAAGATCTTTCTAAGGGTGTATCTCCTATAGCTGAAGTGAGAAAATTAATATTCTGGCAAAGGTAGGTATTCGTGGCTGAGTAGGTATGCTGCATGTCTTGTTTTTTTCCTAACGCTTGTAAGACAAATTGTGTAATTAACTTAACATGCCGATTTTATAACTCTGTTTCGGTGTACAACATTCTTCCCGATCATTTTAAGCACAGAGGTAAATTCTGCTTCAAGGTGGAGAAGGAGGTGTAATAACCTTGGCGGACACCCGAGGGACCACCTGCCCTGCCCCTTCGTCGTGGATTTAGAAAGCTTTCGGCTCCCCCTTCCCTGGCCGCCTCCTTGCACCGCCCGGCTGCGCGCAGGGGCCGCAGCCCGGCCCCGCTGCCGCCCTCCCTCCCGCAGCCCCCGGCGGCCCGCTCCCGCCCAGCGCTGCCGCCCTCCGCGCCAGGCGGAGGCGGGGGGAGGGCGAGGGCAGGGAAGGGGCTCGGGGAGGCGCTGGGGAGCCGCCGCAGCCGCCGCTCGCCCCCTGCGCGCCGCCCCGGCCCCAGCGCCCCGGGGAGCCCGGAGGCGGCCGCGCCGGCAGCGGAGCCCCGCCAGCCCGGTAAGGAGAGGAGCCCTCCGGGAGGGAGCCTTTTCTCGCCCGCTCTTCTGACTGCCTCCGAGGGCTGCTGCGGCGTGCCCGGGTACCCTGCGGCACGGCTGGCGCGGGGGAGCGGCGGAGGCTGCGCTGCGCTGCGCAGGGAGGGGGCAGCGAAACGCGGCTGTGCCTGGCTGCTGCTGGGCGACGCCGGCAGCGGCGGGGAGCGGGGAAGAAAGCGCGGCCTGAGGCGGGGGGCGCGGGGCCGAGCCCTGCCGGGGGTGGCCCCTCTCCCCCGCCCCCGGTGTGCCTGGCGTGCCTGGCGGCTCCCGCTGCAGAGCCACGCCGCTTGCCATTTAGCCTGCGCTCGGCCGCAGGGAAGCGGGGCCGGGCAAAGCGGAGGAGCCGAGCCGAGCGGCCTGAGCGGGTCCGCACGCCCGAGCAGGCAGCCTCCTCCCCGGGTACGCGCGGCCCCGGCCGCTCGGGGCGAGAGGCAGTGGAGGGGAAGGCAGAGCGGAGGCGCTGCTCCTCCCTCCCCCGGCCGGATATATAGTATCAGACTCACAGGGGGAGAAGAGGGGTATAATTTTTTTTTTCTTTCTTTCTTTTTCTTTTTTTTCTCCTTTTTCTTTGCCGGGAGTTGCTTGTGTGCTAGGGAAGGTGGGGCAGCGCTTTGGAGACAGGAATTGGTCGGAAAAGCGGTAATTGAAGGTAACAGCCCGCTGGGGGAACTGGGGGGAAGGAGAAAAAAAAAATAGGGGTGGGGGAGAGGAGGAGGAGGCGAGGCTGTGGAGGGGTGATGCCCGGCGGGCGAGGAGGGCGGCAGGGGGAGCCGGCCGGGGGCGGTGGGGCCGGCCCGGCCCGGCCGCAGCGCCCGCGGCTGCCGCGGTGGCGGGAGGCTCCGCCGGGGCCGGGCCGGGCCGGGCAAGTACCGCGGCCCGGGGGCAAGCCCCCACCCGGGGCAGCGGGGAGCCGCGGGTGGCCGGAGCGGCGCGGAGCCGGGCCGGGCCGGGCCCCCGGCGCTGGGCGGTGCCCGGGGGGGGCGGCGGCCCCAGCCCAGCCGGCGCTTCGGCTTCTCCTGGGGAAAGTTCAGCCGGAGTGCACCGCGATGAATGAGGAGAGGAGTGTGGTGAGCGGCTCCTGCTCTGCTTCACAGCAGGATTTGCTCCGAGTAGGGGTAATCTTCAGTGTGATGCTATAAAAAAAAATAGGAAGACCTAATATAATTTTAGGGGAGGCTTACCTTTTTGTTTTCCCTGCTATTAGGCCCATACGGTTTTTTTTTATGTTTGTTTAGAGTGTAGTATTAGACAGCAATAGAGTTTTAGTTGTATGAGGAGGGCTCCCTATTCTGAGCCTTGGTGCTGTTTTCTGTCTCTTGATCGGGAAATTACTGGATCGCCCTGCTGCCCACCCACCCACATGGCACCACAAAGATTTAACCCAAATTTTGTTACAGGATCCTGTGAGGATATCCTCGGTTTTCTAGAAACTAGAGACACGTGACCTTGGCTTGTCTTATGCGGTTCTTTACAGTAATGGTGCTACTCAGAACAATTTGCTTTTACGTGTTTGCCTCGGAGCCTTTTAAGGGCATAGCTACAGAGGCAAATAACTGATGGCAGACCATTATCTTGCAGTGGGAAGCAGTAAAACTAAATAGGAGTTGCTTCACCCAGAAATATTGCACTATAAATTCAGTCAAAAGACTAGTTTTGTATCTTCGTTTAGACTGAGATGTTGCTATCTGTGAAGGTCATTATTGGACTAGAAAAATGTACTCCAGAATCCATATCTGCTCTAATCCTGGTTCACTTGAATTTGTATTAAACTAAGTGTAAAATTGAACGGTTAGGTGATCTCAAAGGTGCAATAAAATGCACGGCCTTTCAGAAGCTTTTAATACCAAAGCTCATGTTGCTTTAGCACGTTACTTTAGAGTGTAACTTTCTGCATGTGCTGGCGTTCTGGGAACCTTCATCTCTGCTTGATAAGAAGCTGATGGCGGTTCAGAGGTCTGCTGCTGGAGTTTGTTTTCATTTGCATCTGCTGTATCAAAAGCATCATCGTTTCCTGCTTACCTGTAATGTTCTTGAACAGGAAAGTGCAAGTTCTGTTCATTACTGTATAAAGTACTCATCTTCTCTGTAAAGTAACTACATAGTTTAAAAATTACACTGATAGTTGCTTTAGAGAAGTTGTAAAATCCCTGTTATAATGTAGTGCTTTAATCTCCAGATCTATTGTGTTCTCTCCCTCTGATAAGCTATAGTTTTGTAGAAACAAGTTTTTAAAACATTTCCTCTGTGGTTTGGGGTGTTTGTCTAAGTTAAAGTCACCGTAAACTTCAGTACATAGGTGATGAGAATAGAAAATTTGGGGGAGGGAGAGATGCACTCACTCAAAGGTATCTGAATTAAACATGAAGCAATAGCAGATTTAGGCCAGCCTTTTACTATATTTAGAGGATGTTCGAGGACGCATCTGATACTGTAAGGAAGCTGCGAATTCCTCAGTTCTGCCAATTTGGGTTTCGGTTCGAATCCCTATTAAGGCTTGTTTAGATTAGCGGTGGGGAAATATAGTTTTAAAACATCTTGAAAACCATGTAAGAAAAGCCTGAGCAAATAAAACCTGTACCATGTCAGCTGGGCAAAAAAAGAAGAATCTAGAGCTAGATTGCCAGAAAAGTAGTAGGGAATGGCCTGTTAACAGAGACACAAAGTTTGTGGCTCTGTTATGGAGGCAGCTTTGACTGATAAACTTCCAGTGCTTTCCCCAAAGTCAGTTTGGATCTGACAGACCTGGATCTTGGGGGGTGGATGGGTGGGTGGAGGAGGCTGGGGAGGTGTGGGGGTGCTGGCATGAAGAACATGACAGGGCAGAAGGATTGTGGCAGGGAATATGGGTAAGATGACCAAAGGCACAGAGACTGCCGTTTGGTCTGCATGGTACGGTAGAGGAGCACGAATGAGTGGCCCATGTCTTCATAAATCTCTCAGATACCACTGATTTCAAGTTCTGTGGCAGTGCAGGTCCTTGCTCCAGTGGGGCAGCCTGCAACGTTAGATTGTCATTGTAAAAAAACTTTTCAATTTTTTTTCCTTACATTCCACGTAGGAAGCTCCTAATTCTGATCAATTTGCCAGTTTTTTTCCCCAATGACAAATAACTTTGATCTCTACAAGGGACAGATTATGTAAATGAGGGCATAGGGAAGAAAAAAAAAAAATACATGTTTTGAAATGAGAAAGGGAGGAGAGACCCGTTTTGTTTGGTGTTGTTTTTGGTGGTTTGTTTTTTTTTTTTTTTTTTTTTTTTTTTTTTGTGATACCACAGATCTGAGTAGTTCATAGAAGCTGAAGGGCAGTGGCGAGTAGCTCAGTGGGGTTGGGGAAACTCTACTGATGAGTGCTCAACTCATCTGGGGACTACTGCTTATCTTATTATATTGTTTAGCTTTGCTGTGTTTGTAGAAAAATGTTGGGGAAAATTGCTGCAGGGGATAATGTTTGCATTGCTCTGTAGCTGCATTATTATCCCATTATTACTATTAAAAATTATAGCATTCTTATTCCCTAAGGTCCTGGGTCCACAAGGGAGGCTTAAGAAATGAAAGTTTGACTATTGCAATGCTGTCCAATGAGATTAACATCTTCTAAGTTATTAGCGGTAGGTCATGGAAAGAGTTGGGCATCTCCAGACGTACCTAGCAATAAGTATTGTCTGAAGCATGCTCACTTCCCTGGCACAGCAAGCTGTTACACAAAGGCAGTCCTTGGCTGGGAGGTGTTCACCTGTATTAAGGTGAAGCTGAGTTGGAGCGACCAAAACTTGCCTCTCTGCAAGGCAAAGGCAGTGGTTCGGCAGTCATTTTAACTTGCCACAAATGTGGGCTCCTGCCAAAGGGTCTGCCTGCCTGCCTCACCTCTGGCTATGCATTCCTAGTCTTGCGCTTGTGCTGGTACTGTCACTTGTGGCCAAATGCAAATCCGCTCTTGTTGTTGCTGTTGGCCTTGTTTTCAGTTGAATGAGTTCCAGGGTCTGACTCGATGCATGACTAAAATGCACTGAGGAGTCAGAAGAGCCGTGCACTTGGGGGAAGAGCAGACTGGTCCTCATTGCACTTGGTAGGAGTCCCATTTGGACCAGATTAAAAAGATGATGGACCTGCAGCCTAACAAGCTTGCTCAGTGCAGTGTTAACACTTCTGCATGGCTTCCAGATTGGGTTTGGCTAATATCTGACCAATTTGGAGAGTGAGGAGAGGTACCTGTCTGTCTCCAGTCACCTGTGTAGACATACTCTTCAAGGGCCTGACGAACAGAGTGAAAGAGGAAACTTGAAGGACAAAAAGGTGTTTTAAATACTTGCATTCTTGAAGGAGGTGGGGCCTTACTCTGGCATGCTAAAAAATTACCTCCCTCTGCTCAGGATGTAGAGTTCTGAATTCAGGTTTTGGGATCAATTCTGCCACTGACCCAATTTATACCCTCACCACCACTCCTGTTGCTTCTAAGTCTGCCTAGCCTGTATTTAAATTGCAGACTACTTCAGCTACAGTCTCTCCTTTTTACTCTGTGTTTCCACATGGCCTGTGCTGATAAAGCCCAGGTTTGGGCTTCATATGAGTATAAGCCAGCAGTGTGCCCAGGTGGCCAAGAAGGCCAATAGCATCCTGGCTTGTATCAGGAACAGTGTGGCCAGCAGGGCCAGGGAGGTGATAGTGCCCCTGTACTCAGCACTGGTGAGGCCGCACCTCGAGTACTGTGTTCCGTTTTGGGCCCCTCACTACAAGAAGGACATCGAGGTGCTGGAGCGTGTCCAAAGAAGGGCAACGAAGCTGGTGAAGGGTCTAGAGCACAAATCCTATGAGGAGCAGCTGAGGGAACTGGGGTTGTTTAGCGTGGAGAAGAGGAGGCTGAGGGGAGACCTTATTGCTCTCTACAACTCCCTGAAAGGAGGCTGTAGCGAGGTGGGGGGTTGGTCTCTTCTCCCTAGTAACGAGTGATAGGACAAGAGGAAACGGCCTCAAGCTGCGCCAGGGGAAGTTTAGGTTGGATATTAGGAAAACTTTCTTCACCGAAAGGGTAGTCAGGCCCTGGAACAGGCTGCCCAGGGAAGTGGTTGAGTCCCCATCCCTGGAGGTATTTAAAAGATGGGCAGATGTGGTGCTTAAGGACATGGTTTAGTGGTGGGCTTGGCAGTGCTGGGTTAATGCTTGGACTTGATGATCTTAAGGGTCTTTTCCAACCTAAATGATTCTGTGGTTCTATGATATCGACAACAATAATTTCTCAGCATGGGATGGTCAGAGCAATAGGGAGCAGTCATGGGGGAGCACTTCCCTAGTTTGCTCTCTCTTGTGAAGTCTCCTGGACTTTTGTGAATCAGACCCCGTGGACTGCTGTGTAATGCCACCATGGGTCACCATGCACTTGTAGCATCTCATCCCTCTTTATATGCAGCCACGTCTGGCAAAAGTTTACTTTCACTTGTTATCAGCAATTTTTTCCATTCAATTTTTGAATGGTGAGCCTGTAACTCATGGTGTTTTAACACCATCTGAGGGAGATGTTTTGTCTGGTTTTTGTGCGTGTGTTTTTTTTTTTTTTTATTCTCATCTAAATAGTGCTTTCAGTCTTCCTTTAGAAAATGTAGTTGTCTGGGTGATATACAGTGTTAAAATTACAGCTAATTAGGTCTTTACACAGTGAAATAGTCAATAGTAGGATCTTGTGTGTAGGCATGTAATTAATGTTCTATTGGTAATTATTGAAAACTGGAAATCCCCTCTCCCTCAAATCTCTGGCTACATTCTTTTCTGTTAAAGCAGGAGACATATCAAAGGTCTTGCAAAAATACCTGTAATTCGACTATAATTGTGTTCAGTTCTAAGCTTATATTAGCTGTCTTCTGCAAGAGTTGCTTGTACCTGCGTTTGTGTGTGTAACCATGCTTAGGCAATTTGAAGAGACTGGAAATTGCATAGGGCTCTGTTCTTCCACCCATGCTCACAGAAAAAGATACCTTATGTCACAGAAATACACTATTGTGTTTAACTCCAGTGTTTTCTCCGTGCTGAAAGTAATTGTGGAGCAGCTGTACCCGTAAGAGATGCATATCATAGGTTTTTCTCATACTTAAATTTCAGTTTTAACCCGTTACGCCAGTATCTGTCACCTATATCTGCTTTGAGAAGCAGTTAGTTGTCCTGTGGGGTTAACAGAACAAATACAAAACTTGATGACCAGTTAATGCATGCAAGAATGGCAGGACTGGTTGCATACTAGGTGCTTACAACTTAATTTCTAAAGCTGTCTTTCAGCCTTGCCTTATTCAAGCCCAGATCCACATTTTATTGTGCCCAAAAGTGAGAGGCAATTTTACCATGGGTTGTTCTCTGGAAACGAATGTAAGTTTTTGATTCCAGGTTTGAATGGCTTGTGTCCACCTTTACAGCAAACTCAGTTTTCACAACTTTTTCTGCAATGCTGTATAAAATTGGGGCCAGCTGGATTGACAGCTTCCCTTTTTGTTTTATCTTCCTGAAAGCAAGCATAAACCCTGTTGATTGAAGGAAAGAAAGCTTCCCTGATTTCCTGTAAAGAATGTGGATTTATTTTGCCGTAGATGGTTCAAGAGGACCTTTTCTTATTCAGGGGATACTGAATATAAATACATTGTAGTGTCACAACTGTCTCTAGAATATTCCTTCAGAAACTACCTTGATACTGTGAGTGAAATTATGAAAATATAAATTGATTGCAATTTTTTAAACAATGCTATAGATTAACAATAAGGGAAAGATCCTTACAAAGCTATATACTTATACCATTTAAAGAAATGGAAAACAAGAATAAACGTTATGTTGACGTTGAGTCAATCAGACCTGGTTCTGAGGAAAATCTGAAAAGCAGAGATGCTATGTAGGAAAGGTACCGGCTGTTTTCAGGAGTCTAATTCCTACAACACACCTTAGTAAATCATAAAAGAGATATTCTTAATTTATTCGCAAAATGTGTAGGTATTAACAGAGCACAGCAGTCTTCTAAAAGGTTCTTTGAGATGGGTGTACTGTGGAATTAGCAATGGGCTATACAGATGGGTTTGACAGTAGCCAGAGGTGGTACCGTTTAATGATTCATTGGTGGTATATGAAATTGCCCGAGTCATCTTTATAGGTGTACTGTGATATCTCAAAAGAGAGTTACAACTGGCTTGAACTAGTGGTATGCTACAGCTGATGCCGTCTGCAGAAAACGACAGTCTGAAGATAGCACTGTTTTCTCCTTAGTCTTTGCTCCCTAAGCACAAGTAACAATGACTTGGAGAAGGTTGTAGCTGCAGCAGTCAGGACTGTTTTGGCCAAACACGCAACCCTCATTTGGAAGTATACTTTTCAGTTACTGCTCTCATTGACATGTGAAATAATTTTTTTGCCCACTCTCTCTGTTTTGAGTTTTTATATTAATAATTCTGCTTCTCTGAGCTTTGCTCCCCGTTGCAGTGTCGCTCTATGACTAATGACACAAAATTATTCACCACTAGTGAAAGTTTGTTTGGTTGTGCAGGGTTGAAGCATCTGAGATGCCTCCTTCATCACCAGGGCCTTCAGAAACAAGAGCTAGTGCTTTCAGCAGAGGTCTGTACTGGAAGGCAGGTATGTGTGCCTAGCTTCAGCACTGGAGTGTTCAGTGATGCTCCCTCTTGGATATCCTCCTCTGGTGTGGTCAGAAGTAACACGTTCAGAAGCAGCTCCCAGAAGCAAAGTGGTCATGATCTGTGGTGAATAACTGTAGTGCTAGACTGCTGAAACCAGGAGCTCTGCCTGCTCTGTTCCTGGTCGGGACCAGCAAACACAGAGGTGGTTTTGTGGCTCCTGTCTGGTGATCACCCGGCTGGTTAGCTTGTATCAGTGGCTTGCGATGGGCTCAGCTTCTGCAGCGAGGCAGAAGCAGTTTGGAGGTGGGATGAAGAACGTGGGTGAGTGAGCTTTGGCGGTCCTATGCTAGCTTTGTGGCAGCCAGCGAGGTCGGCTGCTGCTGGCTTGCTCGAGTGAGGCAAGGGAAGAAGAGGAGGGGAACCGCTTTCCCTGCCAGTATCCTGCGGAGCCGCTAGGATGGCGGAGCCAGGGACTGCCGCAAAACTTTTCAAAACCATCTGCTTTTACCACCTGTCATTGCTTATTCACAAACACGCAGTCTTACTGGGCATTAGTATTAAAAATCTTTCTCTTTAAGTATAAAAATAAATACGTTTCTTCTGAAATTCCCCCATTATATGCCTATAGCTCAAGTAGGGGACTATTGAAGCGCTCTGTCGTGAAGGAGAGGAGGGGAGAAAGAGAGAGAAAAGGACTTGCCTGCAAAACATAAAATACTTTCTGATAATGTACGTGCTCACAGTACTGTCAGCGGGACTTATTTTTGTTATCAGCTGGTCTGAAATGTATGGCATGATTCTGTTTAAACCTAATTTTAAGGACAATTTTGAGGGTGAAATTTTGTTACAGAAGGAGCCCTTAGCAAAACTTCTGTTGCGTGCACTGACATCAGCTTCTTCATTGCTTCTAGCTTTAAGTCAAGGGGAACGTCACAGTCCAGGACTGCTTCTAGATTTCCTTTGGCTATTGAATTGAATGTCATTGCTGTAAAGCACCCAACTCCTTTGTTGGACGAAAAATTTATGAAGAGATTGAGACTGTTGGTCCCCAGGCCATTAATAAGATACCCAAACTCTCATGTATTCACATTTCTAAATTGAATGTGACAGACAGAATTATACCCTTAGTTAACCCTCGCTTCCTATAACTGCAGCCTCACTGCTTTAATTCTTTCTGATCCTGCAGTCTGCAAAGAAACAATTTGCTTGCTTTTCTGACAAAAGACCTATTTATACAAACCTGGAGCTCCGATAGCCGTGTAGTCTAAGATTGCATGCAGTAAATTCCACTTCATTCCTGTGACTGCAGCTGGAACTTCTCAACCTAGCTCTTTATGTGCCCTATGATCCTTTTTCCAGTAATGTACATCATTGCTTTGATGTGGTTCTGCTTGTACTTCCCTATGGAGCCCTTCAGTTTGCCATCTGCGGGAAGAAATGAAATCCCAGGTCAAGACGTTAGAGACGTTGAATGACACTGTCTTCTACTGGTGACCTCCTTCAAGCCCCCATTGCTGCTCTCTTTATTGGATACTTCAGAGCAAAGTGACTAAGCTAATACACTCCTAATGTGGAACAAAATGTCAGTGATCCCCTCTGCGCTTTTTTTTGGTGCCTTTGTTTGCATTTGAAATAAACTTCATGACGCTGTTGCAGAGAGGAGAGGGCAAGGAGCCCAGAGGTACCAGGGTGTTTATGCCATGCTCTGTTGTATGTATCAAAACAGCCATCAAATATTGCACCTAGATGCGGCAGTCAAACCTGTCAACTCAGGGTTCTGCAGGTAACCAGTAGCTTTTGCCATAACACTGTCTAGTTGTAGTTTTAATTTTTTTTCACCGTTACGTTTATGTTCAGTGACTGCTGCCTTGTCCTGTGTATCCTCAAAGCAGCCTGTGGGTTTGTATTATACTTGAATTCAAGGTTTCAGGGCATCCTGAACAATATATTGATTTGATGGGAAATGTTGGAACTTGACGCATTTCTCAGTTAATATTTTTTTGATGTCCCCTATTCCTGATCACTGTGTTCTCTTCCAGGCATTTTGGTTTGTTCCTTTGCCTGGTTCTGCTCATCACCAAGCTGACAGAGGAGAGGAGGAGTCTAGTCGTGTCCTTAAAGACTGATTTCATGCCCGGGATGTATCACTTCACCTTCCTTTTGGCCTATCACTGACCCTGCATTGCTGTGTAGCGTCAGGCAAACTGCTAGCTATGTATTAATCCCTGTGGCTCAGAAAAGAATTTAACCCATCTCCACCATGTTTTGAAGCTGTCTTGTGTTTATGCTAAAATGAGTGCTTTACAGGCACCTGGTTCAAATCCTGCGTGCTGCTGTTTGCTATAGGGTCCAAGTCAGTTGATAATGCGGAGAAGGGATGTTCAGTTCTGCTACTGGAATGCTCCATGCATGGGGCATCAAGTGTTTTGGTCCAGCATTTTTTTCTGCTGAGTATCTGTATTGGACCATATACAACTGCAATGGAAGCCGTTGTTCATCTGCAGAGGGTAACACTGAATTCACTACCAATGGAAAGCCTATTGCTTTGGCTAGCTCAGGGTTTTTCAAGAACTGATTAGGCATTGCTTACTGCTGATGAACTCGCCCACAAAGAATTTCCAGCAAGCAAGTCAGGGATCAGATGAAACTATATGCTTCCAAGATGATGTGATAACATCCCATATTTAAAGATGAGGTCTCTGGACTCTACCAACAGAGTGATACTGTTGAACCAACCACTTATGCATATCTAAACTCTGATCTGACAGCAAGTCAATCACAGCATGCAGATGCATTAGCTGCTCGTACTATACCACTTGGAGGGGGTCTTGCTTCTCAGGTTCCTTTTGGAAAACCTTTGCCTGTTAATGTTACATTTACTGCAGCTTCGGTTTTCAGGTAATAAATGGTTGTATTTCAATAGCCACCTTTCTGCTGGTGAATCATAAAGAGGCTGAAGTTGCATTAATACTGAACACTTTTCTGAAAGGCTAGATTGCCCCCAAACCAGGATGGTGACATATGTAGGAGGACAGGTTGCTTTGTGACTGCCTCTGCTTTGCTCTTGAAGTTAAATATGATTTTAAACTTTCAGTCCTACAGGTTATAGGCTGGCACATCTAACTATCAGTAGTTCACCTTAAAAATTGGGTAGTGCGGTTGAAAAATGAAAAAATAATATGCAATGCCAGAGTTTCCATCACTGACGATAGATTGCATCCTTGAAGATGGTAAGTTCTTGCCTTCTGAAGCAACAGAATCTGCGTTTATCAAAAACCAAGTACTCTACTTGTCACTAATGTTTAATTTCCATGGCAACCTACGTAACCCTTGTTCTGGGAGATGAAGTAAGGTGATCTGAAGCCCTTCATAGGAACTCATCTCTGATCTAAGGTTCATGTGTTCAAAATGTTAAAACAGTCACCATACTGTAAAAGTAAAGCTATTTTTCATTAAATGACAGGGTGCCTTCAGAGAGAGTAGTTCTCCTATTTTCCACATACGCCTACACCTAATGTGACTAATGTGATTCTGACTGTGAGCCCTTAAAGTGCTATGCAAATAAAAAGTGGAATTATAGAAGTAGGTCTCATAGCATTCTTAGACATATAGCAGGAAACTTGTATCTTGTCTCATGGGTAACAAGAGTAAGCTGAATTTATTATGTCTGATAGTTAGAAGTAATCAAGACAATAGGATTCTTTTCACGTGGTGCATGCAAGTCCTTATACGTCCTTACAGGTATTTTTTCAGAGCTTTGTATAAATATCACCCTGTACTGCTGACTCATTTATAAACCTAAAACGGGCACCTCCTTGCACTTCTTTTTTTCTCTTTTTGTCTGTCTTTCCATCTTTGAAACTCTTACCTGCTACGTGCAACCTTGTGTCCTTTCCATGCAAAATATAGTGCCTAAAATATTCTGCCTGGTATACTTCCAGTGTAAAGTGCTCATAATTGCTAACGGTAGCTTCCTTTAATTACAGAATTTTCACTAGGGTGTCCCATAGGTGTTTTTTTTTTTATTCTGTACAGTGTTGTGCAAAAATACTACCAAACCAGATCTTTCCACTTGCACTAATAGAGGTATTAGATCTATATGACATTTATTTTGAAGGTTCAGGAAGATTAAGGCCAGGAAAATACATTAAGAATGACTATAATTCTGTGATGAAAAGGTCATACTTCATTGCCTTACGTTTTTAAAATGTAAAGTTTTCCATACTTTCTCCTTCTGCCCTTTCACTAGGAGAGCTAGCTCTCCAGTCAGACTCATTACTCTGTCCAGTTTGAAGATTTACCTTCTTTTCTTTAAAAAGAAAATTCTGAAAGAATCTGACTGAAAAATTAAGATAAAATATATCAGCTTTCTGTTTTCTTTGCCCTCCTGTTCATAAGTTGTAAACCTACAACTGTAGAAGCCACTTTTTTGTGTTGAGTGTTTCTTCATTGTTCAAATCAGCCTTTTAATATATTGCAAATAAATATTTGGTGTAGTGTTAGCAAGGGAACATATGTTCTGAGTCTTAGGGTAAACATAGAAATTATATTAGTATATCTCCACCAGAACTGCATGATATGAGAAAAACCATTTTGGGCCACAGGTGAAGTGGTCCCTATCATCTTGAGAATGTTTTCTGCCAGAACATACTGATTTTATTGGTATAGTAAGCCTCTTGCATCTGTACTTTGTTTTTACTCATATGCTTATTGGAGATGTGCATTTTCCATGTAATATTGTGGTATTAGTACTTGAAAGCAAAGGGGGCATATCAAAGGACACAAGTGATAATCTGTGGTGCAAGGGTATGTGGAAATTAGGTAAATGTGGTGGGTTTCAAGTCACAGATTGGTCTGTTGGTGTGCCATGTGCTGAATGAAGAGGAGCAAGACAGTGTTTTGCACTTGTGTTTCCCACTTCACTGTGAACACCGAATATGATTTTAACACTGTACAAATGCATTGTATTAACACATGGTGTAGGGCGTAGTGTTTAAAAACTGCATATGGTGGAAGTGGCTTGCCTTCTTCTGTTCTAACTTAGCACTGAGAGTTGGCAGCAGCACAGTGGGATTTGTCTGAAGACCTCTGGCAGCAGTACCCTAGAGAACATTTGGGTCCACTTGTGTTTCAACTCAGAAGCAAGTAGTGGCAAGTCTGCAGCAGATCGTAGGTCCCTGGTAAATTCAGAGGAAAGGGTATGTAACAGTCTTGCACTCAGTATTCAGGGAGGTTACCTTGCAGGTTTGTCAAGACAGCAGTGAGATCTCTAATGTCAGTGAAGGGGACTCTTACTGGGTCTCCCTCCATCCCCTGAAGGAACCACATCCTAGCAGAATCCAAATGAAACCTAGTAATTTTAGACCTGTTAAGCAAGTATAAGGTCATGTGTCAGAACGGTGAGTTATTATTTTTCTTCATTCCTTTAGTTGTTTTGGAGATACTGTTAAGGGTATGGTCAAAAGTTTTCTCTTTGTGCTGTGGGTATTTCTTAGCTTTCTCTTCTTCTCCCTTAATCAGTCTTTAGAAGCCTAGTGCTCTGAAGAGTTGGGTTCTCTTCATTCCAATATCACTGGCTACTTGTGAGAAGTACTTTTTGCTAGATAGCTGCTCATTAAGACTAGGGGGTAGAGCACTTTCCTATTTTATAAGGGTGAGGTGAGGATAAATACTGTTTTCTCAGAGCCCAAGCAGTATGGAATTGAGTGTGTGGGCAGGACATGACGTGTCTTGCAATGTGGCCCACCGAGCAAGAGGCCATGATAAATTCCTATTCCAAATATGATTTTGTACAAAAGCAAAGATTACTTAGGAGAACATAATTAAGCAGTGCTGCACAGGAAAAAAAGAATATTTAACTCTTCAGAACTACTCAGAAAAGCTGCTTATATTAAAATCCATCAGGTTGGATGGGATTTATGCTAGCATACTGAAGAACATGGGCGATGCAATTGCAATTCTGTTATCTGTGAAAAAAGATGGCAGAGAGGTCCCTGAAGACTAGGAAAAGGCTATCATTACACTCATCTTTAAGAAGAGGAAAAAGGAGAGTCCAGGGAACTATAGGCCAGTCAGCCATACCACAATCCCTGGAAATATTATGAATCATGTCCTGAGGGAATTTGCTTCCAAATGTGAGAAGGATGAGAAGGTAATAAAGAACAGTTGACCCACATGTTCCAAGGGCAGGTTGTACTTGATCAACCTGAGTGCCTTTTGGAATTAAATGACTAACTATGTAGATGAGGGGACATCAGTGGATATAGCATTTCCTGACTTTGACTTCAGTGAGGTTTTTGTTGTCATCTCTCACTGAGGAATCTGTGGAAGTATGGGCTGGAGATATAGATTGTTAGATTGAAAATTGCCTGCATATCTGGGTTCAAAGAGTAGTCTTCAATAGCTCAGTGTCTCATTAGAGACAAATAACAAGTGGCCTGTGAGGGATTGGACCAGTAGTACTACATCTTTCTTAGTTACCTAGATGGTGAGACAGAATGCACCCTGAGAAGAGTTGTGGATCACATTAAATTGGCAGGAGAGAGAGTTTAATACACCAAATGGTAGAAATTCAATTCAGCTGGACCTTGAGAAACCTGAGCTTTGGGTTGACAGAAACCTCATTAAGTTCAGTGAGAATAATCGTGAAGCTCTGTGCCCGTGCAGATTAAATCCGTGCAACAGTACAGGCTGGGAAACAACTGGCTGAACAGAACATCTGTGGGAAAGCAATGGGATATTATGGTGGCTGTCAAGTTGAAAATGAGCCAGTGATGCATTTTCATTGCAAATAAGGCAAATGGCATAGTGATCTACATTAAAAGTATGGCCAGCAGATGAGGGGAAGTTATTATTTTCCTCAGCACTGTTGAGTACTGTGGTTCTCCAGTCAGTTTTGAGGTTCCTCAAATGGAAAGGAAGATGTTTAAAAAATGGAGAGAGCATGCAACGGAGGACTACTAAGATGATTGGAGCCATGGGACCCATAATCTATGAGGAGAGGTCGAGGGCGTTGGGCTGGTTTAGTCTTGAAGAGGAGTTACAATGACTATGGAACTGAACTCTTATTAGTGGCAGATCATAAAAATAAGGCGTAACTGTCACAAGTTGCAGCTTGAGAAGTTCAGACTGGACATCGGGGAAAAAAGTTTTTCACCAGGGAGTAGCGCAGAACTTCCAACATGTCACCCAGAGAGGTGATGGAATCTTTCCTTGGAGGTTTTCAAGACTTAGCTGGACCAAGCTGTGGATGACCTGATTTAGCATTGGTGACAGTCCCTCTTCAAGCAGAGAGCTGAACTAGTGATCTGCTTAGGTCCCTTCCAATCAGCTTTTCTGTGATTCTAACTTCAGAGAAGTTACAGTCCGCCTAGGACACCAGGGCTGTGCAATGCGGAGGAAAAATTTTGTAAGGTTGTGACGGTTGTATGTCCACAGTGGTGGATGTGCAATGGTGGACAATGGAAGCCCCTCTTCTACAAAGATTTCCTCCCTACCATCAGCTTGAATTGTATCCATGTGCAAGGCGTCCTTAACTTTATATGATATTATGTGGTTTTATATTGCTTAGCCATTTTCAAATTTCCTGCTCTTTTGACATGCCTTTGGGAAAACCACAATGTTCGCATGACCACAAGAATCTGAGTAATTTTTATTTCAGTTGAATAAAGATTATTTATTAAGAATTACATTTATTTTAGCCATTCCTTCTCTCCTCCTAGATGTGCTAGGAGCTGTAGAAATGTATAGAAATCTGTTGTTCAAACTACTTTGTCAAAAATAAGAAAGAAAGAAAGAGACATGAGAGAATCAACTGTCAGGTTCATAATAGATCTGTTTTCACAGATCAGTGTTGATGATTAATTGTTTTCAGTTGAGTGGATTCCTTCTTTTAAATCTGACTGCAGTTGTGAGTGCTGCAAGATTTAATTGAAGGAGCCAACTCATGGAAAGGGGAAAAAATAGTCTACTCAAAGCCAGGATAATTGGGAGTATGGTTTTATCAATAATCCAAGGTGGGAGTGGAGACAGACAGAATGGGGTCAACCTTTGCATAAGAAAGGAAGAAACGCCCAAAGTCCCAGTTCTCCAAACCCACGGCCGAAGTCCCACTGCTAGAAGCCTGTGGGTGGGAATGTCATGATGTGCTCTGGGCACCAGCCCTCTTTTGTGGCTGGCCAGGAAAAGGTATTGCAGTCATGCGTTGGTCATCCTTGGTGGTTTATCTGACTCTCAGATAAACACCAGTGCCAGCTGCATTGGGGGTAGAGCCATACAAACGTGGCTATATCACTTCAGGGCTGATTCCAGTCCCAAACCAGATTTCTTTCTCTCACTTAATGCCTGAGCCCAGAAACCCTGCAGGCCTAAGATTGCTGGGAGTCAAACCAGTTTAGGGGTATCAGATCTCATTTACATTGCTTGTGATTACATAGAAAACAGGAGGGGAAAAAAAGAAAAACCCCAAAACATTCTATGTACTGAGTCCACGAGGAGGGAGTTTGGGAAAGCCTGGATTTAAACTCTTGACTTCAGCTGATGTAAGCTGATTCAAGGAACAACACTCAAGTAACTAAAACAAACAAAACCTTACTTAACGTGCGGGCACGGTCTGTCATTTCCTTGTTCAGTGTGTTTCTGTGAAATACTTTCCCGAACTACGCCTATGTGATTAAAATAAGCATTGCTGTGGATTTACTGTACCCTTTTCTGCTAGAGTGCTATGTCATAAAAAATAATGATATGTAGAAATAATGCTCTGAGTAGATGTGGATTTCCTTCCTACGGTTGGTATTGCTATAGCAACACTTCCCTCCAAACCATGACTAATTACAAAAGTTGCCATTGATCTTATATGTGGTAAATTATATCTGTATTTAGCAATGAACACCCTAATGTCAAGTGAAATAAATACTTGCTTTTCCTATCGTCCCCAACCAAGCCCTGATTTTCATTTCAACAAAATAATTTTATTTTTAGGAAATCTTCTTTATCAATTTTTCAGGAAGTTGTTGCTAGATGTGAACACAGTTTTTCTCTCTCAGGATTTAATACGTTTGTTACAGCTTAGTTTAAGCATCTACATTTGCTGCATCAGTTTTACTGGAAAGATTTTTGGTAGGAATGTCTCTGCTTCTGCTGGATAAATTTTCACAAGAGGATAATTAGTACCTAGTCTAGATCTCTGAGGAGACAAATCTGAAAAAGGGAAATGATTTACATGTGGAATATCTTGAAAGTATTTTTCAAAGAGAATATGTTCCTAACGAATATTTCTTGTATAAACTTAAATCTCATTATTCATGTAATAGGATGATGTGTATGCTCGTATTTGTTTTCAATCCAGAAGTAGAAGCAGCAACCAGGGAGTAAGTGTATGCACAAGAGCTGTCTAAATAGAGAATGTGGGAAGCAAATCAGCACCAGGAGGTTAGATTTCTTCTGGCGATCTTCACTGGGGCTCCCAGATGTGTGATTTAGGCCTAGGCAGTGAGAACTTCACTGAGAAATGTCTGTTTTCTTATGAGCTTCAGCATTGCAGAGGCAATACAAATACTGCAATGAAACGGCCCTCTCAGAAGAACGCATTACTCAGCTTTCAGTTTCAGATAAACCGTGCCACAGAGGCGGGCTGGCTCCCATGCGTGCTAGCTCGTTGCAGTGCCGTGCTGATGCATCTCTTCAGCCCCCGGGGCCAGTGCTAGCCCAAAAGCAGCTTTACAGCTTTCCTCTGCAGTCTGACCCAAGAGCTTTCTGCCAGCTGTGGCGTTTCCATACTACGAGGCATGAGAACAGAGGGGATGGGGGGCAAAATGCAGATCATCTCCAGTTGTTTTGTATTGATCCACATGCCATCAGCCTTTAGTGGGGACTAGTAAGTTCAACCAGCAAAATTTACGCTCTTCTGCAATGTGGTCTGAGTCCTGGGGGCTGTAATAGCTTGGGGCTATATCTGGTCTGACACTGCATCTAGGCAAGTGTTTTTCAGTAAGTCCGAGCTGGGAGCAGCTCAGTCTCTTCAGCAGGTGTCGGCCTGCGTTTGGCTGGGTTTGCTAGTTCATCTGTGCCGCCTCTCCTGCTGTTTGGGTGACTCTGCACTGTGGTCCCTAATACGCCTTTTACCTGTCATCTTGGATATGCTGCCTGAATGTGAACTGTATTTGACTAGAGCCAGCAAATCCGAATCTGATTGTTGGACTACGAGTATAAACCCCCAAGCCCCTAGAAATTAGAATATATAAACCTAATTCTGATTAAGCTCCCTACATTATGCAAGAGCATTTATGAAATGAACTTAGAAAATACAGAGTGACAGCAGCTAAGGTAGGAGTGCAATAGCATGTAATCGCAATTTGACCTGGAAGCTGAGGGTTGATTGTTACAAAAACAAATGCATAAACCTGTTTGGGGCTTTGTAGTTCTCTTTTGTAGTGTAGAATTCCTTGGATATGATCTTCTGTTTCTCCAAACCTCTGATTGGCCCAGCCGGTAAATCCCAGCAGGGTTTGCAGTAACGAATGATAGGCACGTAGCTTCGAAATAAGTTGTAACATTACCTGGATTTCTTGCTCCTGTTTGTCTTGTAATATGTGGCTTGTTGGTTTGGGCTGTTTTAAATTCCATTTTGTGCTTAGACTTTGGACTGGGTTTTATTTGAATGATTGAAGGGTCTCAAGCTGGGACGTGGATACGGTTTACTGAAGGACCTTTGTCTACGTAGTATAGGTAAGAAGTGGTGTTCCTGGGCCCCTTGTACCAAAGTGACACTGTTAATATGATCCCACCCCTTCTCTCTCTCCATGAGTTATTGAGAACGGACTCATGTAAACCTCAGGCCGTAAACGTGCTCCTCTCCTGAAATTGCCCCTGCAGAAGAAACCCAGTAATACCTCTCTCTCGATATGCTCGGCATCCTAGACCAAAGGGAAAAAGAGGCTCTTGTTCTGCCATAAAAACACGTAGAGTAGAAGTAAAATCACTTTTGTCTCTGGAGAGAAGGAGAGGGAGTGCAGCATATGGCTAACGCTTTATCAGCAGGGAGCATCACATTGCACAGATGTTTTTTGGAACCTGAAAATGTTTAAAACGAAGCTGGTTGCTATGTGATTAGCAGCAGCACCGTGTGGACATCTGAGAGTCATCAGAAACATACCAATGTCTCTAAATCTTGTAGTTAAGCTGGTTACAAGTTAGTCATCACAGGAGTCAGCATGGGCTTTATACATATAATACGCGTACAGTCAGCTCCATATTTGGAACATTCTTCATAATGGAAGTTTTATATACACACCAGCATGGGATTACAAAGTATAATGTGGCATTTGTAGGCAAAACTTTTTATGGGCAAAAACATACCTAAAACTGGGTCCCAAAGGCAGTGAGCCACTTACCACACAGGTCTGTCAAGTCTCATGCTTTATGTGTAAGACTGAGTCTGTTGGTCTCTCTTCCCTAAAGTTCTGTATTTGTGGATGGCTTCTCTGGCTCCAGGCTACACCTGAGGGCGAGAGTTGGTGGAGCTGGAGAAGCATTATTGCACTGGACTGTCCTGCAAGCCAGGTGTTGCCTCCCAGCAAAGCCTACGTGTGTCATGTTGGGCATTGAACGTTCACTTTCTTCGTGATCTGAAAACTTAATGCATGTATCACAGGATCCTGATGTATCACATCTTTCCTCTATGCTACTGCAGAGTCTGTCTCTCACATTGGTGTTGGAATAACCTCGATCATGTCATGTGATATTTTATTATTTCTTGAAGTTATAGATTAGATCTGCAGTGAAAGTTCAGCAGAATGAATGATCTACCTTGGTTTATGCTGACGGAGATTTTTGGTTTATTTTTTTCATGTGGTTAAAAAAGGTGTTTAAGAAAACTACAGTTGCAGAGAACTTGATAAGCAGGCTACAGAAATCTTTTTTGTGCGGCAGTGCAGGATAATTTAGGAAAACAAACAATTGTTAATGTTTGTTCTGATTTCCTACTAGAGAATACAATATTTCTAACTTTAATGTCATGACTACGGCAATGTTCTTTCTAAGACCTTAGCTCATACTTCAGAAGATAGGGCTGCGTATGTAATTTTGCTCCACTCGCCACGTTTCTTGGTCCTGAATTCTGACATTGTCAAGTGGATTGTTTTCATAACTGCTAAGCAACAGCAAAAACCCAAACCACAAAGCATTATTAGACCAGCAATCTGCATTTCCATGGCCTCCTACCATGAGTCAGTAGAAGGGGATGAGAAGAGCTAGTTGTTGCCAACTCGTTCACACATGAGCAAGAATCTTAATTTATCAGTCTTCTTCAACCCCTTGTTTTCCTCATTTTTCATTTTAAGCTTGTCTTTTGAACATTGCGAAAGATGGAAAGGGAAATTTAACAAGTTTTACTCAACCTCATGCGACAATCATCTGTAACCTTCAGATTTAAGAAGTATAGGTCTAACCACCTTTTAGCAAATTTGGTCTGGGTAGTTAACGTTTCAAACCAGACTAACTTTATGCGGCTTCTAGTGTGAGATTTTGTGCAGTTTTATTTACTAATAAACACCATTTAGCTGCTGCTGATTTCATCTTAATTAATCTTACAGCTCCTAGAATCATGTGTTTCAGTACAGTCATGGTGAACTTTAAAGTTAAGATCTGGCAATCCTACGTGTAAGCATCTCTTGAAGGGTGTGTTTTGTTGGTTTTTTGGTGGTTTTTTTTTTTTTTTTTTGAGAAGGGAATGTTTATTCTCTCTGTTTCAAAAACTTCCACATCTAATATGTAGTGTTTTGATTTACAAAACAATTTATTTGCGTTTTCTTTTTCATTAAAAAAATCATTGAGCGTAATGGTTTTCAGTTGCAAATTTGTACTGGCACGTAGTGGTGTAATCTTTGTTTTGACTATTTGCCACAGCCCAAGTGAGATGAAATGTTTTGGAACATCATGCTTTTGCTGTCTGACAAGTTTCCTCTAAGAGAAAGCAGACAGGCATTCGTCAGCAGGAAAAGAAAGGGCTAAAGGGAGGAATGCACAACAACCACCATTGCGAGTGTCAGTGGTGTTCTTTTCATGTAGGCTTGTGCAGGTACTTCTGGTCGATATCTGATGGCAGAGTGAAAAGATGCTGAAGTTCATTCAAAGTGTGAATTATCATAGGAGTTAAAGACAGCATTATGTTTTATTTATTAATATTTTATGCTTAGGCACCTTGGGCTTTTGAATATTCTGTGTCTCCTGTCTACACCTGTGATTCATATTCAGGTAAAGTCCTGTTGTGTAAGCAGGTACGTATAGTTCTAAATCTCTTTGAAGTGATAACCTTTTAGAACTTTATAATTTGTTTCCATTTGAAAGATGTGCTTCAGATACTGTCCTGAACAGGAACACTTTCCAAAATCATGGATTTAATGAGGGCATCCTGACTTATTCCTTGCTACGTTATGGCATGTATTATATCCTTGTAATTCTCTTACTAGCTCATTCATTCTGAAAGTCTAGCAATGATTTTTCAGATACGAGGCCAATAAAATAAAACCAATTTGTAGGTTGTGAAGGATAGTCAAGCAAAGAGAAAGTATGTGTCAAAAAGGAGTGTTATGAAATTTCTCTATAATTGTTTGGAAGAGGTTTCCTAACAACAGAGTCCTTTCTATAATGATTTTTTTAAAATTCCTTATGCTCATAGAAAGTTTAAAAAATTCTGCTGTAGCATTGATTCCAGATGCAAGAAATTCAGGTGCATTATTTCCTTTAAAAGAAATGAGCGCAGAAAATAATATCTGAAGTGGAAAGCCAATCCTAACAGTTAGTTATGGAGCATTTACCGCACCTGTGTATAGTGTCACCTGCCTTAAAGATGATTGGCAGTCTGCCCAGAAATAATAAAAGGACATCCATTTCTAGTAGAAAGAAGGTGTTGCCAAGCTGGCGAAGGGATGCTATGATTTTGGTACAGCAGCCGAACCTCTGGGAATTCAGTACTACTCTAGCCATAGACCACCAGCACCCATTTCAGCAGACCTGGGGCTTTATCCCCATATGAATTGCCTTTTTTTCTCCCCCCCCCCCCCCCATTTTGCTTCTGTGAGCTTTTATTAGTGCTGACTTTAGAAGTTCAAGATGGCCTTGGAAACATCCTTCCACTTCAAGCCCTAAGGCTTTCACAAGACTTTCTGAGATAACCTTGCTACTGCTCAACCCTTTGCTTCTGCTGTGTTCTTCCAGTGGAAACGGTTAAACTGATGATGTGGGCTTTCTCTTTGGGTGTGGTTTTACTCTAATAAGTGGCATGCTCTTATGTAGGGTACAGTCTATAGCATGCTTGAATTACTTACAGTGCTTGATTTGTTTACCTGGCAGTTGGGAAGTTTGGAAGACTTCTCAAAAAAAATTATTGTAGAGGAAATATATATGCATAATTTCTTCTTGTTTAATTGTGGTTAACAATGTGCCCAAATAAAACCACAGAACAAAATCTGTGTTTCACTCCAGGAAGAGTGATACTCACTGTGCACTAAAATTCAGAAAAACATTTCATTAATTACAAAATTATGTATCTTGGGTGAGTCTCTGGTGGACCATCGACTCTCCTACCTTGAATTGTGGCAGCACTAACTGCCACTCAGCTGTCCTTGCTAATGTACAATTAAGCCTAGTTTCGGATGTGGTTTGGTTTGGGTTTGGTTTTGTTCTGTTTTTTTTTTTTTTTCTTCCTTGCCAAGCAGTGCATTAAAGCAAAACCACTTTTATCCCGATCTTTTACACATGCATGCAAAACATGCTTCAGTGTCATCTGAGTCAAACAGATGCTTGACAACAGAGCAGAATTCCGCACTGTGCTTGTTGAGTTAGTAAACTTTGGGTACCACAGATGCTGACGTGGAATGGGCATTAAAAGTAACTAGCTTCCACTGGGCATTTCCCTCAAAGGCAAAAGTCAAGGGACTGCGAGAAGACACCTTCCAGTTGATCAGAGCCCTAAAAATCCTACTGGAGCATGAGCTGTTCTTCTCCTCGGTCACTGCAGATCTTTGCAGCTATTTCTGGATACAGCTCTGAGACAAGAGAGGAACTGGAAGGGTTGAGAGCATCAGTTGTGCTCCTGTTGGCAGCATCTTCTGTCGCTGAGTGCTGGAGGCTGAGGCTGAACCCAAAGTGGTTGGCAGGAAGCAGAGCATGCTTGGAGGAGCTGCCTATGCCAAGACGTGATTCTTTCTTTTGAGGTTTGGCTAGAGATGCAACTCCTGGAGGGCAGTTCTGCTGACATGGCGAATACCAAGCTGCTATTCAGAGCTGAGCAGCTGATATAAATTGATATAAAAATGAAGACGAGAGCGCAGTGCTTTGCAAAATCCATGTGCTTAGCTCTCAAAGCTGTTTTTGAGAAGATAAGAAAACAGAGAAAGGCTGAAGATGCCACTTCCACTAAGCTATATGTCTGTATCTTTTAGAATTAAAACTTCACTAGACTGTAAAAGGCCCACAAGACCTGGTAAATGCGCGTTTGGAAATTCGAAAGGGCAGCACCCTCTCCATAATCCCTAAGTGGGTTTGAAGCTGAGCACTACTGTATTATTTCTGTGATTAATGAGAACAGCTAAAAGCTAATAACATTATGGAACATAGTCATATCTCTCGCAGGCTTCCTTTCAGACAACTGAACAGTTTTTTACAGCTACTTTTAAAAATCAGTTTCACAAGTTGGGCTCTGAATAGAGGTAGAAAAGTTAGGAATTCGTATTTTACTAATTCTAAGTGGAACTGTGCAGAAGGAAAAATTCCTTAGGAAGGGCAGTTTTCAGTTTGGCTTGAAGAGAATATAGTAACTTGGTTTGTCGTGCTGTCTTTCTGTTTTTTAACTCTGAACAATTTCTGAATTTATAAACATCAGACGATTCCTTGTCATACATTTCATTTGACCAAGATCTGCTCCCCGTAAGCGCCAGGGAGAATCAAAACAACTACCTTAACTTCAAACTCACTGTTATTCAAAATAGTGCCTTTGAAACTGTTTTGACATTTGGCCGCACACCCAGGTGCTGCGTTTTACAGCCTAAGCCAATACATTTACATGCATGGCAAAAGGAGATCTGATAATCAGATGTAGTTGGAAACATTTCAACAAAACAAATTTTGCAAATTGTCTGCTCTGGCATGTTTCTGCCTGCCTCCGAAGGATCCGCAGTGCCTGAACGTTGTTGTTCTGTGGGCAGTGCTGGCATGGCGTGCCGCGAGGCACTAGGCTGCTTGTCACGGAGAGGGAAAGGGACAGAGGCTTTGACCTCAGCCCTCGAGTCTGCAAACATCCCCCCACTGGAGTGATGGAGCAGAGAGCTTTGAGGGTCCTTGCTGAGGACCAAATATTAAGATATTTGTGGGTTTTTCTTGGGAGGGGTTTTTGACTGAGTCAAAAACTGACATTGCAGATGTTTGGCATAATTTAAAAAGTGTTTTGGTTAATGTTGTCCTTTTTTTTTTAATTTTTTTTTTTCTTTTTTAAATTTTAAAGGGTTGCGGGGGTTGTTTTGCTCCTGGCACCGCGTGTTAGTCTTTGTGGAAGGGCACTGCAGCTGAGAGCTGCTGGGTGTTCCCTACGTCTTGCTGTGAATATACAATAGCATTTTTGAATACAAATACTGATAAAAATAGTAATTATAAATAATTAGAAAAGTCTTTGCCTAGGAATTACTAACTATCCACCTACAGGAGCACTGTAATGCTGTAAACTAGCACTGAATAGAGCATTACAATGCATATGTGCACCTGCATGTATGCTAAACACCTCTTTCCTGATTTGTGTAACACCTATAAGAGGATAGAAGGTGGGGTTTTTTTACAGCCCTACCCGGCTGCTAATCCTTGTTTTTAACTCTAAAGGTTTTTGGTTCAGGTGAACAGTTGTTAGGATTAATGGTTATTGGAATTAGGGAGAAATGTACCATTTAACCGCAGTGCAAGCATGACTCTGTATTCAAGCTGACTTACTACTTTTGTCTGTTCTTTAGCAGTGATCATGCAATTTGGGGCATACTGCTTTGTCTCTCTTTTTTTTAAATCCTGATAAAACTTTAATTGTCCCATTATCCTCCCACATGTTTTGCTCTCTAGCAGGTCTCAGGGATGGAAATGTACTTGCTACAAAAGTCAAAGGTGAATAAACTAGGAAGGGTGTATGCAAATTTTTTTTCATTTGGATATGTTTCATATTTGTTATGTCTTGTGTTTCCTGAGATCCCTTTATTTATTAGGGGATATTTTTTTTGTACTGGTGAGCGTAAGAGATGATCAACAAGAATGCCCTCTTTTACCGGCTTTTGAAGAATTTTCACCATAGAAAGGAAAAGGAAAGCAGAGAAGGAATATCTTACTTTTTTTGGCCCCAAGCATTCTGCAGTAAGAATTGCCTCAGCTTCTGTCAAACATGATATTTTACCTTCCTGGTGAAAAGCAGTAGTTCTCAATGTGTATGCAGCATCCCAGCATGACAGGCTCAACAGAAGCAAACCGCACGTGACAATAGGAACACCATGGGAACTTCATCTTGTGTCTCAGTGGTGGTAATACATCAAGGTTTTTGTGATCTCTCTCTCAGAGAGCCTGTTTGGTTTGTTTGTTTTTTTTTTTTTTCATCTTGGACTCTGGTTTTATTTTATATTTCTCACTAAACTGTGCATCTACCAAAATAGGAAAATTAGAATGTTTTCATTTGTATTTATTAATAAATGCACAAAAACTTCAAAGGGGGGTTATGATTAGATTAGATATGATTAGATAATGTAGGAGTGACAACACGAGAGCAATCTTGAATTACAACATTAAACCTAAGGGCAAAGACATGGGAAATTCAAATAAGTGCCAAGACTGGTCGTCTACTCAATTTACTGGCTGTTTTATGTGTTTCATGTTGCCCCAAGGTAGGATGACATGGAAAAGAGCAGAAGGTACCAGCATCTGTAAATTCTTCAGATTGGTACCTGATGTTACTCTCCCTGCCTTCCAATCTCAACACCCAGTGTGGTACACAGTATGAACCTACTCCTTTCCTAAGCAGCAAATTGATCAAATTGGCGTAAGCAGTGTTTCTGAACCTTTTTTGATTTGTGAAAATTAAAATATATACATCTCTATATATTCTTTCTACCTCCAGATTTTGGCGGTCATTCATAGACCCCCTTAGGAGTAGTCTTTGGCCACAGTCTAGGGCATCTGGATCAGTGGCAGAAAACCAGGAAAGAGATGTCATGAAAGAGGAGCGTTTGTTGCCTGCTAATTCGATAGTGTCAGGCTGAGAACATCTTTATTGTAAGGTATACAAAGAGTGATTTCCAGCAGAGAAGACTGAGCAGCTGTTCCATTCCTTGCTCACCCTTCAGAGCCACTGATTTCGCAGATCAAAGTACCTGGAGTTTTACTGCCATTAATGTGCAGGATGTGCACGTAACAAATCTAGTTGCTGGAGATGGGAAGAAACGAACGGTTTCAGTCACCTATCGTGTCTGCCCACCAGCTGGGAGGAAAATGAGTGATTGCTTTTCTAAACTTGAGAGCTCAGCTTCAGGAAGTGACTTTCCGTAGTAGCTGGAGTACCTGTGTGAAAGATTAAATGTAAAGAGCAGCCAGATGGGGACAGCTGGAGGCATTCGGTGAATGCTGGTTTAAGATGTTTCATAGCAATACCACAAAAGAGCGGGAGGCTTAATTAGAAGTTGTTAACAAGTCATAAATCTTTCTTAAAAATAACTTTTATGTGACTTCCTAATTTGGCCTGTCCAGGTACAAAGAGTAGAAGCATTTAATGGTACCTGAGAAATGGAAGGAATCCTGCTGTGATTGGCTTTTTATGTAATGCCATATATTTCATAAATGAGATTTACAGAAAGCTTTTCCTTTGCTCCCCTCCAATGTCCTAAAACAAGTGGAAGCCTATGTATTGTGGATTGCTGGCTTGTGGCTCTATTTTTTATTGGATAGCAGATATTACATGTTTTTTCATTTCTATACATGTTTCTCTGCTAGCAAAAGAAGATTACAAATACATGGTATTTACATGTATGTTTTTTTTTTTCCAGGTAGTTATTATAAAAGCTCATGTGATACCGTGCCACACTGGGTGTGTCAAATAGATACATGAAATTAATTATAAAAGCTGCCATACAGAAATCATTGTTCCTGCTATGAGGTGTTAAGTAGAGCTAATTGGAATATATTTCCTTTCAGATATGCATACTTTTACTGTTAAAACATCCTTCCAGCTACTGCTTTAAACAGTCGGGCTCTTCTGGTCAAGAACTGTCTTCTTGGTTTATGCTGGTGCAGACTTAAGTGATGGGTTCTGGGCCCATGGCTGCAGTTTAGCAGTGTGAGTTGGAAAAACAGGTTTTCTTCATTGGCTTTCTGCACCAAGCAAATACACTTTGCAAAACAGATTAATAGAATGAAAAACACTGTTTCTCTGAAGAAAAATAGGTTTTAATTTTCTGCCAGCCATAGTGTCGTCTCCTTGGTTTTTAGATTTGTGTGGATTCTTAGCTGGGCTGAGAACTGCACCTCTTCACCCTTGGAAGGGATAGTTTCACTCCTGTAAATGTGTCTATAAAGAAATTGCAGTCCTAAATCACCTGATTCATAGTTATCTCCATTTATTAGGTACTAAAGCCCAAACGCACATAGAATACCAAGCTGTTAGACGGGAAGCTTCTTAAATCACTGAAAAAATTATTAGCATCGAAGCTGGAGTTGTAAGTTGTTTCTCTTCCCTCCAAGAAGAGGGAGTTAAAAGTCTTCCTTGGGAAAAAAGCATATTTATGGTTAAAGAACACTGTGTGGGCTTAGCTGTCATATCTTTCCATTGTTTTGTTTGTCCTTTTTTCTTAAAATACTGGTAGGTATGTGTTTGTATAAAAACTCCACCTGCCAACTATTTTTCTTCTTCCTTTCCTACCTAATCAATCTACTAGTAAGACTGTAATTAAGAATTAGGGTTGCAGGGGGTGTAAAGTGGGAGGGACTATGCATCTTGTATCAGATATCTATAATGTATTCTTCCACCCTTTTTTCCTCCTGATGTCAGGCAACAGCAATAACAAAGTGATAAACCCTTCATCTAATCATCCTCCGCCCTTCCATATGGATCACTGTTTGTTATGCATGGTCTTACCACTCTATCCCTTTATCAACTGCTATCATCACACCCATTTTATGAGCCTCAAAATGTTAATCTGCAGCTTTGATATTGTTGTACTGGTTGCTTGCATCTTTCCATGGCACAGTGCCTTCTTTTGTGAAGTGCATGACATAGGGTCATACTGCAGTGCAGAGGCGTGCTAGCATAGATGAAGATAACAGCTGTGCCTTGAGGCAAGAGCCTCAAGGTAGCTCTTGTAACAGCAACCATCATCCTCATGTGACGCAGTGGTTTGTTATCCTGCTTTTCCACAAAGGGAGAAAGTGATGTAGATGTAGCTGTCAGGAAGCAACTGCTCATCTTTTCACCGCAGCAAGACAGGCTATCATAATTGGGCCGTGTGCTATAAACTCTACATTACAAAGAAACTGATGTGTGGATTCAGTCCACCCATCTTGGGATTGCTTGGAAAAAATTGCCTGTCTGTCTACTTTCTGTGGGTGCAGCAGCACACACCCATGATAAGGCAAAGTTCCTAACATAATTTGGGGCACTTGTGAAACACTGGAGGATGTAACAAATACTGTAAGATACAGACCAAACAAGTTTCATACACTGCACGTGAGCTCTGGAGTAGTATCTGTGCCTCACTAGTACTTTTCAGGGCAGTGCCACGATCATTCCCTTGCTCCATGTTTCCACATGCAGTGTGAAGGGTTCAAGCCAGTCTGGTACTTTTTCACCAGCTGTGTCTCAGGCATGATGACATGGTAAGGCAGTGCAACTAGGGAACCTGCTTCCAGCATTTTCTTCTTCCTGCAGCCTCCTGTGGTGATACTCCTCTTGTTACCGTATCTAGGTTGTGAGACCTGTATGCCAAGTGAGGTGTTGGGAGACCTGTATTCGGATGGTTAGCCAACCACTTTGCTCAGCAGATGCCTCCCAGATGTTGGTTATAACAGTTGGAAGCGGGTACTTCATCTTGCAGCAATCTTGTTACTGAAAGATACACCAAAAATGAGTTTCTCCTCTGGTGTGCTAAGCAATGGGCAGCAGCGTACGAGCCAAAATGACTATGTACGGATAGATAACCGGTAACGCTTTATCTTGTTCCAGTGGAGATGAGTCTCGTCCTCCTTTTCTCTGATTATTACCTGAGAAAGCTGGTTATGTTCTGTACTTAACTGGTTCAGTTTCTGTCCCCCTATGTTTTTCCTCTACCTACTCTCTCCATCATTTTCACATCTAGTGGGCATGATTGCCATTTCTTTGCTGAAGGCCTTCAGACTACTGGCTTGGCTAATAAAGCCTGACAAACATGACCAAGACCACCTGGAGCCTCTCAGGTGGCTATGCACTGGGCTTCTCCACCTTCCTGTTTTTGGGAGGTGTTTGCACAAGGTCAGCGGAGGTCCTTCTGGATGGGAGTCTGCGGCACACCATACTGGGAGCATCCTCCTGCTGCATGCGTGAGGCTGTCTTTACCCATGGAGACCACCTAGTCTGTGCAGCAGTGCCCGTACAAATAAAGTAATGTGAGCAGTTAGTCTTGGCATGTTGTTGGAGGGGTTTGGTGATGGGCATAAAAATGACTCCAGCCAAGTTGGGTGCTACTGGTGGCAATTCAGTCACCATGTAAATACCAGTAAGGGGTTGGAGAATCCTAAAACTGTGTGTGTGTGGTGAGTGTTCTCTTTCTAGATCAGTCATTTCGGAGGTGATCAGAACAGTCAGGAATGCTAAGAAGGAAAGATTTTTGGATTTCAGGTAATTGAGCACAAGGTGTAACATGCAAGGAAGATTCAGGTGATTTGTGCCATCAAGGCTTTCACATCAGACCAACAAAGCGTGCGGCTGCGCGTAGAGGAGCAGAAAAGTGCCTATAGCCACCTGTGCCATAGGGGATAGACAGCACTTATGCTGTGTTAATAATATTTAAGGATAATGTCCTTGGAGTCAAGATTAGCAGAGCTTTACTTTATTAAAATTGTTGCATCTTTGGAGTCTCTATGATCTTAAGCAAGAGTTGAAGGCACATACATAATATAAGCCTATTGTTTCAAGAAGCTAAAATAGCAGAAGCAATAGTATACAGTTTGTAAATTTTCTGTTGGCTAAAGCAATGTTTCATTAACACAGGAGATAGATAGAGAAAGGGAGAGTCTCTGCTTTTGATAGCATTTTTCAAGGATTGCAGCTTATTATAGCACATCTGTTAAATGTCCTCCACCTTGCTACACCACGATACTTGCACTGGCAGATAACAAAAGCCTGGTGATAAATGAAGAGGCTGCATTCCTATGCAGATGAGCTGGGAGAAGCCAGAGCCCAAGCAGTTCTTCCATGTTTTGATTTTCACACCCGTCTGGGGAGAAGGAAGGAATGCATTGCAACTTGGATGCAGGTGGCTGTGGCGCAGGCTGGAGATGTTGCCATCCCTCTTTCTGGGCCAGCACCCCCAGTTCTGCTCCTGATAATGTCTGTGTGTGCAGATGGGAGCTGGGCAGGACGAGAAGGAGCTACTTCTACATGGCCTCTTGTTCTTTTCCTTTCCTAAGCAAGCATTAGACAGGGTGTTTTTCTACAGTTTTTTGAAGTATGGAAGAATATAGCTCATTTCTGGGCAGTTTACACAGGCAAAGGTGCAGTTGGTGGATAAGGACTACTCGCTGCTGTAGCTAAAGAATTCAGGCTAATCAATGTTCAGATCAGTGCTAGCTCTGAAAAATCAGAGAGGAAAAATGACTGGCTTATGAATTTGAGGAGGAAAACAGTTCTGGTTAAAATAAACTGTTCAGGTTGCCACCCCACCTCCCCCCAAGTGATAAACAAAAGTGATAAATGTTAAAGCAAAGCTGTTCCATTTTTGAAATTTTGTAATAAAATATTTAGGGTTTGGGGGGCTTTTTTATTCCCCCCCAAATAATTATATGAAACTGACACCAAAAGTGACCTAACTCTATAAACATTGGCATCACCAAGATCTTCATGTTTCACCAAGAAACTTTCAGTCAAAAGTTTTTGCTTGCCTCTAATAGCACTTCCTAATAAACTTCCATCTGGGTAGAAGTCAGTGGAGATGCATCAGATTACTCTTACATTTAAGATGCTTGAGCTCAGTGCCAATGAATCTGTTTCAAGGTGTGCGTGTATTGTGCTGTCTTCACCATATCATATCTGACAGTTAATATACCATAAGGAAACAACGCTGCATGAGCAGCCTGTTTCACACAATAGGAGCGTACTCTGATGAGCACATCAGGGGGCTAAATCAGGGGCGTAAAGACTGAAGACTATGGATGTAGCTCCATGTTGCAGCCCTTCATCTGACACGTCTGCCTGTCCCTAGTAGTCAAACGGGGGCCTCTTCCAACACAAAATTTTAGGATCATCTGCTTAGTAAGATCTTCCATCTCCCTAGCCTTTGAGCTTTCATCACTCTGCAGTACTTAACCTACAGCACATAATTAAGATATTTTTGAGAATATCTGTTTATTTTACAGATTGCAGTGACAATTTAGATGCTTGTCTGTCTTGGCTTTGCAAGTGAAATTGTGACTCGCTGAAATCTGCTCTAATCTACTCTGGGTTGCTTCTCAAATTTCTGCTTGAGGAGCAGATACCTAGTCTTGTGGGAGCATCACAGGTTGGTCTGTCTTCCTTCCACACCAGGACGGGGCCATAGCTGCCCTAGTAAATGCATCATCCAGGTTTTGCATTAAATCAAGCCTGTAGACCTAATTCATCCCAGCAGATGATAAGGAGCACCAGTTCTGTTCTTCAGTCAGCCCCAAGAAAATCCTCCTCACATTAGGAAAACTTCCTATCTAGCCAGCCAGCTGTTTTTGAAACACAGTCCTAACCCTCAGAGCCAGAAACATGTTTGTCTGCCAACTGAGAATCAGACTGTGTCGCTTACTCCCTGCACCTGAATGATGTTGCATTACAGAGTGCATCACAGCTGTCTTCCTGCTCCTACACCCTTTTTCTTGCAAAACTTCATTATGTCTTCATTTCCTCCTCCCTTTTGCTTGGGATCCCTCCTGCTATATTTTCAGAAAGGCACTGGTTCCTGAGAGCAGTTCTGCATGGACCGATCTAGGAAAAAAGTCCTAGGTCAATTTTGGTAAAATATTATTTTGCAATGGTTAAAGCACTTTAATTTCTGTAGCCAAAATCCGATCATATCCATCTACGTCTGACTCAATAGCCGAGATACCTGTTTCCAGGTGAATCAAGTTGGGGAGAGCCCTCAGTATGAGGTCTGACCTGTAGTGACAAGCTTTAACGTCCCTGTCACCATGCCCTTGATATGACTGTAAATAGCCGTCATCTTAGGCTTAACGCACTGACATCACTCACACCTACTGCTAAGTGGAATGCAGCCTTTAGGATGGTAAAACTCCTTCTAAATATATATTCCAGAAAAGAAACAAAACTTCTACCTTTTGTTTTGTTATGAGAAAATAGCCAAAATTCTAATAGTTTTATCTAAAAAACCATGAACTTTGAAAAAGGTAATGGACAGGTTTTCTAACATCCTCTAAATACCAGAAGCACTGAGTAAAACTGTGTTGTTTGAAAATCCCTTCTAGTATTAATGTTATTTATTTGCATTATTCTCCCAGCTGCGTTTCTCCTAACTGAGCTGCATCTGTTTTCTGTGTGAGAACCTTCCGTTCCCATCCCATTGCCACTGCAAACACTGGTACCCATGTGGAAAGACTTCTTAGTGGGCAGAATTTACCTGTGTAGTTACACACTTTTCCTCATGAGAACATTTACCAGATTTAAATCAAACTGTGACTAAGCAAAAAGTTTTTTCTTTAAACTTTCTTTGAATTACTGACAAAATCTATCCTGACAATCCAAAGAGGAGGAAACACCACCACCCCTCCCACCCCAATTTGCTTGGCAAACTCCTGGCAGAATCTGACAAGATCTGAGTTTTTTGCGCGCACGTGTGTGTGTGTGTTGTTTTTTTTTTAACTATCTTTACAAAACTTTGCTCTTTGGTGTTGCTGGTGAATAGGGCATGCTGACATTCAACAGGTAGGCCCAGGAAATGGCAGAGGCGTGGAGGTCATTTTGGTGCCTTCACAGGGTAACATAGTTTCATCTAGTCAGAGAATGGTTTGACTAAAACAAGAATTAAAAATTAAGGGTCTTCCTGGTCAGGAAGAGATATTGTCTCCCTGTTGCAAAGACCCACTTCCCTGGATGTAAAATAGTCAAAATAGCAAGGTGCTGCCCACAGCTCTAAGTCTTCTGCAGCCCTAAAAGTTGCACATATTCACATTTATGTTCTCCCTCTCAAATCACTTCTGTTTGTTTTCCAGACGTCGTATTTTTCACACGTATCCAAAATGCCTGTGTGCGCATCCAAATCCATGCTCTGCTTGACTTTAGGAGGATCAGTTTGCTCCAAGTCTGTTAGTTTGTGGCACCTGCTGTCTGAGATGCTCTGTCCCTTGTGTAAAGTGGTTGCTGTTAGATCAAGATGGGGTGGAAAAACAAAGACAGCTAAGAGGTTATGTTGGTTAAGGGTACGTCTGTGCTGCTCAATGGAGGGCTGTGCGAAGAGCAGTCATTGGGCTGGTGCTTCTGTCTGTGTCACGGCAGTACCATGGGACATGATGAGCTTAGGTCTTCAAAGGTACATTGAAAACTGTCAGCTGGCAGCACTGCACAAGGGTTATAGGAGCAACGTTAATTAAGCAAGGAGCAGCGCTGCCTGGAGCTGATTTTATCACTCCCGTTTGGGGAAGCAGCTTGGTCACAGCTGGACCAGGGCGTCGCTGCAGTCCTCTGCTGCAAGGTGCAGGTCTGCTCTGTGGTCACTTCGGCAGGATGTAATCTTGGCTGCTGGTTCTGGTGCTACAAATGAAAAGGTCTGGTAAACACAGCTCTACAGAAAGCCAACTGTTTTGCTTTGGTGAGTGTATCATGTATTTAGAGTACTGGCGATACGGGCATTTTTGTTGTTTTGTGGGGAGAAGGGATTGTCTTTTGGGGTTGGTTTGTTGTTTTCTTACACTGGTGTTTTGTTTTTTTATTAAAAAAACAAAGGATCTGTTTTTTGTGCATAACAGAAGAGCATTGTGTGAAGAGTGCTGTTAAGCATGGTAGATGTGGAATGATGTGTGCTGGTTGTATTTTATTGTTTTGAAAACAAACATGCCTCTCCTCTCTATCTGCAGTCTGCTGATTCAGTTGTAAGAAGCAAGGTCAGCTTTCATTCCTCTTCTCCATTCCTTTCTTTCTATATTCTAGCAATATTTTAGAATATTCCTTGTTGGCTGCCAGAGGGCTTTGTGCTTTCTTTGTTGCCTGGTGGGCTCAGCTCTGCAGTCACCCAGGGCTCCTGGGTGCTTCCTGCAACTTCTGCTCCACACCCCACTGCATTTTGAGCTGGGGCAAATAAAAAAGCCTAATAGCTGGGAAAGAAGGAGGTAGGTTACAGGTATGCTATAGGAGGAGGCAGGGTTGCCAGCAGCAAGAGGACAGATCATATGGTCGTATTTCTGTTTGCGTGAAAGATTTAAAAACAGGCCAGTGACCCAACAGTTAACGTGATGGTGGCTCACATACAGTTACACAGGACTTACCATACCTCGCGCTGTGAGGGACCGCAGCCGATTCGCTGCAGAGAATCACAGCAATTCAGCCGCTTTCGGTGACATCAGATTTCTGAAGAGCGCAGCTGGTGCTTGGCAAAATGAGCGCACCCGCTGCACAAGAAGAGTCAAAGCCATGCACCAGCAGAAGACCAGACCTCAGCTAGAATGGGCTCCTGCTGAAAGTCCAGTTAATACCACTTCACAGTGGATCACCGAGGGCCTTGCTGAAGAGAGGGAAGTGACACCTTCAAATGCCGCATGAGCTGTCTTGGGCAACAAAGATTTTAAATCACCTCCCAATTAGATGACTGTTGCAACTGAAAACAGGCAAATCCACACCTTTTTTTTCCAGGCTATTGCAAAAGACTGAAGAGGAGTTCGTGGTGGTGACAAATGTCACGCGGCTTGGAGGTATGGTGTGAATCCTTGGTTCTGTTGAAAGGAGCAGTCCTTCGCCACTGACTGCATCGGAGCCAGGATTTTTGTGCCGTTGTGTATTTCACCATCTGTTAATCTCAGGAAGGGACTGGGAGCGAAGGAAGCATTGCTAATATTTTCAGTTACAGTTGAGTATTGTTCACGGGCAGCTGTAAAATAAGACCATTTTTCTCTCATGAACTTCCCGGTCATCTGCAGCTTTGGTGGCAGGTGATGGATGATCATGTAGCTGTTAGGGCAGCCAGACAAATGAGCAAATTTGGAAAGGTGCCTTGCCTGAACAGATGTTCCTTTGCACAAATTTGGAAAGCCCCTTTGAACAGATAGTATGACCAGCTCACCGTGTTTAATGGCTTTAACTTTCATGTCAGAGAAATCAACAATTTTGAGGACATAATACTTCTTAAAGTACCTTTACTGTGGTCTAATTTAGTCAACGAGAAATATAGTAAGCACCCAATTATGAAAAAAGTAAAAGCAACAGGCCTTTATCCTATTTCTATCCCTTTCTAAGCCCAGCAAGGGGATTATTTTAATGAGATAATGAGTATTTTACTTTGTAGTGATATTTGGAATAGAGAAATTTGAGGAAAGACCTGAGGACACATGCTCAGATGAAATGGTAAATATTGTACCATTATGAAGCCAGTAATTTTGTAAGCTTTCCAACGTTTGAAGTATTTCTTTAAAAGCAGATATATGCTGTCTATCTCTGAGAGTACTTGTCCTCTCCTTGCTTGCACTAAAAGCGATACCTCACTGGCTTAAATGTGCTGCCACCGATTGAACGTTTGCTGTGAATTCTGACCAGTAGATCTCATCTCCTGCATCCCACGGATGTCCGTGCGTGAGTGCAACCTTTGCTGATGCGTGTGGAGAGTCCTGGACTCGAAACCTCCCGTGTGTATTGCTGTGTGCAAATGTGCTTGCTAAACATCTGGCCTCTGGAGGAGTTCCTTTGATGTCTTAGGAATGGGGACAGAACTTATATAGCTCCTGTTGTTGCATTTCTGAGAGCTTATATGGTAGATGCTAGGCTTGAGAATAGTGGAGCGAGGTCCAAATGATTTATTTAAGGATTAAATATTTATATTGTATCAGATTTTTGGAAGAGCTCCCTACTTAGCTGTTCCCATATAAAACCTTAAACGAATCTGGCCATTAAGAAAAAAGGTTCCCTTAATACTGCCAAAAGATTAAACCTAGTATTTTTAATATATACTTGGTGACAGAGAAAAAGCCTGGTTTCTCCAGTCCTAACTTCATTGCACATATGAAGGCAGTCTGAGGCTTTTCACAGATTCTGCCAGATGTGGTTATCCAGCAAATTCTTATTTCTAACTATGTGCGTTTCTGAATTCTGACTTCCGACAACAGTAAGCCTAGGCTTGGATTCGTTGGAGCAATTGACTCGGGAGCGTTCCTCGGCCTGCCCAGAGCTCAGCTCTGGATGGGGGACATGCCACGTGAGGGAGTTTGGGGTCGGTGCCTCCAGAGCAGCGTCACTGGCAGTAAACATCAGGCTTTTCAACCTTCTAGAGTTTCCAGGTGAATGCTGTTGAACCACTCTTATTTTCTCTCTGTCATGTATCTCCCCACCTTGCAGCCTGCTCTCCTTAGCCTTCCATGCTCCCTTGCCCCTCATCGACCTTAATGTAGTATCAGTCCTTAATGCTGCGTGGCGGAGCAAGCTTCCCTTCCCAGCGCTCGGCTAAATTCATCTCGTTCCTCACTGAAGAGAAGGGGCAGCCTAAAAACAGGTTTGGTGTTGCCAGTGATCTGAAGGGAACATCGCTCTGGTATCACTTTGCTTTAGTGTTATTTTTTAGTATCTACAGATTTTTCTTTTGCCACTGTTAAGTTTGATGAAATCTGTTTGTATACCAAGTATCTGGGAGTACCAACAGCCTCCCTGAGTAGGAAGAGCTGCAGATAAAATGTTATTTTAGATGGCTGGGTTTAAGTGTGTGTAATGCTGTCTGACTGGTGCATGTTAACCAGAAGGACAGGTGAGGAAATCCTGTTTCAGATTATAATTATTCAGTGTAGGTTGCAGCTGAACACTGATCTCTCTTGCTAGCTTTCCAAACTAAGCGTGGCTTTGGGGAAAGAATGGACAAACCAGTACATACCCTGTCCAGATGCATTCGCAATTTTGGCTATTTCAGTTTCAGAGTTAGAAGAAGTAGGGTACAGAATTGTCGTACCTAATATTGGAAAGTCATGAGTCATGTTATCATCCTGTTCCCATTTTCCTCCCTCCAAAGAGATCTGAAATGATAAGAAGCTGCACGCTTAATGATGCCCTTTGAGCCTATTAAGTTTGCAGGACAGGCTCTTTCACTGGTCTTCGTACAATTAGAAAATCAGTATTTCAAGTGCACAGAAAAATGCTTTTTTTCCTGAAGACTCCTCAGAGGTCAGTGACTTTACTTACCCTCCCTTAACCCCTGAGCTTCTTTTAGTCCCCAGCAACCTCTGGCTGCACTCATAGTCACCCTCTCTTTTCCTCTTCTCTCGCTCTGCAGCCTTCTGCCCTCTCTGTTCACAGCTCCCCAAAGTACACAGCTGGTGTGCTAAACTGTCTGCCCTGTTAATGCTTCCTTGTCCTCTGCTTCTCACTCCAGATTTGTTCCTCCTCCAGCTTATTCTGGAATCCCTCCTTAAAAGCATATTTCTTGAACACCAGGCTCTTTTTTTGCCCAAAGGCTCCCAGTTTCACACCACGTCCCCCCAGTAGGATATTATCCTCAGTCTTTGTCCACAAATTTTTGTTTTCTGCAGTATCATTCCTTACTGCTGCGCATTCACAGATCCTCTCGCTGTCTTCTGTCTGGGCTATAAACAGATAACAATAAGCCTGGATTTACAGTAACTTGAAAATGTATGTTAAGATTTTTCTTAATAGGGCAGGTTCCATCCTCTTATAGAAGCTGTAAGGAAATCAAAGCCCATTTGGCTTTTCGACCAACGGTGGCCTCCTTCAATTGTATAGAGAAAAAAAAAAAAAGATACAGTGGGCATTTGGGACATGTATGGGAAGAAATAATAAGCTCCTCCTTTATTAATATCACAAATAATAACAAAACCCACTGCCTAAATTCAGATGTGTGTGGGGTCAGTATGAGTCAGCGTGGAGCTGAGTCTACAGGCAATTTTGGGAATTTTTATCTTTTCTCATCTCAGATGATGGATGCCATTTACAGCTGTAGTTTGGGAATAAAGATGTAGAGGAGCACATTTACTTTGACTACCATTTTGTATGAGTTCTTTCTGCACTTTTCCCCCGGCTTCCTTCTGTTGCATATGCAGGATTCAGCCTGATTTTATTAATTGCCATCAGAATTTTACGCAACAATTCCTCAGCATCTTCAGCAACTCCAGCAGCTGTTTTCAGTTTCTCTGTTTTCTCTGAGCAGCTAAGAACAAGGATTTGCTTGTAGTTGGGCAGCAACTAAGAAATTGTTTTGCGTATGTTTTGCAGAAGTTTCTTGCTCTACAGTGTTTCTAATGTGTCAAAGGGAACGCACCCAAACCCAGGTACATCCTCATTCCAGCCTGAATTACTAGGCACTGAAAGGATCCTGTAGAAGAATGAAATTCACCATAGCGGATCTTTTCTGCTCCATTTTTCCCCATTTGGTTTCCAACTGTCTCCTGGACTATTTCTGTGCATCTTTGATCAGATCCCTTAATTTCCTACTGCCTAAGTCTAAATTTAGTACAACACTGTTTCTCTACCTTACAACGATGCAGTGAGTTGGAAACTGCTTTGTACTGCTTGGATTAGAAAAGAACAAAATCTGGGAGAAGTTAGTAAAAATCACAAGGTTTTGTTGATTTGGCTTTGTGTGAGGTTGTCCAGAAAGTCTCCAATGAATAGAATTGGAGCCCGGTTGTTGTAGGGTCTAGTCTAGCAGAGGCCATTCTTGAACTAAAAGCCCATATCGTGAGGTTAAATTAATTATTACAGTGTATATTGTAATAAATACAGCCAGCTGTCTTGCATCTTTAACCGTTCTGAAAGTAGATGGACATCCCTTCCCTTATTCCTTAACTGTGAAATTCCTCAGAATATGTGGGAAAGTCCGAGGGTGAAAATTTGAAGCTGTGGAGTGATATGAAATAATCCTATGTAAATCTCATTCCGGTATATACTGTTGCACATCTTAACAACAAAGATGTGTTTCGTGCATTTTAAAGTAATTTAATTAAAGTCTACCAAAGCTATTCAGGCTACCTGGAAACTCAGCTTTCATAATTTATTATGGTACCATTTCTCTGCAGTCTTCTTTTGCTGAGAGTCAGAGAGTTCTGAGTTTCAGCCATGTGGGTTTCCTACTTTACAAGGCTTTTAAATGTTGCATCTTTTCTGGTTTGACTTTATGAAGAAAAGAAAAAATGAAAGAAAAAAAAAAGTCAGGTCAAGCTGATGACCTAGGAATCAGCATTTCATTGAAACTCCTATATAGCTACCCCGGGAATGCTCTAGGGAAGCAGCAGTTTCTCTATATTTATTTTCAAAGTGGAATATTACAGAGCTAAGGAAAAAAGCACTCAGGGGAGAAGGAAAGAGATCTGCAGAAAAGGAGAGAGAAGCCCAGAGCAGCAGAAGTGTGATGGCAGGTCGAAAGACAGAGAACAACCAAGACAACTAGTAAATATTTCACAAAGCAAAGACAAAATATCTTTTTATTTGTCTTTTACTGGTCAGGAAAATATTTTCCCTTAAAAAAACTTTTCAGGACTACTCAGAAAAAAGCTTGCTGACCAATACCTTTTTGCTTTTGTTTTTTGACACATCAGAATATCTTCAATTAAACCTCTTATTTTATTTATATAGTATCTATCTGAAACTCTCATTCATCTCTAATCTCTCTGCTCTAGGTGAGATAAAAACTGATTTATTTCTTCTGTTAGCAGTTGGAGGTCAGTATTCCCTGGCAGTTTTGTTGATAGTATTATCTTTATATAAAAGATTTCCTTTCTGCCAAATCCCATTTGTTCTTTTTCCCACTTCAGTAAAAGATCTTTCCTTTTTAACGTATGTGTTGAGTGAGGAGCAGTGGGCCTTCATTCCCAGCTCTCGGTGAGAAGCTCAGGCAGAACTGGGGAGACAAACCTCCGTGAATGTCCTTTGGCTGAAACTGCCTTTCACAGGTGGACTCTGGGATGGTTTGTTGCCCAGAGGTCATAGTTTCTTACTTTGGGTACTCTTTCCTTCTCAGTTTTTGGCCCTTTTTGGGCCAGTGTCAGTAAGAGTAAAGCAGTATAATGCAATCGCTCTGCCCGTGCATCAGAGGCACGTCAGAGTTAAGGGCCCAATAGTTCTTGCTCCTCACATATTCAGTGGGGAGAGATAGGAGTATCCAACAAGGAGAGTTAGAGTCTCTTTCCATTGGTTTTTGCTGTCTTTTTTTTTTTTTTTTTTTTTTTAATTTTGGGGGCTGTCCTCCTTGCTGACCTTGAGGGAGCAAGCAGAGCTATTGACACAGGCAGCCAGGAAGAGCGCTGGCTGTGCATGTAAAGGAGCCACCGCTCATCCCAGCTTCCCACAGAAACCTGCATAGAAATATGACTGCAGTAGTAAGAGTACATTTTGGGTTATCAGTCCAATAAAACAGCGCTTCAGAAGGATGTAAAAATCTGCTCCCAAGGTGAAAGGAATAGAACAGGCCAGCTCACAGGCTGTGGCTTCCAGACAGTGAAGGCGAAGCCTTTTTCTTTCTGAATCGGTCTCCCTGCTTGGACACTCCCTGATTTTAGTCATTCAGTAGCTATTTGGAGGCTTTCCTGATGCTGGAAAGATAAAAAGTATTTCATTTGGGTTTTCATAAGCCCGTCATTAAGCAGGCAGCGTGCCCTTGACGAAAAGGAATTGTTTTCTGGGGAGCAGGTTTAGGCAGGAGACTGAGACATTTCAGGAAAGGCTCTCTGGCCAAAATAATTATTAGGCTCCATGGTAACCTATTGTCCAAAACCAGGATTTGTTGTACTAAGAAGCTAGGTGTTTGATTAGTGCACTAAGAAAAAAATGTATACAGAAGTTGCATAACTCCATGAAACTCAGTGTTTTTAAAGGTATTTTTATTTCTTTATGGAAAGAGTTCTTTTTGTAGCTTGGAAAAATTATCTGCATTTATATCTGCCTATAATGTTTAAGTGGTTTTTGTCTAAGCTACAGGATAATTTGCATTGAGTTTTGATTATTATTTTTTTCATCATCTTCACAAGCATTAATCAAGACTGTTTCTAAGGCCTGCAGTCAGGGATATTTGCCCAGAGGTCAGCATACCATTTACAGCAAGCAAAACTGAATGCCAGCACAGCAAAGAAACTAATCTTCAGCTCCCCTTCCCCTTTTATGTGTTTGTTTCCTTCTTCCTTTTTTGAAGGAAAAATGATATGAAATGTGGTTATAATCATAGTAATCAATAATTATGGAAGCATAGAATGGTTTGTCTTCCACCTCTGGAAGTTTCTTTCTTCTGGTCCATCCTGAAGATGATCTCGACATTTGCCTTTTACTGGCCATGGGTCTGTTCTCAGTCTACATGACCTTCCCAAAATACTAGAGTATTTTCCCCTGATGACATTGGCAAGCTTGTTCATCCCCCTTGGATGCATCCCATTCAGTCCCACAGACTTGAGTAGGTCTGCTGTGCCTGGGTCCCTCACTCCATCTTCCTCTACCAGGGGTAATACTTTGTTCCCCATACTCTGTCACGAGACACAGGCACAGGTCTGAGGGCAGAACTTGCGATTAAAGACTGTAAATTTATATTTTCTACACAGGCTTAGCAGAAATTTAGAATATTTCCTCTACTGAAGTTATGGTTTGCTATCTAAATATCTGTGGATGGTCATCAGGACTTTAGTAATTAAGCAGGAAACAAAAGAATAAAGTGATGGAACCCCAGTTTCTCACATCCCATGCATTAGGGTTTGGCATTTTTTGCAGATAAGCAGAGTTATTCTCCTCAAACTAGACAAGATGAGCTGTTACTTCATCAGATTTTTTGAAAGGTTGGCATTATACTGGAATGTAATGGGTGAGTTGCCACAGTGCATAAGCAAAAGGGAATGAGAAAACAGAAGGGGAAATGGGGAAACAAGAAAGAAAGCTAATTAGAAAAATCTCTTGTGTTAAGTGTACTTTCATCTATTGTATAAAAATATGAAATGTAAAATATTGTATATTAAATGTAGACACTTCGACGTGAAGTTGGTCTAAAGAAGCTTGCAAAATGGAGATTTTTATTTGACCTTTAAGTTGCAGGAAACCTGAAGTGGTTTTAAAAGGCTTGTGAAGGTTGTTTGTTTGTTTGTGGTTTTTTTTTTTTTACTTCCAAGGTGAAGACTTTTAGCTTAATCTGTCTTTGCAGTTCTGGCTAATTTTACTTCTGTGATTGTGCTATGCCAGGAGAATGCAGTGCTCAGAGCATCTCCTGCCCTAAGATTCTCCAGCCCCTGTAACTTGCATATTATCTGCCGTGAGAGGAGAGGCGCCGCTCTAAGAGAATAAGCAGTGGATTTTATGAGCAACCTAAACCAAGTTTGCTTTCTACATAGGCACTCCAAAGAAGTTAAGGGTTGACAGTGGGTAATAAAATTAAGTTTGGCTTTGTGGCATGGTGGTGAGAGAAAGGGAGGAGAGATGAGAAAAAGGCGGATGCAGCTTGGTGATAACTGGGTGCCCAGGCTACTGAGAGCAAAAAGCGAAATGGAGATGAACCCAATGTAGTTTCATGTTTAGGCAAAGACAGTGATGCTTTCCCATGAGGGAGAGGTGTGATGCTCTGTCTCATCTATCTCAGATAACAGTCAGCAAACCAGAGACAGTTTTTTAAAGAACAGCTTAAGTAAAAGATTTGGCTGGGAAAGATATATGAGGAAAAATTCAATAGTAGAATACATAGCAGGTACTGATTGAGATGGAAGGAGGAGGAGGAGGAATAACTAGAGCTGATTTAAAACTCGGTATTTCCTTCCCTCAGGGAATTCTGCTAACTTCAGCATTTATCTTTATGCTGGATAGGAATAAAAAAAAAATCTAATTTTTGTGCTAGAATGGAGGGTTATGAAAAATGTTGGTTTTCAAAAGGATGGTGCGGGTTTTTTTTTTTTAAAAGACCAATTTGACATTATGTCTTCCTCCACTGCTTTTGATGAGTCCTGGGAACGGCAATTCAGAGATGTCCTCATTGATCACTACGAGCTGGGGTCACTGGCCAAGCACTTTTGTCCTGGTGAATCAGATTTATGTGCCTCCTGCTCTGCATCCAAAGAGCTCTAGCAGAGTGGAGGTCACAGCATACACCAGGATTAGCATGCGTGTGCGTCTCTTGGGAGTCCATCAAGAGTCCCCGCTGATAGTGATAATGAGAGCAAGAGCTACGTAAGCTAGAGCTGTCATTTGGCACAGTGGCAATACAGGTGGACGCAGATCAATGTCAAAGTGAGACAAGATTTGACGAAATGACAAATCCGAGTAGATTCTGAGTGACCTTGGCTCCAGGAGAAACATTTTGCTTCAGCAGTTTTGATGGAAATAATCTAAATATTTCAGTAAAATGACTGAAAATATGTTTGTAAAATAAAGAAAAAAAAGAGAAAATTACCCATAAATCCCCAAACTGGCTTTCCCATGTAAATGTAGAATCAGCAAAGTTATTGTATGTTGTGACATGATGAAATATTTACATGTTGTGTATAACAAGTTGAGGAAGCCGTGTGTGCTCTCAAAGGAAAACTGCAGCACATGTAGTGGTCTAGGTACAAAAAGGAAGGTAAAATAGATACTTTATTGAAGCTTATTGAGATGAAAAGCAGGTTTTATAGAGAGAGAAGCAGGACATTTATGCAACACTATATCAGATTTAATTCAGCTGTGTCACAAAGATCTCCAGATCAGCATGTGTACTTCATCCATCGGTTGTACGACAGCCATCAGCTGTTACCCTGCAATGAGTACTTCTGTGAAAGGGATATTTATTCATGTGGGATAGTATTTAATCAAGATGGTCTTTATGGAATTTTGAGGAAGAAAAGGCCTCCGCAGTAGCTCGCACAAATTTCTGTCTTCGTTGGCAGTCTATAAAACATCTGCTCTAGGAGTCACAGTAACAGGAAAGGAAAACAATTAGCTCATTTCAGGTGTTACGCTGCAAAGATATCAAACTGATATTTGATTATTTTTTTACCCTGTAGGCTAAAGTGACTACTGCACGAGAAATGGAAGTTGCAGTGGATACGGAATAATGACGTGCGGACGGGTCAGAGCTGGTCCCTCGATGCACAGCTTTGCTCGAGGGGACCAGCGTTCAGCCAGCTGCCGAGAGCCCCGCAGGAGGCAAAGGCCTCTCCCGGGTCTCTGAGCCGGGAGGTTCCCCGTGCCGATGGGCAGCACAAACAGGAGACCCAGGGTGGGGATCACTGAGCTCCTTTCTTTTTGAGGTGGTTCATGCCCTTCTCCTCCCATCTTTCTGCCTACAGTCCCCTGTGAGTCAAGGGAGGCTTGTTTCAATAGGAGGTTAGTAGATACTCAGTCTGTTTGCTTAGGATTGTGGTTTAAGGTGCTTATATAAAAAAGCTTGTTGCTTTTACTGTGTCTTGACTGTGTCAGTATTGTTCTTTGTAAGCAGCAGGACAAGTTACGTGAGTAAAACATACATATTTTCACTTGTAGTTTATAAAGCTTTTCAAGAAAATATGTTGGATGCAGCTGAGATACGTGTATCCTCTGTGGGGAGAGAAAGTAATCTTTATTTTGATTCTGAGTTTCTTGTGCTTTCCTGCTGGACTGACTGGTTTTGCTCTAGGATAAGGCATAAGGAAGAACTGCAGCCCGAAACCTGTTTGCTTTGATATGCGGAGAAGAACGTGAAAGCATCATATTAGGCTATTTCAGTGGAAATGAAGATATAATGAACTCTGGAATAGGAGGCTTTTTTCCTAGGCATTAGGAAAAGAGTGCTAAATTGTCTTAATAGATTGTGTTGTGCGCACAGCAGTTCTGCTCTCACAGACTGAAACCTGAGTTATGATGGAGTTGTTCTGTGATTAAGTGACTCATCTTTCTGTTCAACTGAAAATTAATAAAAATGCTAAATTGGTTGCGCAAAGAACAGGCTATATCTTCTAGAAAGAGCTGTCAAATAAAAAACTGGTCATGTTGCCTCATCTTAGCTATTGTGTCAATTTGTCTGTAGCTGTTGCAATTCTTCTCCTCTGTTTTATAGTATGCCATGACTGTGTGTGTCCAACGTTATCTTGGAGCCATTGTATTTCCTAATAACTAATGACTTCTCCACTTCCTGCAAACCTTACAGTACCTCCCTTATAGCAAATAGAAAGGAGGGACTTAGCCGATCCCTGTCCTATGCTATAAATTGCTAGAGAGTTTGGCTGACTTTCCTGACTAAACTAACTGCAGGCAGATAAACTTCTGTAAGAGCTGATGTTTTCAGGTAAGCCATGTTCCTAAATCCTTGCTCTGTAAGTGATGATAGACCTTCTCTTCCATGCTGGGTTGGGATTCCCAGTCCTCACTTCTCCGTTATCATCTCCTCAGTTGGGACTTGCTCATAGAAGCGGTGGATTAAGGCTGACGGTGGCTACCAAGGTTTTGTTTTACTCCTCCTTGTTTGGTGACCGTGGAGGATCTGTTCCTATTATAAGCTTCCCAGTTTAGAAGACAGCACTGCAGGTTGGACAGAAGGGCTTTGAAGGGAAACAGCAAAGCACCCACGAGGAGTTTAAAAGATGGCCTGAAATTATTCAGGTGAGACTTCATGGGTGTCCTGAGGAAAGTTGTTTGTAACTGTTATGATTGCTAAATTTTAAAATTGGAGTACTTCCTAAAAAAGGTAGATTAAATGTTCTTGCCAAGAGGCCAGAGTTTCCCAGTGTGAAGGCCTTGGCAACAATACAGGAGAAACAAATTCTTGCTTTTTCCTGCCGCTGCCTCTCATCCCACCACTGTCTCACAAAGCCCTCAGCGGTGCTGACACAACTCTTCCTCAAGCCGTGTTGTAAACCAGTCCAGTGAATTTGTTTAACTCACAACTTGATCCCACACAAATTCTTCCTGCACAAGTAAAGGGGCAAGAAAAATACGGCCTGAGCTGCTAAAGGTAAGAATTTCTAAAAAAACTTAAAGCTGCTGCCAAAACCTCTGCGTTTAGCCACAGTGCTACTCCAGAGATTGATGAAAGAGAGCAGTTGAAGATTAGTGATGGTTTTGCCCCGTGAAATGCAGCACATTGATTATTTCAGTCTTACTGTCAGAACTGAGGAATGTTGCAATTAAGGCTTATGATTGTTCAGATTTAGCAAGTTAATTGGCCCAGGCTCTGCCTCGGAGTTAAACTTCAGGTGTTGTAAATTTGGAAGGATCAACCTGCTATAAAAAAATTGTTGCTGCAGCGTAAAGATGATCTAAGAGCTTCAGTATCACCTATGGGCATCTCTGTGCTCTATAGTGATCAGTGGCGCTAATAGCTTCTACGGAGCATTTGACACCTGGCTAACCTGACATCTCACAGCTGGCTGGGAAGCCTGGCAGGCAAAGGTGCCTTTCTTCTACTTTCCCTTGCAGTTCATCGTTTATCTTTTAGGTCATAGGTACTAGTTTTCTGTCACTGTTTCTAAGGATGATCTACTTGTTCTGTGAAATACTTGATTAAAGTTCTCTCTCTCTTGCTAAACACTATGACTTTCTAACCTGAATTGAAAGTCTAAAAAAAAAGACTGACTTTTATTTGTAAGAAACAGATCATTCAGTCTCTTTAGAAGTGATCTCTTTATGCTGTTTGAGTTTTGGGTACACAGGATCACTATATTGCATTTATTCTTCAGCCCCTCCGCTTGTATGTGAAATGTGTGTCTTGACAGCAACCTTTTCATCCTCTGTGTTGTTAGAAGATTTCAACTAGATCAAATAAGTTGCAAGTGAGTGTCATGTAAATTAATTTTTTTCTCCAAGCATGAATCACCTACCATGTCTGTACTGTATCTATGGTTAAACTTCCTTCTGTCAAAAGACTCACTCTATATTCACAGGCACGATTTCTTTCCCCTCCGGTTATTTAGGACTGCATCTCTTGCAGGACATCTCTGTTGTTCAGTTGTTAAGATCCAGATTTCTTGGTGTGTGTTCAGTATAAGATCAAAGAGGATGGATGTGGTGGCGAAACCATTAAACCTCCCAAAACCTACATTGGCTTCCAGTGCAAATTAAGGCTGTCTCAGTGCCTTGTTTTCTGTGGCTTCAAGCACCCTTCTGATAAACTGAGGATCCTTGGGTCATACCGTTTCTCTGACTGCCACCTTTTTTCTCTGGTCATCCTATTGGGAAGGGGCCAAGAAAGGGAATTGGCAAAAATTATAACTGAGAGCCTCTGTAGAGTGTGATTACGCAGCCAGGAAAAATTCTCAGGAAGCCAAATATGCTGAGTTTGGGGCTGTTTTGTACTGCCAGGGGAAAAAGACATTTCTCCTAAAATAGGATTTTATGCTACAGAGGTTTAAAGAAATAAAATTTTGAGCAGAGTGAAGCACCTCTCCTGTTTTGTTTTGCTTTGCTTTCACAAGCAACAGAGCAGTACCACTTCTATGCTATTAAACTGGAGAGAAAAATTGATTGATACTACCTGTAGGCATGTTTGTTCCCTACTACTCGTTTCCCTAAGAGATGTACTTGAGCGGGAGCCCTACTCTGGGTGCACGTGTGGGTAAATATCTCTGTATTGCAGGAGGTGTCCTGCCTCAAAGACTACTTTTTTGCAAGGTCAGCATGTGTTTTGGCTGTTAATAATATAACTTTTTCTTTCTTGTGGCAAGCATAGTGCAGATATGTGCTACATGTTATGTCCCTGCCCAGTTAAGCTGTGTATTTTAGCAATGAATTTCCAGCCTGGCAATCTGCATGTAACTCACTTCAGCCCTTCTTAATAGGACTCTTATCTGGACCAAAGATTAGCGGTAAAAAATCCAAGATGGAGAATATCCAACAAATGTTGCAAGTCTTGGAGGTGAATAGTGCCTGCCATGCACATATGTTGTTATACCAAGTCCCTTGACACTTATTGTCACAACATCTCTGGGGTTTGGGCCGAGGACAGACTCTGAACCCGCCTGGGATTTTCAGTGCATTGCAAAGATCCAGAGCCTGAGAGTCCTGACTTCAGATGCAAATCTTTTGTGTTCTGCTTGGCACAAATTAATTAACAGGGTGGTTGAACTTATTCTGAATCTCAAAATTTTAAGTGCACAAAATAGAGAGATGTAAGATAGAGTGAGCCTCCTTTGGGTGTCTTAGTGCAACGGAGCTAAAAGCACCAAAGCACCTTGGTAGTGTTTCCATTTCAGAGCTAGTAATGTTTGCTTGATATTTATAACCTCAGACTGTGAGCTTTGTCTCCAAGACCATGAGGTCGTACAAAAGTCAAAAACAGCATTATTTCTTGGAAAACATAATTAAAAAAAATAACCAGGAATTGAGTCATAAGTTATTTTTTCTTAAATGATATGGATAAATCCTTTTAGAAGGGTTCTCAGTGGCCCTTTATTTCTGTTATGTTTGATCAAACATTAATGCTTATGTACTCACAACACAGCTAAATACTTTTACATTGAAACATAGCAATTTCCTGTCTCTACAAGAGAGGAAAAGGCTTAAAAAAAAAAAATCAGGAGTCACCAACACTCTGTATTTGTACCTAAGCTTGAAATCACTGGCGCACAATAGCGCAGCATTTACTGCAGTGTTTTATACTAGCATAATGTAATTAATTGACTCGCATCTATTTTGAGATATTGCATCTCATGTATATTTTGTTACTAACTTTCTGAAACATCAGTAGCCGCATCTATGTTAAGAGAAGACTGCTGCCAGAGAGCAAGCGGCCGCATTCTGACAGACAGCTGCCTGTAAGGCTCAGCACGTGTGTAGATGGGATGCTGCACAGAAAAATCTGGGCGCATACCTGACTTCATCTGAAACATGTCGTATGCCTTTGCATATGTATTCCTGTACCTCTCTCTGCTATGTGAAGCTATGCTAATATACCATTTGCAACTTTGTGTGGTCTTGTGCATTTTGAGGACCGGTAGGTATTAATCAGCCCAGAGGCACTACCGCTAGGTGGGCTGTATGGCTTGGTATTTTGAGGGGTGAGGATCATTGCGGTGGCAGGAGGCTTGCTGGGTGCGGGTCCACAGGATTGTACTTGATGAGCCGTGTGAAGTCAGCGCACGTATCTCGTTTTCAGGATGTATTCCTGGGTCTGTCACTAACCTAATTTAAAATTATTCCAAAATTTAAACTGTGGGTTGACTGTAAGAGGACTGTGTGGGATTCCCTGGAAGTAGGAAGAATTTCTTTATCTTACAGATCATGGTAGGATGAGATTTGGGTGGGAGGGGGTGAAGCCAGCATTGCAAAATTTATGGACATTTTTCTTTACCAGATAATTAAGATTTTAACTTCTAGTCAGTCACTGAACAAAAACGGAAAGAAAAAAAGTAATGAAAAAACTTTATTCAATATAGGAGCATGTAAATTTTGAATGCAGTTTCTTACGGACGAGAAGGTAATTTGTGATCCAGGAAAACATGTGCACTAATTTGAACCTGGTGCTGATTACAACAGGATTATTCAAGTGCTTTAAACTTAGCTCAAACTTTTCATGAACATTTAGAACCAAATCGTCATTGAATTACTTCTTTCCAGTCCCTCCTTGCATTTCAATGCACAGTGGATGTATTAGATGACATTAGTACAGCCTGACTTACGTTTATTCAATGCTAGATTTTTTTGAACTTCTATAAATGTGCCTTGTCATCTCTCATCAGCTTGTCATCTAAATATTGGAGAAGGGGCTAAGAAAAAAATCGGTCCCTGTATGTGGAAAGGGAGGAAAGAGTTTTCTCTGTGCCAGTATGTGCCAGCCAAGAGGCATTTTCTATTTACATTTTATTGTCTCTTCTTTCTGGAGAAGTGTGTTTCAAAGGCTCCCAGTGCTGCAAAGCTCTCTGCTGCCTCGTTACGCAGAGCCGCGATGTGCTGAGCAAAGTTCCTTAATGCAGCTTTCAGTAACCCTAGGGAATTCTCTTTAGTTTCTTCTTCCTGCTCTTTTCCCTTTATCTGAAGAGTAAATGTTTGTGTTTCTTGGAGAACTTTGGGGAGAGAAATCTGTAGACTGTGCTGCCTATCTTCCACAGAAAATGAGTGAGGAGATTTAAGGAGTTTATTTTCCTTGCAGTTTGTGAGAAATTCTAATTTGGAATGGTATTATTTTGATCTTCTAGTTTGGCTTCTTCCACATATAATTATCATTTCCCTCCTGAATCCACAATTTGGTCTGTGTGCTCTTGAGCGAGAGGAATAACTACCTGACAAAAAAACCCAAAAAACGAACGAAAACTCACCAAAAACCAAACAAAAAACACCAACAAAATTTTTTTTAAAGACTTTTTTTATTTACATATGCACATAATACCAATGAAATTGCAGTACTGCAATAACTATTTTGATAAAATCAATGTATTTTACAGCATATATGGTTTTTCTTGCTGTTGTGCTCTTTGGCTTGTGAAATGGGAGTTACTTCTGACTCTTGTTCTAGTATGACCTAAGCAATTTCAAAGAACTGAACACAACTCACAAAAAGAAAAAAAGTGGCAGCTTGGCACTGCATCATTAATTCATTAACAGACCCTGTGAATTGCCTTGTTTCTAATCATGGGAATAATAAAATATACATCTACTTTGTTTCTCAGGGGTATTTCAGAAATCATTAGTTAATGTGTATAAAACAGGGTATGAGCGAATACACTGATACAATAAAAGAAAGAATTCTTAACAGCATAAGGGAGGGATAAACATTGCTATGCTGTGTTTGCTATATTACTCATGTACATACACAAATCCAGAAAAAATATTTTCATTCCGGTAACTTCTAGGTGACTCAGCTGTGACCAGAGACCTGATCTGACTGATACTATTGCACTTGCAGAGTTCCCATCCCAAAGGGCTTGGGATGCAGCAAATCTGTAGTCTTTGCTGGAGGTATATATGTTTTAGAATATTGCACCTATCTCTGTGTTTTAAAACAGCATACTCAGGCTCGCTTAACATTTGCTTTTTAGTTTTATTTCTGTTTTCTCAGTCTGTTTATCCTGGTAGAAGGGGGAGAGATGTACTAATTAGAACACTTGGAAATCCTTAAAGCCATCTGATGAGGATCAGGAGGTCACAAAACATAAAGGATCCAGATAATTCTGCACAGTAACACACTGCAATACATACAAAGGAAGTGGCCAGAAAGGTATTCTGCTAATTAATCTTTTTTTTTCTTAACAAAGCACTAAAAATACTGTTTCTGCATAAGGCAGTGAAGAATATTCAAGTCTCTCCATTTCCCTGCAAAGCAGTTACCAATTTGTTAGCTGACATTAGTAGCAAATAAATCAAGATTTCAAAATGACAATACAAGCTTTTTTCCTTTCCCACCCAGAACAGGATTCTTTGCATTATATATGACCTTTCTCTTCGATCTCTTTTCCCACAATACTGAAGGATAGCATCCACCAGCTGAAGAGTAACTAAACTCTCAGAAATTAAGTAAAGGTTATAGTATCAAGACTGCAGTCAGTTGAATTATGAAAGATTTTCTCGCTGTTAGTAGCATGAGTTCTGCTTGCTCGTAACTCGGTTTCAAGTAAGGGAAGAGCTGATGTGAGCTAGAAAAAGAAGTTTTAATATGTTTGTAAGAGCAAATAAGACTGATTTCTGCATTTTGTTGATACCTTCTTACGAGCTGCACCTTTAAACTTTATCTCAAAATATTACGGCATTGGCTTGTTGCATATGAAGATCTCTTAGGGACTGACACTAAGTTGTCAGATCTCAAGAAATGAGAGGCTCTCAGTCCAGTTCCTACTGAACTAGCTGCTGCTTGACAAAAGCCCACCTTCTTCACGAGTTTTGATCGGCATCCGTGTTAGCAGACTCCATTGCCAGCTAGCCACAGTGTGCCAGTTGGCAAATTCCATGAGAAGTATAAATTTTCCAAGGCACATGAGGAGACGCTTGTAAGTTGTTTTTCATTTCTTTCAGCCGTTGGTTTCTTCTTAGTCTTAAGGAAACTATTTTTTGGAAAAGTTCAGTTTCCACGTCATCAGTGTTGAAGATCACTAGGATATCACCCAAGAGTAGTTTGGCTCAGTGCGTTTAGAGATCACAGAATTACTGTAAGTTTTAAGGTGCTCTGGGTAGTTCTGGGCATAGCCCAGTGAAGAAGTCTCTTGAGTTCACACACTTGGTTCATTGTGAGATGTAGGTCTACTGGTAGAAGCTGAATGGGAAATCCCCCATAAACAAACAGATACTAATCACAGAATCCTACAAACTCTTCTCTTTGCTGCTCTCTTGCCTTTTTCTTATTTTTTTTAAAAAAAAGAAGCTACGTGAGACTGCAAAGCAGTCTCATCTTTCTGTTGGTAGTAGTTAGCATCCAAGATACGTTCACCCTCAGCCTACCCATGTTCAGTAGATTTCCTTCAGTTTTCCACTTTGATCAAACACTGGTTTACTCTGTTGAAAATCCTAGCAGCTACCTTGGAGCTTCCTATTAGTACAGACTGCTTGCTTTCATATGGCTGGTGAAGCCTCTGGCTTAGCTGGGCTTCTTTTGTATTCCCTGTTCAGGTTTCCAGAGAAGGCAGCCTTCTTGCTCATGCTGCTTGTGTGCTGTGTTTGTTGATCCCAAGAAAAAAAACGCCCGAGCTCTTAAGATGACATTTGCTGTCAGAAGGGGCAGAGGCAAAACTAGTAGTCTCACTGTGCACTTGTAGCCTCTGAGGCTTTCATCCCCTGGCCCCAAGCTATCCTACAGCCTCCGGAGCAGCAGCAGCGGTAGTCAGCTGTGCATTGTAACTCTGTGTATCTCTCGTCTTGCTAGAAGCAATAGATCAAGGATTAAAGAGGTCGGGAGTGCATCCCCACAGGGACAGTCAGGCAAAGCAGGGGAAAAGTCTACCCAGAACGGTGAGGTGTAATGAGAGCCAGAAACACCACTGAATCTCTCCGAAATGCCTTCTGTCTCGCTGACTTCTGTCTTAAGAACTAGGATGCTTTGTATTTTTTCTGTATTCTGTATATAAAGTCTTAAGTATTTTTTTTGCTGTTGCGTTTCCTCACCCTCTCTTCAGAAATAGGCAAGCCCCATACTGGTGTCTCCACTGCCCGCCTCCCAGCGCTCCACGCGTGGGTCCTTGGAGGAGGAAGCGGCTTGCTGCTTTCTCCTCGCTGTGGTGTCTGTGCATTTCCAAGGGGAGAATGAGATGTTTGTCAGGCGATCACATTTGCACAGTGAGAATCGTGACATGGCAGCATCCTGCCAAACTCTGAAACAGCTGCAGCTCTGCTGCTGTAGCTGCCTTAGTACACACCCTTACGCTGCCTGTGCGAGGTTGTTATTTTAGTGCCAAGGGCTCTGGCAGCAAATATGTCAGTGTATCGCGGTTCAAATTCAGGTAGTGCCAGAACTGTCTTCAAAGAAATGGGATGCAGGGAATTACTGGAGAGCTGGTCACTGCTGCTGGTGTTCTGGCTTGCTGCAGAATTAAGCCAGCTAGCGCATGCACTAAGCAGCGTAAAATTCCCTGCAGACTTCCTGGAACAAAATAAGCTTTGGCTGCATTTCTTCCCTGTTGCTGAAGGGCTTGATCCTGCTCTGTCTGTGGAGAACTTCACTTGACAGGAGAATTTTGCATGGCAGAAGCCTGGACAGCTTCTGTCCTATTTCAGTGGCTGGACACAACAAATGAGACTGCTGCTGTTGTCTGATGGATTGCTAGGTGCCATCAAATGCTCTAAGCTTGAACAATAGAGAAATGTGGGAGAAATGGGAAAAAAAATTCTTTTTGTTTGTATTTAGCCTGAGTTTTGATGCAATGATGAAGTAGAAGATGTACAGGCAAAACTGAGGTATTTCCATTGATAATGCTCTCTTTTAGGTTTCAATATAAAAAAAAGACTTGATGGTATCTTAAATATTTGGGTTTGAAAACGTATATCTATATTTATATATGCTTTGCTATGAAATTGATAGTATAGGCTCTCACGTCCATCTGGTCGTCATTTTAAGAAGAATCCTCTTAATGGGAAATATTCCAAGCGTTTTTGTATTTCAGCTCCATCCAAGGCAAGAGTAGGGTTCTAGGCTGCTCTTCTTAATAAAACTTGAATATAAAACTGCTCAGACTGCTGAGCTTAGCTTTCTATTGGAAAGAGAAATAATTACAGTTATTTAATTAACCTTAAATCTGAGGCCGAACACAGCAGGTAATTTTTTCCACTCTGTTAGATCTGAGATCTAAAGTGTGAAATTTCATTTTAGCTTGCTGTCACAGGACTGCTAGACTACTTAGTGTAGTCACCACATTTTTCTGTTAAGCAGCATACACCACGTTACTATGTTATCTAAGTTCATCAAGAGGTTTCACTGACAACATGTCAAGAGCTTCTCAGCTGATAAGTAGTTTCCTCTGTCTTATAGGGGAAGTATTAGCAAATTTGGACATTATGGAGGGATGGAGGAAAAGGAATATTTGTTCCATTACCGCTTATAAAACTTTACAGTAAGAGGTATTCTATAGCCACTAGCATGTAAAAGATAGTTTTGGTCTTGATGACCCAAAAATGGTTGCGACTCAAGGAGAAATGCAGTTAACAGATTATTGTGTCTACAACCTAAAAATGGTCTTCTATGCATGCGTGCATGTGCAAACACAGGTATGTGCATACACATTACTAAAGAAAAGTCTTCTTCAATAGAAGCCTGTATGCTTTGGAAAATCCAGAGAAATTGAATGGAGGACTCTGAGGTCATCAGAAAGTAGAGAGGGTAAACGTGTGTACGTTTGAATCCCTACAGGTTGGTTGTTTTTTTGGGGTTTTTTTTGGTTTTTTTTTTTGGTTTTTTGTTTGGTTTTTTTTTTGCAGCTAGTGTCATTCAGTCATTTATTAAATATTTTGCATTTGTTTTGGAGCTTAACAAACAAAAATATGTATGTATTCTGATAAATCTGCACAGGAGTACAAAGCTACTCATCTTTTTATTTGCAGCTTCTACTGGACATAGCTGTAAAATAGTTGTAACAATAGGAAGGTAGCATGGCTTAGACAAGTGTTCATTTTTTAAAAACATAGTCATTTGAGGGTCATCACTGTGACCACATTCCTGGTACACTTTACTCAGCTTCTTCTTTTGTTATTTTCTGCATTTTTTAGGTTTTGTTATAAAAACATTTAAATGCAGTTCAATTTGATTTCATTAAGACTTTTAAGCATTGTGCTTATGTATTTACCTGGCAAGAGAGCTGGATGGAGTGACAGTAGAAGAGGGAGAATTAGGGGTAAAGCAGGAATCCCTCAAGAAGGTACTCTATCCATCATTACATGACATAGATTTACTTACTAGATAATGCTTTACTTGGATCAATATTGCTGCTATCTCAAAATCATGAGTGAAGACCATTCTTTATGTCGTGACAGTGCCTTTGTGAAGAACATGGTTGCTGTAATCACATGAATGTTTGCATTGCTACTATCAATCACTACTTTTTTTTAATTTGTTACAGAAATGCAGGCAGTTTTTTAATACTTTCGGTTTTAGTCACCCAGTCTATTTTGGTGCCACTAAGGGATGGTTTTCCATGAGTGCTGGAATGTAGAAATCGTCAGGGAGGTAGCAGTGCTGCTGCTGGTGCTGGACTTCACAGCAACTGTGCTAGTTGGACTGTTCCAGAAGTGGGGCTTGAAAAAACCACCAAAACACTGCAACCTCCTGTTACCCTCAAATTGTATGCAGATGTTCTTAAACTGCATCAATCATAGAATCAAAAAATCATTTAGTCTGGAAAAGACCTTTAAGATCATCAAGTCCAACCTTTAACACAGCACTGCCAAGTCCACCACTAAACCATGTCCCTAAGCACCACATCTACACGTCTTTTAAATACTTCCAGGGATGAGGACTCAACCACTTCCTTGGGCAGCCTGTTCCAATGCTTAATAATGCTTTCAGTGAAGAATTTTTTCCTAATATCCAACCTAAACCTCCCCTGGTGCAACTTGAGGCCGTTTCCTCTCGTCCTGTTGCTTGTTACTTGGGAGAAGAGACCGACCCCCACCTGGCTACAGCCTCCTTTCAGGGAGTTGTAGGGAGCAATAAGGTCTCCCCTCAGCCTCCTTTTCTCCAGGCTAAACACCCCCAGCTCCGTCAGCTGCTCCTCGTAAGACTTGTGCTGTAGACCCTTCACCAACTTCGTTGCCCTTCTCTGGACACGCCCCAGCACCTCGATGTCTTTCTTGTATCGAGGGGCCCAAAACGGAACACAGTACTCGAGGTGCGGCCTCACCAGTACTGAATACAGGGGGACAATCCCTTCCCTAGTCCTGCTGGCCACACTATTTCTGATACAAGCCAGGATGCTATTGGCGTTCTTGGCCACCTGAGCACACTGCTGGCTCATGTTCAGGTGGCTGTCAACCAACACCCCCAGGTCCTTTTCTGCCAGGCAGCTCTCCAGCCACTCCTCCCCCAGCCTGTAGCGTTGCATGGGGTTGTTGTGACCCAAGTGCAGGACCTGGCACTGAACCTTGTTGAACCTTATACAATTGGCCCCAGCCCATCGATCCAGCCTGTCCAGATCCCTTTGTGGAGCCTTTCTACTCTCCAGCAGATCAACTCTCCCACCCAACTTGGTGTCTCCAAATCCAACTCTTCCCACAAATGCTGTAAATGATAGTGCCACTATTTTTGATGAGGGGCAAGAACAAGTGGTGGAAAAGGACAGGAAGTCTTCGAATACTGTGCTAAGATATGCTGGATGCTAATACAAAGTTATCAACTGAGATCTCTAAAAGAAAATAAATGTCCCAGACCACCCTGATACCAGAGAGGGATTCATAGACTTTTGACTTAATCACCGAGACGTCCCTTTTGCCATGCTAAGATGCAGTGTGATTGGTGTGCAATGCAAGGGTTTTGATTTAGGGGTTCGGAAGAGGACTGCGGGTTGTAGAGATCCCAGTCACAGCAAAAGGAGAAAGAGCAAGGCGAAGAGTGAGCTGGTGGAAAGAGAAGGGAAAGGATTGCCTGCAGAAATGCTCTGACATAGGATGTCTGTATTTAATTATGCTGAGGCAGAGCAAAAACTATTTTCTAGTCCTGATCTATGCACAGCCCCTAGGCTTTGATTGTGTAACCTGCTCAAAGGCTTTGCAACAGCTAGCTCTAAGTGAGCGCTGCTTAAAAGGGAGAGTGGGTACAGATGCTGACCTGTGTGATACAGAAGGGAGCCTGCAGAAGCTGCTCCTTTGATGTCTCTGGGAGCTGCCGTTCTTACCAGTAGGCTAACTAAGCAGGGGTAAGGCAGAATATGTTCATATTCGAGCTACTGAGAAATATTTGTTCTTTAAAATCCTATGTCACATATGTAGGTATGTCCTTAGCACAATTGCCCTGTCTTAGCCCTAAAACGCTTATAGGCTTGTTTTCATCAGTTTTAGAGAGAGCAGAGTGAGACTGAGAGAGACTAACAGGTTTCACTGAAAAATCAAGAGGCTGCTCCTGGGTTACATCAGTGGCCCTTATGCTTCATTCATTCTTCTCTAATTCTTAACAGTGATCAAACAGTTGAGACTACTTAGGAGAGTCAGCCAATCTGTGAAGCTGATTCAAGCTTTTTCTTGAAATTCAAAGCTTTTTCTCCACATGCGGGTCTGTTCTGTGGGCAGCTATCTAGCCCAGAAGCCACAACTCCCAGTGGTTTCCAAAGGATTGAGAGCTTCTGTCTGCAGGTCGTGTAACGTTCAGCAGTTCACAGGATCCGGCTGTGCACGCTGCTCATTGTCTCTGACTCTTAATTATGCTGTCACGCTGCACTGTCTCTTTAGATTTAACTGTTATAAATGGAAATGAATTGCAAAACTGGTGTCATTTTTCAAGTCATGAAGGGTTTCTGGGAGCAATGAGAGTTTCTCCTTGCTTGTCACTATTTGGGTATGCTGTTATGGAATTGAGTCGGTACTGTTGGCAAACAAAAAATTATTTGAAGTATATTAGCTGGAGAAAAGTGATTTAACCTTCAGGCTGCTAGCAACAACATTTGTATTCGGTGTAAATTGCTTGGAGCAAAATATCTTTTGTAAAGAGGATTATCATCAGGAGTTCAGTCTGGCTGTAAATGTGCCCGTCTTTGAATCACAGGATTTTATTTCTTTGAGCTGTATTAGCATCTATAGTGCCTGTACAAAGGATGGATTATGACCTTACTTTTAATTGTGTAGCTAAGTGAGGGAAGGTTTATCTTTGCCTGTTTGCTATTGTTGTTAGGTTGTTCGCGCTATTAATAACTGTGGAAGTTTAGCAAACCATAAGGATCTTTTAATTTGTTCTTAGATCAGCCATTTTAACATCCTCTTTGCTTCATTTTCTGCCATCAGTAAAGTCTCCCCTACCTCTTCCCAAACATCATGTACTACACAAATCTTTATGTGCCTAAAGGCCTTTGAAAATATATTACATAACTTCAGTGCATCCTTGTTGGTTCTGTCTGCTTGTTCATGTTAGCAGCGCTATTGTCAAAAATGTCGTGCAGTGTTGAACTACAGTCTGAGTCACTGTTATTTATTACTGAAAACGCAGAAAGCATTTTAAATATAAAGGCTCGAATCTAAACTAATTCACGTTGATCGCAGCTGAAACGTTGGTCATTGCAGTGGAAATACACTGATTGCGAGTTTGGCCCAGTAAATTAAATCAATGGAGCTGAGTGACATAGCTTGCTCCCAGTGTTACTGAGAAGCCAGGATTTAAGTCACTGTGATGAAAAGCAAGTCACTACTTCATCTATTGCTAGCATGCATGGTGTGGGACTCTGCTCTGTGACTCTAAGATCCACAGCATGCTCTATTACTTCCAGATGTCCTGGGACTAAAAATAATTTGTGAAATCTCTGAAGCAGAGCTTGGTGCACAACAAAACCTTGACATCCATATAAAGTATCTCGAATGACAGAGCATGCACGACTAATGCACCTGCATACGCCTGAGACGTGAATTGATGGATGCTGTTACATCCCATGTTTCTAGTGCAAGCACATAAATGAAACATGTAGATGCTTATTACATTTTCCTTTGTCTTTGTAATTTTTATTCCTTAAGCGTGGAACAGAGCATTCTGTTACTGAAGGAATCAGATGGTTGGAAAGTTGCTTTGTTTCAGGCTGGACTTTGCTCCATAGGTGTGCTGGTGTGCAGGTGTTGAACTTCTAACACTATTCCCGCTTACTCATCCATGCAAATGCTCTCCTTGGATTATACTGATTTGCGTCAAACCATACAACTGTTGCATATGCATTAGCGTTGGAGGAAAACTGCTTGCTGTTCAAGTATCCACCTCTACTGGCCACCAAAGTGAAAAGATCGGGTTGTTCCTAAGTTCTACAGTCATAATCATGGGATTATTTACTTGCTGATGATTAACTAACATGGAATTATACACAAATGCTTTCAGGCAAAGAAAACATATTAGAAAGAATTGCTTTTATATATTGTAATTACGTGCATAGTTTGTGGAGTCTCTGTCACACACCCTGGGGAAAAAAAAAAAAAAAAAGAGAATTATATGAAGATACATTGTTCAGGCATGCCCAGTGTTCAGTCCATTTTAACCTCATAAAATAATTAATACATTGAGGAAGCAAACCGATGAGATTGAAATAGGCTGTGACCACTTTATATTGCTGCTTCTGACTTCAGCTGTACAAGTTCTCTGAAGCAACAGAGGAATTTTTCTTTCTCTGCATGTCCCAGGTTAATTATGACTCCTCCAGAATCCTGATTAAAGAAAACTGTTCTGTGTATGATTGGATATTTGTACCCAAGATTAAAAATTTATATTCAGAAAGTGGCCAAAAATAGTTTTGTCTTAAAGGACTCTTGCTGTCTGTATTTTTGTTTTAAAAAATATTGTCATTAATTGTAATTTTAGTTGAAGCTGGTTCATTACATTTAATATGATGTCTAAAAGGCTCATCTGAGCAGTCTGATCCTCTTGTTTACAGAAATTACATCCCTGCATAAAATTGTGAAAATGCACCAGATACGAGAAAATTCATCAAAACCAGACTAGGTAGAAAGAGATGCCAGAGAGGCTGTTGTGAATTTACATATATATATACAAGCATACAGTCCTGTGCTCTTGCATACAACTAAATATCTTTTTTTTCTTTTTTTTTTTCTTTTTTCAATTTGTGCTGTTGAGTTGAAAAGGCAAATATCTCAACAGGCAAGCTTCTGAAATGTCTGCTGTCCTAGTTGAGTAGGGCATGGAAATCTTAGCGGTGGTCCAAACCATAGTGAAATATTAACAGCCTCCAGTATACCCATCCTTCATTGCTCATGCTCCATTTTGCCATCTCTTGTTAACACCCTGCAGCCATGGATCTGCTCCGGGCAGCAGCAGTAGCAGCAGTTGATGAGGCTCAGATATACATTTCCCTTCCCATTACTATGGCTTTGATAGCAGGCTAAATCTTGGGATTACATCATTGTAAACTGAATGCAGATTTGGCATCATTGAACCGTGTGGAAGATGAGGACAGTGTATTAGTTGTTTTGTTAAATATCAGTGCAATTGTATCTGTTCTTGGTGGGAGGAAGCTCTGCTTTACTCTTCTGTTGGGGATATGAGGGTTTTCTTTTGCAGGAGCAAAATATTAGGTTGGTAGGATTCCCACCTTTCCTTTTTCTTGTGCTTTGGCATATGCCCCTGGCACAAGACCGTGGCTTCGTAATGCAGTGCTGTAGGTCGTCCTTTAGGACTGATCCAGAGGAGACTGTTACAGGCATCAGTAACAGAGCTTTACCCTTAAAGCAGCTTGTGTACTTGTGTCTGCAGAGATGCTCGGTGTGACTCCTGGCTGGCTGTCCAAAGAGTGTTTTTTTCACACGACGGTTGGAGATGAGTCAGCATCAGTGAGATTTATACTGCTGCAAAGACGCTGTGTTCAGTAGTTCAGATGGCATCAGTGATCACTTTCCTGCTCTAATTAGTGTCTAAACCATCAGTTGCCTGTAATTAATCACTTGAACAGGGCTTCAGGAAGCCCTTGTGTGGGCTTTTCTCCACCATTCAGTTTCCCTCCAGTCACTTTTGGAAGAGACGGGAACCTCAGGCTCAGAAATAGTTTTTATCCTTTTTCACCCCAATAAGGGTCAACTCGCTGCAACTGCTGACCATGGTTCAGACTTCAAATAGTTTTCTCTTACCAGATGCTTAATGCTTTGCAGCTTAATTGACTGGGAAATAGTTAATGCCCAGTATTGACTGTTTATCCCTTAAAATGAAAAGCAGGGTATAAGCTTCTGCAGGAAACAACTTTTACTGAGTGTAAAAAGTCAAAAAGGAATGCATATAGTTCTTTGTATTTTGAAGCAGACATCCAAAGGGTCAGGCATTACTTGGATCACGCCCTTTGACCTTAGAAATCCTTTGGTTCATTAAAATCTCCGTAACTTCTTCAGTGCTTTCTTTACAAAGGCCAAGCAAAATCAATTAAAACAGAGAAGAATAAATTCTGTTACAAAATCACACTCTTAAAAATATAAAAACCAAGTTGAAAGGAAAATACCTTAGCACTTTCTGTAAGGGCATATCCTGAATATAAATGGGAATCTGTTTTTGAATTTGGAACCTAGTAAAAGCCTCTTGAAATTTGCTTAGACAGTGGAGATTCAGGGATCTGTCTTCATATCGCGGATTGCAGCATTGTGGCTTTTGTGTCATGATCTCACAACATCAATTTGTTTGTGCACATTAAACAAATAAACAGATTTTCTTTGCTGATAATTAGCATGGCATCAGATGGGTGCAAGATTATTGCATTTTCTTCTAAATTAGGAAAGGGGGGAAAAAGTACTGCAAGGAGACACGAAGCTGATCCCATAATAAGCAAACACCATCTCATTCCTCATGGCTTTTTATTGTGGATGAGGCCCTGAGCAGCCAGATCCAACTCTGAAACTGGCCCTGCGAACTATATGCTGCCTGACTTGGACTGCTTTATTATAGAAAACAGAAAGGATGTGTTTTTTCTTACCTTGTCTTTTAACCCTATAAGGTTAAGCCAGTAATCAAGAGGAACAGCAGATTGCCTTAGTTCAGTTTTTCTGTGGCTGTGTTTGGTGCTTCCATTTTCATCATACCAGAATGGTTTGGAAGATGCAATTGTTTTCCTGACTTTTTTGAGACAAATGTTTAAAATGGTCTTGGACCTCAGACTACATGGGGAAAAACTGTCAGTTATGCGTGTGTAGTCCTTGCCAGAAATACTTAATGAAATCTGGCTGCGTGGCTAATTTTAGGGACGCTTCAAAGTACTGTGATTTTTTCTTTTTTTTTTTAAACTATTCTAGTAGGTATGGAACATCTGGACAAAAGAAATTAAGCCCCATTTGGATAACTCAAAGAGAGAACCCAAATGAAACAACATAAAAAAATTTATGTCCACATTCTGAAATCTTAACAGTTATTCTTGCAGTAGTCTACAACTATAATGCAAAGCACTGATGTTTAGTGATGCAGGTTGGAAATGTTCTGTACTACTGAATTGTGGGAAGGAGACTAATTCCTGTTAAACACTGTGGTAATATCCAAGTCTGTGGTGCAAAGTACTTTATAATTGTACCATTTTTCTAGCAGAATATTCAGTGAGGTTAAATAGATACGATATTCTGAATATGAGCTCAAAGCAAGTATCCGGTCACTGCAAGAGGTCTTATATTTCATCTTTTTTTTCCTTATGTTCAGTAGAATTTGTATGGCCTCTAGTGACTAGGACTTCTCTCATTAATTTTTCTGCTTTGCAGGGCATGTGTCGTACCAAATTTCTTAAGTCTTTTGCCACCTACGTCTTCATCTGGCTAAACTAATACCTACTTTTGGACTTACACACCAGGTTCTGCAAGTTCCTGTCTTCCAATATCACTCAGTTTTTCCACACCTGAATGAGATGTGACATTTTATTATATATAAGTTAATTATCTAATAGTTTAACCTGTTTGTTTAACTTCCCAAGTGGCTAGCTCTTTGATAAGAACAGATTTTTAATAGGCCTAGACGAGCCTGCTACATTCATTTAAATTGTGTTCCAGGCCATATCTGAAAGTAGGCTAATACCCAAATTCACTGAGCCAGAATACGTATAGCTACTAATTTGTAAAACAGTGTCCTTCAGAAGTTTTTCTGCTTGACCTACTTTCTAAATTGGATGGCACACCTGATGATTTGTCACGGCTAAAGAAATTCAGGGATTTTCATTTGTTCGATACTATGTACTGCAGTCCCAGGCAGCACTGGGAAAGAAGAACAATATTTTGTTGGGTTTGAGTCCCTAGTTTATGTGTCTGGGCTATAGCCTCTTAGAAATATGCATTCAATATTTCCATGTAGCAGTACAGTGATTGTGAAAACTGGCAAATTGATATGAATGCAAAGTCAGGTCTGGGTAGGTGCATCAGCTGTAAACCCAGATAATGACAGCACATTAACACAGGCTGTGAGTTCCTTTTCACGATTGTGAGTGGTAACGGCTTGGGGATTGCAGTCCAGCTAAGCACATTCCTGAGCATTGCAATGAACACAGTACACCTTGTAAGGGTTGATCTATGGTACTTCTCTTGATTCACATAGCTGGTGGTCAGTTTTCTGGGGTAAGATACTTCACTCCACCCTGAGGAAGGCATGGGCTGTAGGACAAGCTATATTTCTCTCACAGTCGCATGCGATGAAGGGAATTTAACCTATCATCATGTGTAGCTAAGGTTCTTACAGTATTTTAAACTCTTTTCTGTTGTTCATTTCCGTTGCTCCAAGCCAAGGACTCATATAAGATGTTTCTCTATGAAGGTTTGCAGGTTTTGCTCTAAGTTAGGCTTCTTCACTGTCCCTGAATCATAGAATCATAGAATCTTTAAGGTTGGAAAAGACCTTTAAGATCATCAAGTCCAACCGTTAACCTATCACTGCCAAGTCCACCACTAAACCATGTCCTCAAGCACCACATCTACCCATCTTTTAAATACCTCCAGGGATGGAGACTCAACCGCTTCCCTGGGCAGCCTGTTCCAGTGCCTGACTACCCTTTCGGTGAAGAAGTTTTTCCTAATATCCAACCTAAACCTCCCCTGGTGCAACTTGAGGCCATTTCCTCTCGTCCTGTTGCTTGCTGCCTGGGAGAAGAGACTGACCCCCACCTGGCTACAACCTCCTTTCAGGGAGTTGTAGAGAGCAATAAGGTCTCCCCTCAGCCTGCTTCCCTCCAGGCTAAACACCCCCAGCTCCGTCAGCTGCTCCTCGTAAGACTTGTGCTGTAGACCCTTCACCAACTTCGTTGCCCTTCTTTAGACACACTCCAGCCCCTCGATGTCCTTCTTGCAAGTGAGGGGCCCAAAACGGAACACAGTACTCGAGGTGCGGCCTCACCAGTGCCGAGTACAGGGGCACTGTCACCTCCCTGGTCCTGCTGGCCATACTAATTCCTGATACAAGCCAGGATGCCATTGGCCCTCTTGGCCACCTGAGCACACTGCTGGCTCATGTTCAGGTGGCTGTCAACCAACACCCCCAGGTCCTTTTCTGCCAGGCAGCTCTCCAGCCACTCCTCCCCCAGCCTGTAGCGTTGCATGGGGTTGTTGTGACCCAAGTGTAGGACCCAGCACTTAGCCTTGTTGAATCTCATACATTTGGCCTCAGCCCATCGATCCAGCCTGTCCAGATCCCTCTGTAGGGCCTTCCTACTCTCCAGCAGATCGACACTTCCACCCAACTTGGTGTCATCTGCAGACTTACTGAGGGTGCACTCAGAATGGTTTATTAGGTTTCACAAATGCAAGACTGTTAGTGAGAACAGGGAATCTTTGCAGACTGCAAAAATGCAGCAAATGCTATATTTCTGTTTTGGTATATTTGCATTTTATTAACATGCAGTTGACTCATGTCATGTTGAGAAACTTGAAATGGCCAACAGAGACTCTGAAGCTTCTGCAGGAGGAAGAGAAAGATGTTTGTCATTTAATCAACTTAGAGTTTGAGTTGGGATGGCTGGGGACATGTAGGCCTGAAAACCACTGTATCTAATTAAAATACTTAACTGGGACACTTCATGTGGGAGCCTAGTCATGTCAGTCCCCTTATATAGTCAATGCATCTCCAAAGGGCAGTTCAAACAACCTAAACTCTCCAGAGAAGGCATATGACATCTATGCTCCTTAGAGTTCAGTGGGATGAATTTGAGGCTTAACAGCCAATAATGGGTGATGACAGACGCACAGGAGCATGGTATTGCAGTCTTGCAGAGCAATGTCACTGCACTGTATCATCCATGAAGGCGAGTTTTCTTCATGGATTTATTCCAAGACAAGAGGAAAAGGCTGAGCACGTTGCAAAGTGGTGGCTGACAAGAAAAGGAGCTGCTTGGAACAGTGGAATTAAAGTGGAAAACTTTAATTTCTACCTGTAGTGTTTGTGAGGAGATCTGTTTCTACTTTGTCTTGTAGGGATGACTGCATACCTTCATGGCTGCCACTTACAGTGTACAAGACAAATCCTATTCAACACTGCAGTGAGCATCTACTGCTAGGGGGTCTTGAACAGCACAAGCTATGTTCTAAACTGTGGCTGTTGGGTACAACTATGGTATAATATGGAGGATGAGGCCGAGCTTGATTTTTTAAGCTTCTCAGATTAAGCTTTTTAATTTTTGTGGGTTATTTTCATAATAAAGGCCTTTAAAAATATCACCTTTAAAGTTGCCATTGATTGACCTAATGTGAGCTACTATAGCTGACTGGGAAAGGTTATCTCAGACTATAATTCCCAAATAACTGATCTGTGTCTTGACTCAAAAGCCTTTAAAGCTTTATTTCTGCATCTTCTCAGGTACCTTCTGCAGGAAGTTAAAGGAAGGACAGAACAAGAAAGCACCATGTCTTCAGTTTCAGCTTATTACAATGGAAAGACGGTACTTATCACAGGAGCTACAGGTTTCATGGGCAAAGTACTGGTGGAAAAGCTTCTGCGGTCCAGCCCTGATGTAAAAGCAGTTTATATACTTGTGAGGCCAAAGGCTGGACAATCAATGCAAGAGAGAGTGGCCAACATGTTGAAATGCAAGGTAAGTTTCTATATTTTATTCTAATCTGAAATCCATTTAGCTGGGTGAAGCAGAGGACTCCTGTTGTACTCAATTCATGAAAAACAAAATACCATCTTCTACTGTAACTTGTGTATTTTTGTTGTGTCTATAACAAACAAACAAACAAATCATACATGAATGCACCTGGATCTATCTTATTTTAACAGGTAATGCAGGATTTTTCAATGTAGTGATGTAATTCTTCTTCTTTTCTGCATTTCTGCTTGTTGAGAATTATTTTTTTCAAAAAGATATTCTTAGAAATTCCTTTTTGCAAGAAGACTAGCATTTTGCTCTCATGAACTCTTTTCCTTCACCCGCTTTCAAAGCATAATGTTCGAACATTCAGAAGTAAAACTGTGAGTCTGTCACTCTCGACTCCATTCCCTTATTGGGGCATTAAACTCCTTTCATAAGACAGAGCCTAGCGGCAAGGTATAGTGGGCTGTGCGTTGCTGCAGAACAGTAGAGCATCTGCCATCTTCTGATGTCAGCTCCAGTTTAATCTTACTTATGAAGTGACAAAATACTGTAGCATTTGAAAAGGGTGCTTTCTGAAGTTGCTTGCAGCAGAACACAAAGGCTAAGACAGCCCTCTGAGTTGAAGGACAGACCTGTATGACCTCCACCTGTGTGGCTTGTTTTGGTGAGGAAAACCAGATCTCTAGTGTCAAGAAGGATGTCAAAGCCCTTTGCTGTATTGAATGTAAAGATTTGTAAGGAGACGTTGCTAGACCAGGTATCTAGAGTGGAGCTGGCCTGAGGACCTGAGGGTCCTCAGGAGCTTAGGCCAGTGGTGAGGTCATGAACTTGCTCAGCCTCCTCCAGCTCTGGTAAGTGCCAGAGTTCAAGCTAATGCTTACGGCCAACGTGAATTTGTACATAGCCGATGTGAAATGAGGGGAGGGGACAGATCTGGCCCTAGTAGGCAAAGAATTACTTGGAATTAATCCGAGAAAGATCAATGTATCTTTAGAGTATTGGTCTAAAACTTTGAACGAGGCTTGACTGGAAGAGTACTCCTCCTAGTTCTACTGGAGTTAGAGGTAAAATAGGGCTATAGATAACTTACTTAGAGACAAGTAGGTCTGGAGAAGGCTTGTGTTTTTCCTCCTAATGTTTTTAGGCATCAAGCTAGAAAATCTTGAATATGTCCAACAACAGAGTTTGGTTTTTTGGTATTTTCAACAGAGGGTAGGTTATTTTCCTGTTCAGGAAAAATTGTGATATAAAAGGAAACCACCACATTGGTTGCTTTTTGCAAGTCTGTCCAGTGCACAATTTTTCATTACTTTTCCTTTCAATGAATGTTTTTCAGCTGGTTCTACAGCTTTCAGCACTGAAGACTTGGGACTGAATCCCAAATGTGGTCTGTTGGCATGGTTTTTTGCCTTTTTTTTATGTCACTTAGAAAATGGCAATCCAAGCTATTTTTCAGGACTTCTGTAAGCTTTGTTTGCATTTTCTGCATGAATATTACTGGCTTAAGCCTTTAGTTGGCCAGCACAGCTTAGTGGTGGTGTTAGCTATAGGTGAGGTTCCTTAGTAGCTATTTTATTGTTGCAACTGTACTAAATGTAGCCTTTCTTTTCCTAGCATGTGTCAGAAGTTTTAGACATGTCAACAGCAAACAGGACTTGATAACCTCTCCCTGAACCTTTGAAAGCCTGCTTCAGTGTGTTTCAAATGAACAAAAGAAGGAGGCAAGTCTCTAACTTAGGTTGCTGCAGCCTTGAAAAGAAAAAAATCTCTAAGGATATGCTCAGAATTCATTCAGGTCCCCTCAAAGAAAAAGGTTTCTTTTTGATGCGGTTCTTTTTAAAATAAAGCAAAAATACTTCCCTAAGGCAGAAACCTAACTCTTCAAGGTTATTTCCATGTGAAAATGTTGACAGCCTTTGTTTCTTCTCTAGAAGTGAAACTGTTAATTCCAGTAACTGTTAATTTCATGGCAGATGAACAGGGCAAGAAACATTATTCTTAACATTTTTGCGGATTGTTTCCAGTTAAGTTTGCTGTATGTCTTTAAGCCAAATAATCAGTCATTCACAATCTAGAGACTCTGCTTTCCATTTACAGTTGTGGTTTGTATTCTCCAGTTTGGGAAACCCCTGAGCTATATAACAAATAAAAAATGCAGCAAAAGCTTGTTCCAAGTCTTCAGGCAACATTTGCATTTGACATTCCTGATCATAATCTCTGATGCAAAATGCATATATTTGAGTATGCACAGGAAAATTCAGAATAGAATCCCTTCTCTTCCTTACGTGTACATATAAATTTCTAATCTCCATGGCATAATTATTCTTTTCCCCCACAAACTGTTGGATTTAATGCAATGCAGTGTTTGTATCTGGTTTTAGGAGAAAATACTTTATTTCTACTTTCATATTCTACCCTATGTAATCTTCTCTACTGACCAGTCACACATTCGCTTTGAAAGTAACTCGTCTTCTTTCGCATTATGCCTTGACCTGATATTATCCTCTGGAATTTCTCATTTTCACATCCAGAAGAGAAGTTTCCCAGGAGCCACAGGAACAGAGAAAAACAGGTTGCCAGCTTCTAAATATTCTAGACAAACAGACAAAAATAGTATTTGGGATGAAATAAGATGAAAGTAGAGAAGTAGATTGGCAGGAATCAGTTGCACTGCATAATGCTTAGGTTCTTCTGATAAGGTCCCCTGGGGACTCCTGATTTTTGGTAGTACTTAATATTTTGAAAGAAACTGCCTATCATTTTTGATCTCTCTTCGTATATCTCTTAGCACAATCTATGAAATTTTTGTGGTTTCTATCATATCTACAGGGTTTTAAACTTTGAGATGTCACATTTATGAACTGTCTTGTTCACAGTGTGTACACGTAAATGTGCTGGAAGATTACTCTTGTTAAATAAAAAAGCAATTGTAAGTTAAGAAGAGGTGTGAAGGGGCAAAATGCCTTAGTTTGTGCTTTTAAAATGTTTCTTATCTGCAATTTTTCAAATTCTGAATCCAACATGAAGAGTAAAATACAAAAAATAATTTGGGCATAAATCAGAACTCTTCCACTGTATTCTGGAGTAGCTGAACAGATGGCATTGAAATGTAATATAATGCTGGTTTTCCTCAGATCTTGTAAAGTTAGTTTTACATGAAGATATGTTATAGGATTAATGCAAAACGTATAATGAACAGATACTCAATTATCTCAGCGTCAACTCCAAAATGAACGTGTGCATTGAGGAACGTGTGGCTCATGGTGACCTTGCCTATTTATGAAAGGAGATGTTCTATTTTCCAACAGCGAGTCCCTAAGGGAATCAAGCTATTAGCCTGTGCTTAATGAAATGCCATGTCTGCATAGCACAAAACGGAGCTGTTTGTTACACAAAAAACCACATCTCAGTATCGTCCGCTTCACCCTGGATGTGTCCATAGATGTGGATCACAAGACAAAGCTTGACAGCGCTATTTTACTTGTTAGTTGATGGGAGGTGTATATTTATCAGAGGAAGGAAATTGTTTCAAGGATTATTTTTTGTTGTCTAATCCCTCTGCATGCAGAAATAGGCAGGAATGCTTGAAGCAGTTGTCTCGGATTCCCTGGAGAGCAGTTACTGGGTTAACGCTGAGTCACTGGTTGTAGCTTTCCCGTTGTCGCAGGGAGAGCAGAGCTTTTTCTGTGGCCTGCGTGCAGTGAACCAAGGCTGCTCGCTGCTGCCAGGCTGTTTCTCAGATCTGTTTGTTCAGTGCTCCTAATTAGAAAGGTCAGTCAAAGTGGGGATTGGAAAAGACTTGTTAATGTCTCTGGTAATTCAGAGAGAAAATGGGGAGGCTGCTGAAAGTGGGGAGCAGATATTGCTGGGTGTGACCAGAAATACTGTAAAATGCTACTGCTTTTTCATATCGTCCAACCACAGTTAACCCTTACGGTTAACCTTTATAGTTACAGTGGATGGTACAGATAGACCTTCTCTTCCCTGCAAGGCTTTGTCTGGAACCAGACATTATGATGGGACTGACCACTGAAAACAGCAGAAGTCCAATGTTATCAGACGCCTTTGCCCCTTCAGTATTTCTTTGTCAAGCGTGCGATGCTTATCAGTAAATATACAGCAAGACCCTCTGTTAGCCCTATAAATTTCCCCAAATCATGCTAGATTTCTCTTTTTCCATCTGCCTTGACTGTCCCTTTCTCCACTCCCTTGCTCATGCGTCTTGCTCATCACCATAAGCAGCACAGGTTCTCCATGCCAAACCAGTGCAGTGTCACTCCCTCTGGAACAGTGTCCTCTAAATCTGCTGTGACCACTGCCATGGTGCATAGATCAGTATTCAGAACAGAGTAATGAGTTTTTTTACTTGATGGAACAGGATCCCACTTGCTCAGTAAGAGGTCTGGAAACTGCTAATTGGAGTGAAACAGAGCTGAAGATGTTTTCTGTTCTATTATTTATTTAGATTTTGCCTCACTTTTGTCAGTAGATTATGAGACATAACTGTGGTATTTGTGTACCAAAGGAACAAATCTGTCACTTTAACAAAAACTTGTTTCTTACTTGACCCCATGATTTGTAAACCGTGTGGTAGAGAGGAGCTAAATCTCCAGGATGGTAGCATAACTGACAGAAATGCAGGCAAGGGTCTCAAACCATTCTGTGCTTCTTTCCGAAGCTAACACCATCTGCTGCCTTGTTCCATTTCATTTCTTTCTTTTCTTCAGTTTGTGTTTTTGTTTGAAGAAGGCTGGTAATGTTCTGCTGTATATATTATCAGCTCATAGCCTGCTTCCTACAGCACAAGGAAAGGCCAACAAGACAGCTAGTGCTTCCAGCAAGGTAACTGTTCACACTGGACAAAAAAAGAAGCCACCATTAGTCCTGAGTTCAAGACTCACTCACATGTCCCTGGTGTCACTTTCTGCTGTTGGATGTTTGCAGCCCTGCTGCTGCTGCTGCCCCTTGGATCTAGGCTCTGCTGGAATATGGGCATCTGGAACAAGCAAAGTGCAATGGTGTTGCCTTTTCTGGGTGCTGTGCCAAAGCTGCAGCCTTGTATGGTGACAGCTCCTCCTCATTTGATGGACATCCAACCCATGTCATAACTCAGGGTGTAGAATCTCACCCGTCAGCTTTCAGCTAAGTTGGGAGATCTGGCAGCCCTGCCTCCTCTTTCATCTGTTCTGCGTGCAAAGCCATGCCTACCAGGAGGCTAATGGAGAAGCTGAGAAGCACAAAGGCCCATCTTATTATCAGTTAGCATCAGCAGAACTTGGTTTCCTACACCTCCTTTCTCCTTTGCACTTGCACAGCTGTCAGCACAGACTGCATTCTGCAGAAGTGCTGGAAGGGCAGCTGAGTGGAAATGGCAGGGTTTTTTTAATTTATTTTTTTTAATGCACACTCTGATGTCAGAGAAGAAACCATGGTAAGAGCAATGGGGAAAGAAAGGTGGTGGTTGAAATTGTGTCCTCCGTTGCATCAGTCAGATAAATTCAGGCCGCAGTCTGCTGAGGAAGAAAGAATGTCTTTGAGTGACTGAGACAATTCCCAGAGAAAAAAGGTTCATTGCACAGTTTCATAATCATACTGCAGTTTCCATCACTACTTAGTATACATGGATGCTGCACAGTAGCTTAGAATTTCTTCACACACTGCATAAGTTGATCAGGGATGCATTCAGAGTTATGGATTTAGAACAACCCTGAATCTTTGCTGTGTGTGTTTTGTTACACTTACATGTGACTAATGACAGTATTAGAAATAATAATAACTACACTTTTCTGTATATAATGTACTTCTTCGCTAAAAATTTCCAATGTGTCTGGTGAGTCTGATTCATCTCGATGCCCTTTCACAGACTGATTCCCTTTAGGATACTTTAATTTATAAATGTTAAAAATGGAGCACCTCAGATCAATAGTCAGTTTGAAAACGCTTGCATATTTGAGAACACTATGTCCATCGTCCTTTTTTAGGACCACAGACTTGTTCTGTATGGTTCTATGTACATACAAAAGCAGGCATGAAAGAAATGTGGGGAGGTATCTATACACCATTCTCGAAAGATGATCCCTCAGTTTTTTAATGAAGCTGGAGAGAAAACGTGGGTGACAGGATTGTGATGCAAATTAGACATCCGGGGCAGAGAGAGGAAGTAGTTAAATAATGAGTTGGTGATATTGCTAAAGAAAGGGCTTATGTTTTGGTTATGAGAAGTTACAACGAACATCAAGACATCCAAAAGGAGAGATGTCAGCTAAGTTCAAAGATGGCAGAGAGAGAGAGAGAAGTGGGTCAAGAACAGAAGAATAAGGGGATAAGTTTATGACATAATGGTGACACCAGTGGAAATCTTAGTAATAGAGGAAAAACAGTACAGACACGGAAGATAAAAGGACTAATAAAAGGCTGCAATAATATGAAACCTTAGGAAGAGATCCTGAAGAAGCAATTAGAGGAAAAAAGAGAAGACAGCAGGTCTGCAGATGGTATCAGAGATAACATTTGGAAAAAAAGAGTGTGCAAAAAGCATCAGAAGGAACGTGTGAGGAGTAGGGCATTAGCGCTGGTGAAAGTCAGGGCAAGGGTCTGGAAGAGAATGGGGTTGAGGAGCTAGAGGGAGGAAAAAAGTAATGGAGGACTAGAAAAGGATGTTGTTAGGAGTGAGGGAGAAGACGAAACCTTCTTTTCTGGTATTGATATATTATAAATTTAATTTGCCTTATGTTGGCATTCAGGAGCCATAGCTATGCAAGCACAGGTCTTTGTCCAGAAAGTCTTTCAGTCTGAATGAAAAGCCTGGTAAGGTCATGAGCAGAAAGGGGAGAAGTAGTTTAGGGTGATCAGAGAGCCCACGGGAGTGAATCAATACCATGACTTTTGAATTATAGAAAGGTTTATGCCTGATTTAAAGCCGAAACCCTTGTGTCTGTCTTAGAGCTCTGTTGAATTCATTGTTTCTCCTATATTAAAGTGATCAGACAATGTTTTCCTGCTTATCCCAAATTTTGTTAAATATGTTAATCTTCATTGAGCTTTTAGGAGTATGGGAGAGGAGTTTTTAGGCCTCATTTAAGACAGTCTGTAAAAGAAGTCTTTCATCTTTCACTTAGATGTTACTTTTAAATTTTTTTGTGGTCATTTATTGAAAAGGCAAAGTAATTTGTTGATGAATATCTGTTGAACTACACAGAGGTTATTCTCTACCCCTCAGTCTTAATTGTGTTGCAGAATAGAAGAGGTTAAGTATGAGAACCGCCCATCCTGTTCTCTCTTCTCCGCAGTTCCTGACAGTTATGCAGAACTACTATTTTATTTTGCACAACAAGCTCTAAACTCCTTCTTCTTTTGTCCAGTTAAATAGTCCATTTCTCTCTTGCTCTCCACCTGTGTCATGACATCATGTAGACATCCCTGTGGCCTGAGTAATTCTCTGTTCCTCCCCGCCACTAATATCAAGAGTCTGAAAGAGGTACTGTTCTCCAGTTTCAGGGGAAAATAAAGTCTCCTTCTTGTCTTCTAATTAAGATCAATCTTTGATACTGTCACAGTACAGTAGCTATTTCCAGGAAATTTCATCTCCTATTTTAATCAGTAGGGAATATGATAAAACCTCTGTAGCGTCCTTTATTATTTCAAAATAATAATTCTATTAACTGCAGTTTCAGCTAGTTTTTTTGTGAACTCGAAAATGCAAATCTCCTTCCTTTCTAGCTTGTTTTCACACTCCTCTCTCTGCAGCTTTTCACAGGATCACAGAACTGCTGACGTTGGCAGGGACCTCTGGAGATTGTCTAGTCCAACCTCCTGCTCAGAGCAGGTCAGATAGAGCCAGCTGCCCAGGACCATGTCCAGCTGGGTTTTGAATATCCCCAAGGAGGGAGACTCCAGGACCTCTTGTCCTATCACTTGTTACCTGGGAAAAGAGACTGACCCCCACCTTGCTACACCCTCCTTTCAGGTACTTGTAGAGAGTGATAAGGTCTCCCCTGAGCCTCCTTTTCTCCAGACTAAACAACCCCCGCTCCCTCAGCCGCTCCTCATAGGACTCATGCTCTAGACCCTTCACAAAGGCGTTTCTCACTGGGAGAAGCTGGGTCCCTCATTAGGCGGCTTCTCCTTGTATGCCTGCTTGAATCTCTCCTTGAAATGTCAGGCTCTGGTCACTTACAGATGCGGTTCTCTGGTATTATTAGAATGGTTCCTGCTGATACCGTCCCTTAAAAGTAGAACTTGCAGTGCCTTGAAGCTCTAGGTGGGATTGACCTAACTGTATGATGTGTTGTCTTTTATTACAACAAGCGATATGGCTGAAATACAGACAAACTGTGGGTCCTGCCATTTGTCTGCTGGTCACAAGCTCTGCTAGGTGGTCCAGAATACAAACCTCAGTTTTGTCACCGCCGAGGAGAGTTCACAGCTTAGTGCTCCAGCTTTGCCAACTGTCTGTGGTACTTCAGCTCCTGGTGGGTATTTGCAGTAGTAAAGTCAACTTGTGTTTCTTTTTTTAAATGTACTGCAGTTTAAAATTTTCTCCCATTATACATTGCTTGCAATAGTTACACAATAAATCACAGTGAAATTAAGATTGTTTAACTGACATAAACTGCTAAATGAAAAACAAGGACACAGCGCTAAATGAAACTGTAGAATCAATACGAATTAGATGAGTAATTTTTTGAAAGCAGAAATGCTTCACAATTCATTTCAAGAGTGTTTGTCTTTCATTTTGTGAATTAAAATGTTTTGGTGTCAAAACGTGACACATCGGTTTCCTCATCTTTTACTAGAAACAGCTGTTACAGGTGTTGATATGGCACATCCGCAGAGACCAGCAAAATGACAGCAACACAGATACTTGTCCAGGTGCTAAGGCACTTGCAAGACAAACCCAGCATGAAGTACGGTGGCCCACCATCACTGTCTGACCAGAGGCCACCCGCCTGGCAGTAGCTGCCACCTCAGCAGAATGCTGCTTTGCAGCCCTGCTGTGCAGGAACCCCATCTCTCTTACCAGCCTCTTATCACAAGGTGCGTGTGATCTTTGCTAGGTCCATGCACAGAAAATATATCTTGTGCAAAGGGTCTAGCAAGATCTTTTTCTGGAGCTCAGCTTTCTATGCGCCTACTTGCTTGGCTGCAACAGCAAGGGAGTTAATGGTTTCTGTCCTGCATGTCATTATTCCACACAAATACCCACCACCTACAGAATGATATGTAAAAGCTGGCCTTCATTTTTCTCTTTACTTCTTGGTTTCATACAACTTTTCCTTGGCCTGGGTTGGAATCACAATAAATCATCAGATTTCAAAAGGGTATTTTGATTGGTTGGTTTTTTATTTAACATCACTTCATGATGTTAAGTAGATCATGATCTAAACAGCAACAGTTCCAGGGGAGAATATAGAGCCTCAAATATAAAGGTTCCAGAAAAATCCTGCTAGCCAATTGTATGCTAATGCATCTGTTGCTAATGCAATAAAATAAAATTTTAAAAAAAGCTGAAAAGAAAGCAGAAATCTCTCTGTTTCACATTAGATCTCTAATAAGAGATGTGCACAAATTTAAATATAAATATTCAAGTATTCTGCTAAATTTGTAAAGATACCATGCTTAATTTCCTGCAGTTCTTTGAGAACTCTGATGGCCAGGAACCTCATTTTATCCAAGGGACATTATAGACAAACTTCTTAGGCAGTAAACACAAAACTGTGCTCTGCACACAAATGCAAATGCACACATATGCATAAAGGCAGCCTCTTTCAAGCTAGCCATTTTTGTTTTATTTAATGGCGGATATGCCAAGGGATTAGTTTGTTAATGATGGTGTCTGCAGTGAAGAATTCTGCCAGCTGATAAATGACAAAATAAAGAAGAATTCAGCCCTTGAAGCAAATGAGCAGGCAGTATATTTAGAATGATGCGATTTAAAAAACCCTCAAAAATAAGATTTTTCTCTTGTCAATAACAGCCTAGAGGTTGCAGTCATGCTGCGTTTGCTGCTGTACGTAAAAAGAAATGCATTTTTAGTTCTCCTTCAGCAGTGATATTTTGGGACGCTTGTAGACTGTATCTACTTAACGGTATTTTTTCTTTAATATGCAAGGGTGTCTTACAGAAGAAGGAGGGAATCTCATCAGGGAATGAGCAAACTAAGATTGCAGTTGAGTCACAACTTTAAAGTATCTTCATAACATTGCTTGAATTTGCATTTATGCCTATGTGCTTTCTGGTTTGCAGCCAAGGCCCAGTTCCTGAAATTAGTGGAATTTCTCTTGGTATCTTCATTTAGCTTTGGTTGAGTATCTTGTGAAGGGTGGATTTCAAGGAGAAGGTGGGCCCAAATAATAACTTACAGTCGTCCTTTCAGTTATATGCCATTGCATTAGATTTTCTTTTTGCTCTGGATATTTTGTTTCTTATAGCAAAAATGTGTGTATGAGTTTTATTTCACTGCCAATATTTCAACTTACAGATGATAGCAATTTAGCCATAGTAAGAAGTGCTTGATTCAGGAATGCAAATGCAGTTAATCACTCTTCTGTATCTGGGAAACCAATACTGTCTGACTCCAGTCTAAAATTTGCCTTGGAGGATAAGCAAGTTAGACAGTTTCTGGGTTTGAAAGCTACCAAAAGCAAGAAACAACAGTTTTATTGGTACTGCTGACTCTCACCCCCTTCTTTTGCCCGTGTGATTGCATCTGAGCTTGACCCTGTGTGTGAAGTTGGAAATGTAAGTAGTATCATAGAATGGTTTGGGTTGGAATGGACCTTGAAAGGTCATCTAGTCCAACCCCCCTGCAACGAGCAGGGACATCTTCAACTAGATCAGGTTGCTCAGAGCCTCATCCAGCCTGACCTTGAATGTTTCCAGGGATGGGACATCTACGAGTAAAGGGAAGATTTAGATTCTCTATTCCACAAAATTCACTTTTACGCTAGTCATGAGATGTCTTCATCCAGAAATTCATCCCTTTTTGGATGTTGATCTCCTTGCCAGCAGAAAGCTTTCAGCATTGCCACCACTGCTGTCTGCGTATCCTAAGCGGTAAAAGCCAAGGAAGTTGAGAAAGCATGCATTAGAGGTATGGAAGAAACGTGGCGCAGGGGAGAATGAGGGTAAAGAGTTCAGCATGGCATTTTCAAAGAGGACAGGATAAGTACAAAGAGCATTGAAGAGAAAATCTCCACTCCACAGGCTCGGGAGTTTACATCAGTAACAGAAATCAGTTATTTCCCAGCAGCTTTTGCTGGCATCAAGGCCATGGAGTAACATCATTAGACAAGTCCTGTTCGGCATCCTTTGTAACACTCTGATTTCTCCTGTATCCCAGTTTTGCTCAGGCACACAGGAGAGCTGAGCTTTTAGGCAGCTGCACAGCATGCTTTTTGTTCACAGTTTTGCCAAGTGACCTGTTCACCAACAAGGCCTTCAGCAAACATGTTTTTAAACAAGGTTTGTCATTTTGCTGGTGCCTGTGACTTGGCTCTTGACATGTGCGAGTTGGCACGATTCCTTTTTGGGCTGTTGCACTTCAGAACCACTGGACGCCGATGGAGCTGCTCATGTACCAAAGCTTGTATGCGGGCTTGGGTTTTTTGCTTTGAACTGGGGCTGAATAAGGACACCTAACGTCAGGCAACAACTTGGCCTGCAAATCATAGTTAAGAATGGAGGCTTATCTTTTTGTTAAGTGGGTCGGTAATGGAGCTATCAGCCAGCACCCAAAGAGCAGAATTTGCTATTTGGTCATTCAACAAAATATTAAGTCAAGTCATGTTTCATCCGTCATGTCCAATTTTATTACATGCTATCCCCCGCTGCTTCTTCCAATATTTCTTAAAGAAAGCTTTTCTGTTTTCCTAAATTTAACCCTGGCCTTCCTTACCTGTGTTTTTTCTTATCTGGTAGCTGACTATGACTGAATGATGGAAGCTAAAACCAATTTTATGTCAGAAGACCTTGCAAAGAAATGGAGTTTGTTGTAAACAAAACATTGCAGTTTAAGAAGAAATCCTAGATATAGTGGGGCAGAGTCTTCAGTCTTCTATTTTGACTTTTCAGTCAAAACCTTCAGACCTGATCCCTGGGTAGTACTTTCTACAAACAAGGTTGTTAAAATACTGGGGAGATGGTGGGGGGAATATTCTGAGCCTTAGGACCCGTAAGAGAGAGCTCCCACTTGTGACACAGTACATCTTGATATGCATAGTCCAGAGCATTTGATCTTCTAGGCATCCTGCCTGCAAAGAGGGGTCGCTGGCTCACACATCATCCTTCTCCCAGTCCCTGGCATGGAGCTATGACTGGAAGAGTGAGAACAGATGCAGGGTATCCCTGTATACCAGAACGCCATGATTGCAGAAGCTGGTCATCAGGCCGTACAAGTACTGACTGCTGCAGTACGTACCAAACAATTGACCCCAAAATTGATCCTCCAGAACATCAGACAGCTTGAAAGTTGGCTGAAGGTCACCTTCGACTGCAGTTTACTCTAACAAATCCAGCCTATTGTTTTTATTTCATTTACCAAGCCCATTAGGACTGCCAAGTATATTAGGGAGAATGCTTTAAAAAATGTGAAGTTCTGACTTGCATCATTGCATACACAAATCAAAATGTCTGAATTGTGCCAAGGAACCCAAGCGTGCAAATTGGTTTTTGGTAATTTTCTGGGGGACTTGTATTAGGCCTTTTGTGTTCTTTCAAGGGAGCCTGGGGTGGGGGTATTATTAGTGTTAGCCTGTTGTAAATTGATTTTACTTCTTGAAAGAAAAACTGCTGTGCCAAAGCTGCTCTTCCGTTCGTAGTTGTAATGTGAATGATGGTGTGATTACAAACAGCAACTGGTTGACTGCAGCCAAACATTCAGAGTAAGCTGGTCTGATTTTGCGGAGGAGAACCCTGTTAATGCTGTGAACACGGATGATTCACTGCCGCAGTTGCACCGTGGAGGTGGCTGTCCAGAGCCTGTTGTTTCTGACCAGACTTGTGTTTGATATGGAGTTGGTATAGGGAAAGGGTTACTGGTCTAGCTAAATATTTTTAAAATCAAGGCATGCCTTATGCACTTCGTCGAAAATTATCATTAGACTGATTTTTAATCCTATATTTGCTTAGTTACTATAAGCTTCCACTTTAAAAATCCTAACTGTAAGATGACTGCTTCCAAGGTGTACTTTTGTGATTGAATGTTTTCCTACATCACCGCACCGAGTGCCACACCATGCCAGGTGGGACTTTGTGTCAGTTTGACAGGGTTTCGTGCATCTCTGTTCCTGCCTGGCTGTCACAGCTTGTGCCCGTACTTCTCCTGAGATGGAATTACGTAATTTCCCATGTTTTTATTGCCCTGCGTGTTTATGTCACCTTACCACAGAAAGTTAAAATACCTGCAAATCTGCTGGGAACCTGCAGCAAGCAAAGTGACAGTGGCTTCTAACCTACGGCTACTGTGGTTATTGACACGGATTGTGTTGGTGGAGGCTGTGATGCTGAGGTACCTGAAGAAGAGCCTGGGTATTGCGATGACAAATATTTTACGAGCCTTGCAGTATTCGTTTTCTTTGAAGGAAGTTGGTGTGTCTTTCACGGGTGCGTCAGTCTTGTGCTGTAGCTTGAGTCTGTTTTATCCTAAACTCAAGGAGCTTGTGTGGAAGCAGGTGCCACTGAAGAGTTAACAGAGTCTTGTCTTGCATTGATACAGACTGAACTGGGCGAGTTTTGCCAAGTGTATGGCTCATTACTTACAGGCGTGATTTAGATGAGAGAGAAAATTTAGAATGATCTCCTTCTCATACATTAAGCTTTGGGATAATCGCTGGATTAAGTAACTAGTTTGCCTGTGAGTTCCTAAAATATCCCAGCAGGCATGTGATGGGCAGTGGTGTTGGAAGAGTTCAGATGTGCCCAAAAATAAATTCGTCGGGTCGAAAGCTTGAGCTTGGAGAATCGGTAACTTATTTAGTGTTAGGTGCAGTAAGGAAAAATGAGAACTGGCAAACCAGCTGATGCCAGTGCTAATCTGCTCCCACAGTGGCAGCACACTGAAATGCTTAAAAGAGCACAGAATTATAAAAACACAGAACTGGAGAATAGCAGAGGCCCAGAGGATGCACCAAGGGCAGTTAACAAAGGATAAAGGCTCTGGACTGAGACCAAGGCAGGCGTATGCTGCAATGCACAGCACGTTGTACCTGTGATAAAAAGAAAAAAGGTTGGTCGCTGGCAGAATTTACCAAAAATCTATGGTCATCATTTTTCTCCCAGTCTGCTGGGGGCATGCATTTGAGAGGAGAAATTACTGATTCTAGTAACTTGCATTTGTCCACGTCCGATTGCACCAAGATTTAAAGGCAGGGACTGAGCTTGGTGCGCTTTTTTCCGGATGGGACTTCTGGGCACTGCTGCAATATAAATAGCAAATAATAATAGCAAAACCAAACAATGGCATGTTGCTTGTTTAAAAGCCAGACAGACCTTTGATACTAGCTAACTGTGCGTGTACATTTGATCTGCATTATCGTGTGTTTTCTTCTCATCTCTCTTGCCTTTCTGCTAGTTGTCTCCTTCTGTTGCCACCTTGTCTTAAAAGTGGGGTTCCAGAAATTAGTTTAGGGGCAAGGTCTCTTACTTTGGTTTTGTATCTGCAAAACCCTAAACTCTGTTTTCAAGCCTTCATACTAATGCTAAGCTCAGCAGAACAGGAGCCTGAATCTGGCTCCAAGCTGGGCATTACTAGGCATTAAAATTGTATAATACGACAAGTATTGCATAAAGATAAGCAAATATTTATGCTGAACAGTCAGTATCTTTCTAGTAGGGAAGGAAAAAAAAAATGCCCACCCAAATGGTTTTTGGCAAATAAAACATGGATAAGGACGAGCAAAATGCACTTTTGTATTGAATTACCTGGATTGCTTTGGTGGAGCTCCAACACCAGGGCCCTAGAAAGAGGAAAAAAAAAAGACAAGCCCCAAAATATTTTGGGATGACCTGTTCTAAAATAACAAGTCACATTTTTGGTTCAGAAGGATATTTTTACTTTGAAAATTATTTCAGCTTTTTATTTTTAAAATTGTGGAACTAGGGCTCAAAATTACAGCAAAAAATTCTAGTCGGTGACATTTTCGTTTCATTTCATTGAAAATTTTCCCTTTGATTCAAGCAAGAATTAAGTTCTATAGGTTCTCTCTTTGATAGTGAAAGCATCTTGAAAAATTAGGTGTCCAGAGGGCTCTGTAGTAGTCTCAAGTTTAAACTAACATTTGTTTATGAAAGGTGTGTAGCACACACAGTAAGCATGTAGTTAGACTCCTCACTCAAAAGCTTCATGATCCTGTCTGTAAACCGTCTCAGTCTGACCTCTTTAAACCTTTTAAAAAGTACTTCACTTTCTATTCAAGATATTTGAGTGTAAACTAGGCTGCAAGAACATACAGTAGGGGTGCAGTAGGGTAACAGAAGGTTTTATCATACTGCTTTCTGCAGTGACTACCTCTGAACCAACTGCTAAAGTCATGTTTCACAAGACCAGGTGAATACGACTGTACTGCTTCTGGCATTGCATGTGCACCGACACCTGAGGAATTAACCATCTGAATAATTCGAGCAGGAAAAACACATTTATGTGTAGATTTCTGTTTGGGGAGGTTGCTTGCTTAAAGGAAATAACCTTTTAAAAAATCTGCTCTGTTACCCAGTGTGTTGTATCCATGCTGGAAAGCACACTGTCTCGCTGATGTTTGTCACCCCGTTGTATGTGGGCACTTCCCAAGCCGCTGTCCTTGCTATGATCTCCAGAAAGTTGACATTACTAAAAGCGTGTATGTGTGTATGTTTTGCAGCAAATTTCTTTGCCACAGGGGCAAAGAGAGTATGAAAAACTATATATTTCATTTATTTGAGAAGCCTCCAGGCTTTCTAGATTCTAGAGGGCACTTATGGAGAAAGGCAAATGTTGCACCCATCATCAGAAAGATCAAGAGGGACAATTCAGGCAGCTGTAGACAAGGCAGTTTCACTTCTGTCCCTGGAAAAATCATGGACTGAGTTTTCTTGGAGCACTTTTCTGGGTACGTGAAGGAGAAGAAGGTAACTGAGAATAGTCAGCAAGTATCCTTGCCTTGACCAACCTGATTGTGTTCTGTGATAAAATGGCTCAATCTGTGGATGAAGGGAAAGCCATCGATATTGTTTACCTTGACATTAGCAAAGCTTTCAGCATAGTCTCCAACAGTATGCCAACATCCAGAGTGGGATGTTACAGTGAAGATGGGGAAAAGAAACCTGGCTGGACAGTCAGACTGCAAGGGTTTAATTGGTCATGCTCTGCCTGGAGGCCAGGTATAAGTAGAATTCCCAAGGGGTTTATCTGGGGACCTGTCTTGTTTAATACCTTAAAAAAAATGTATCTCCAGGCTATACTGCATTCTTTACGCTAGGCTACTGATATCTGGCTGTGCTTTCATAAATATCTGATTTGGGAAGCTGGAGAGGGGAAACAGAGGAATAACCTATTCTGCATCTCTGTGCTCCTGAGGGCTGGTAGCTTTCCCTGGTCTTTTTATACATCTCTTGGCTCTTACTCTCTTGCCACTGATGTGCAGTGTTCAGTACAAGGAAGTTTCTGTGTGCGAGAGGTCACTCACTAAACAAACCTTACTCAAATAAGCGCTTCCAAGTGCATCAGGCGCATCCTGGCAGGGTGTTTTAAGTCACAGGAATTACTGCAATTGGTGATAGTGAAGCAAGTGAGCAGCTGGCAGCAAACGGATTGAAACAGATGCAGTGCCAATAACAATACTAATACGTAGCTTCCAACCAAAGGTGTCAATGGCGTACTGGAGGCCTGCTGTGATTAAAGGTCTGGTATAATTAAAGCTCTGATTCAGTGAAGGGAGTGTGCACCTCTTTTAGTTTGGAGATGTGAAAGATACATATCAGAACTTCGTATTCTTCCTTCAGGACAACTACTTAAATATCTAGATGAATCATAATTTCAGTCTACCCCTTCTGTCAAATAAATTAATATTATTTTCCCTGTTTTAATGAGGGACAAAACAGATGTACAGCTTCCAGACCCAGTGTGGCAAAAGCCAACCTATTATGAAACTTGTAGTGAGTTCCCGTTAAAACGAGGGTACTTTAAATAAAATACCTGCTTAGGCATTTTCCTGAAGCAAGGTTTAATTGACCTGTGTCAAGCTCCACCACCTGTCAGTGGAAAGCAAGCAAGGGAGCTTCTGTCTCTTGAGTTCTGGTTTGTGGCTTTAACCCAAAGACCTTTGAAAGCAGGGTTAATCTTCCCTAGCTTTAGCTTCTAAAAGAGGCATTTACTTAAAGGGTGCAGTTTCATGATTGACGTGAGCCAATCAAAGTCCCTGGTGACTCCACCAAAAAGGATGGTTTCACCACATGCCACATGATCTGGATACTTCCCGTATGCTGCTGTTAGCCCTTATAGGCAGCTATAACAAATCAGGTAAGCAATTGGTCTGACTGAAAACTCACAGGCAACCCTTTCTGTTCCCCGCACAAAAACCAGCCCCCAAACCTGGCAGCAGTAACCAAAAAAACCCACCCTCTGGCTGAAGATGTAACTCCTGCCTGTACCAGGTCAGCTCCTGATGTGGCCATCAAACACTGGTAGCAGCAGACAGGAAGGCAGGGGAGAGGCTTGGACTGTCAGTGGCAACATGGAGTGGGACTTAGGCTCTCATAAGGAAAGAGGGTAAGTACACATGCATTTAGTCTTAATTCTTTAGCCTGATCTGGGCAGCATTTTAGACTGAATGCCTAGCTTTTGAATGCCTAAAGCTAGAAAAGATGTTCTAGGTGTGTGAGGCATGGAGAGGAATATGCCAATGAAAGAATACTAAGCCATGATGTCTTTTCCTATGCTGCCGGTAAAAGCTCTTACCCAGCCACCGAATTCCACGTTGCACAGTCAAAGAAAAACAGAATGTGTTTTAGAGCTCATTCATGTGGCTGCTTGTTCATATATGCTCTTGCCAGCAGGTTTCTCAATCAAACTTCATACCTAAGATGCAGCTCAGCTTTCTAGGTACACTATTAAAAGGATGTTACCCAAGTTTCTAAGAACATGGAGGTGAGCTAGTAACTTGTAAAATATTACCATCGTTATCACTTGACTACCTACCATGTCACACACTCTCCGCATACGTGATACTAGGAGAACAGTGCATCCTTTTGAGAGCTAAGTCCTAAACCCACAGCATGCCTTCTCTGAGTTACTCAAGGATTCCTCTGTGGAAGTAGTGCTTGGTATTTTATAGTTCTTCAAGAAAAGGATTGTCTCTGCACGGGGCTCATGCTATGCCCATTAAAGAAAGGACAGTCAGGTTTTGATTCTTATCTTTCCACTGATTTAAAGTACTAGTCCTTACCTTTTCATATCAATTATCAAAATACCTGACCATCTTTTTTTTTTTAATCTGTGTGGAATAAAGAGAAGATTTTAATCGCTTTATAAATATGTGCCAAAATATTGCTTTAGCATCTCTTCCAAGCATCAAATAAGTAGTTCTTTAAATGTAATACATTTGAAAGATTTACACTAAGAAAGGGTGCACAAGAGATCAAGGCATGGAACTTCAGAAGGGGAAAAAATTATTGTATGTGAAGACTTATATATGCTAAAAATACATTGTGACATGTTCTCTGTAGATATTACTCTCATTCTAGTATTTTTAACCCAGTATATCTGATCCTTTAAAAGCTTGATGTCTGCTGCACATCCTGAGTGCTGATTTTGCTTGTTTCTGTTTCAGCATGAGCAGAAATACAAACTGTGATCAAAGTCAGTGTTCTAGTTTTGGTAGTGATGTCCAAAGGACATCAGAACTCTATATGCTGTATCCTGAATACCAAAGAAATAAGGAATAAATCAAGTTTACTGCAATTCAGAATTGTTAATGTAGTGCCTGTATGATTTTGAAGGAGTTTTATCAATGGAAAGTCTCTGAGCCTTTAGGGAATGGTAATTAGATTCTTCTCTGTCAGATTTTTTCCATGTGCACAGTACATTGAGTGAGAGGACAGTAACCATTCTTATCAGCACAGAGACCTTGATCTTCAATAGGGCATGGAAGCAGTACATCATTCTGTCATCCTTCCAGAATTCTTCCTTGTAGCCTTTCCTTTCGAAGCTTGGAAGATTATCATTCTTTCCGCCCTTCCCCCATTGCTTCTTCCTTTTCTTTCTGACAGGCAGGCTTTGTTGCTTTGGGGCCTAGCAACCCATTTCCCCACTTTCCACTAGCCCCAGAAATCTCCAGGGGAAGTTTTGATCGCAACATCACTCTAACATCAGCGATTCTGGCTGCACCATTACATTTCCAAGTCAACCCTGAACCAAATCCCGTGTCCAGCTCTTCTCGTATTTTCTGTTTAATGATCTGTAGAGCATTACAACCATCAGTTCCTTCTTCACATACCTCCTTCAACTCCCAGGATTGTCAGGTCACCTGTCCCTCCCATGTACCCCAGCAACTATAGTCACAGTAAGTAAATTCTTTGCCATTTTAGCACAACATTGCAGATGCAGAAAGGGGAAAAATTAGAGGTGAATTTGCTGAGGTTCAGGGCCTGCTGACTATGTGTTCCTGTGGAGAGTGAGCCATCACCACATTTGGGTGATGGCCAACAATTCTCTTTCCTCACCAACCTACACTTCCAAGGCTCACTTTTCCCACTAGGAACAACGCTTGTGCTTTCAGAGGTCACACTTTGAACAGGGTGGTAGAGCTGCACTCTTTCCTATCAGCAACCCGGAGTTTTAAGTGCAGTCTTTCTGAAAGTTGGAAGAAATGGGTGTACATCTTGTATGTTGGATTTGGGCTGGGGAGTGCTATTCATCATACACAGCTGATGGTTTGCACCTGCTTGTTCACTCGCATGCAGAGTCTGGAGAACTGAAATAAAGCAGCTTGCCTGAAACACTCCCAGCTAGACAGCTTTCACAGCCACTGCTGATTAGTTTAGAATAGCCAGTCTGAGTGTGCCTGCCCCAGAGGGTTCCCCGAAGAGCTTTCCTGACTCTTTGATATGCTGGAACGGCTGCTGGCCAAGGATGTTCAGAAGGAGAATGTTTGGTTATATCTTAACTTGGCAGTTGTCTCAACTGGTGCACTCTGCACATATGTCCGGATGTACGTCACGCTTGAAAAGAGGTGACTGAGAGATGCCACTAAATGTGGTGCTGGGCAGTGTGCTGTCCCCTGGTCCATATACGCTACACTGTCCACCTTGCTGAAGAGACTGCAGTACTCTGTTTCCTTTGGCTAGCCCATGCCCTGACGAATGTTGAATAGTGTTTTTAATAGCCTAATTTGCAAGCATTATCTCCACTGATATCTTTTGAGGTTTGAGTAAAGCAAAGAGGGGGGGAATTACCTCAGTTGTTCAACAGCAGTCTCTTGTTAGAAACAAAATCTTAAAACAGTGTTTTTACAGCTTGTCGTGGTTTAACCCCAGCCGGCAACTAAGCACCACACAGCCGCTCGCTCACTCCCCCCTCCAGTGGGATGGGGGAGAGAATCAGTAGAGTAAAAGTGAGAAAACTCGTGGGTTGAGGTAAAGACAGTTTAATAGGTAAAGCGAAAGCTGCGCACACAAGCAAAGCAAAACAAGGAATTCATTCACTACTTCCCATGGGCAGGCAGGTGTTCGGCCATCTCCAGGAAAGCAGGGCTCCATCACGCGTAACGGGTACTCGGGAAGACAAATGCCATCACTCCAAATGTCCCCTTCCTTCCTTCTTCTTCCCCCAGCTTTATATGCTGAGCGTGACATCGTACGGTATGGAACAGCCCTTTGGTCAGTTGGGGTCAGCTGTCCCAGCTGTGTCCCCTCCCAACTTCTTGTGCACCCCCAGCCTGCTCGCTGGTGGGGTGGGGTGAGAAGCACAAAAGGCCTTGATTCTGTGTAAGCGCTGCTCAGCAATAACAAAGGCATCCCTGTGTTATCAATACTGTTTTCATCACAAATCCAAAACATAGCCCCATACCAGCTCCTGTGAAGAAAATTAACTCTATCCTAGCCAAAACCAGCACACAGCTATATCAGGCATCTTCTATAAGACAGTGCTAACTCATCTCGTGCTTACTCTCGTGGATACTGATCAGATAGGTACCCTATAACAGCCTGTCCAGGAGGACCTGGCCAGCTGACCTTAAAGCCCATCTCCTTTTAGGAAGCAAAGCCCTTTATTCCATACCCCTTTGTATGTCTTTTCTTCCTCTCAGCATAATACACATCCCTTACTCCTGAATGCCTGCCTTCTTCCAAATGGGATTAACTATTTGCTGTCCTTTCCTTCCTCCCTCAGGTGAAGAGTTTTCTGTGCACCTCTCTTCCTCGTACCTGGACAACCATGCTAGAAACTTATTTCTCACCTTCCTTTTCATCCTTCTCTTTTAGTTCCTATTTTAATTACTTTGGTTTGGGGCTGCCTAACCTGTATGAACTGGTTATCTCCTGTTTTCAGGTATTTCACTACAGAGTACAGGCACCCAAATTGATGTTTCAGAGTAGAATAAGATTTGAACTAGCATTGTAATCTCAACAAATCAACCAGCTTAAGTACATTGGTATTTTCCAACTGCAGCTGCAACGTGAACCCCATATTCAACAGTGTCAGAATCTGGTATCTCGCTGGGGCAGAGGATGATCTTATGAGATTGCTTCCAACCCTGTTTTTCTTCATTTATATCTGTGAATGATAAACAATGCTATTTTTTTTGAAAGAACACATGCACACTGAGTCCGCAGTCTATCCGTGTAAGATGCTGAGTCACTTACCTGAATGCCATAATATTAATCTGAGAGTCCTTAGCAGTTCTGGGGAAAAAAGAGAACTAGAACTTGTAAAGTTTACTGCCCCATAAAAAGGAAAGCAACAAAACAGCAAGTCAAATACACAGCTGAATTGCACTGCGGATATAGTAGCCATGCAACCCATGGCTACTAAACCAGAGTAATGCTATGTGTTTAGGGTTTGTCCAGCCAGGAAGACTTTCCAGTAGAACTACTTCAGTATCTTGATATGCTGAGCGAACCCCACTTGGGGCCCTAGAATAACTTTTTCACTTTTGCTCGTGTCTTTCTGGAAGTGGTTTAGGCGATATATATCTCTATAATGAGAAGTTGTAGTCACAAAGATATAGATCAGTTGTTAAACTGCCTGATGGAGACAGTTCTCAGTTCCTACATCAGGCAGCTGACATGTTTCAAAGGTTATCATTTTACTGGGAGCCTTGAAAGAGGTGCTGTTTCCCTCAGATTGTTATCAGAGAGGAGTGTATTTAATGTTAATTTGCTGTAAAATATTAACCATAAATAAACTTCAGTGGAATTTGTTGTGGACGTGTTCCCATCTCCTGAGATACACTGCAAATACACTCACATCTCTGGATATAAAGCATGTCACGCTGAGAACCGAAATGCATAAAATAAATGAACTTGTGTAATGTTCACTTTGCTATCAACTGAGTGAATTTTGCTGCAGGCTTTAAGCAAAATGACAGCTTCTTCTTTCTCTAGCAATTTCAGTGTTGATTAGTGTCAAATGATTATACTGCTCTTAGCCTATCCACAATTTTTTTATAATTTTGTAATATCTCCACGTAGTTAAGTTCAGGAGAGGAAGGTGAACCCTTATGATGTTCTGACATTCCTGTTTGGATGACATGATTGGAAAAGTTTCACCTTTCTCCCAGGTAATCTAAATTGGATCAATCTAAGTGGATTAACACTAGAATAAAATTAGAGCAATGTTAGAATTTACCAGGACCTCTATTTCTAATTATGTTGCCATGACGTTGTGTCAAAATTTGATAGATCAGCCCTCAGACCCACACAGATTACTTAAAACTCATTATGTGAACAGGGGTAAAACAAGCTTTAAGCGCTGCCAGTGATAACATTAGGACGCCAGTTAAAAGAGAAGAGGTTTCTAAGCAACATCTCAGCGAACCATAGACCATCCTGCCCATCGGACATTTTCCCTTGCTTTTGTCTCCCTCAAGACCATGTGCCGTTAAGTCCTGGGAGCAATGTCTAACGCCACATCATTGCTGTGCTCCAGCCCTCCTGCATCTGTGTCTCTTGTGCCTTCCCAGCACCACCACACACCTGCTGCAAAGGAAATGGGTAATAAAATAGTGTTTATTACCACCGAAACAAAGCAGTAACAAGGACAGTAAGGGAGGAGTATCCTGGAACAAAAACAAAAAAAGCAATAACCACCCACTGCAGGAGCTGCTGCTGGCAGGGACCTGGCTGGGTGGCACTGGGGAAGTGCCAGGGGTGGGACTGGTCAGCTCCCAGTGTCCTGGACCTGTGCAGGTCAGGAGGGTAAAAGGTGGGAACAGTGGTGCCATGAAGCGGTCCCCATCCAGGTCACAAGCAGCCTTCCTTCAGCGCTGCCTCCAGATGCGGGCTCTCTGCTGTCAAAGTTGCAGTGATGTGCTAATTCCATCATCATCCCGTGAAACAAAGCGCCGACATCAGGTAACCCCTTGGCACCTCCAGCCTGCACTCGTTCTCAGCCGTCCTCCTGAGAGCACCCATCATTTCTGTTTGTGTTGCCTTCAGTGCCTAGCACCATGTCTTCAGAGGAAGACTTCTTTATCAGCTTTTTGCAGAAATTAGATAAACATCATCCTCTCTCCTCTTCCATTCTTTTCCTAATTTCAGTGTAGACCACAGAGGAAGGAATTAAATCTGTTTATGTGTAGTAGGAAGGAGGGGATGGAAAATTAGATCACAAGTTTGAGGGAAATTGTCATAGCAGACTGTTTTCTTAAATTATGAAAGAGAAAATTCACAGAGTGCGTGTTGCTCTGTAGGAATCAAGGCAGCCATTTCAGAAGGTCAGATTCAGCTCATAGCAGTGTCAGTGGTTGTGCTTTTACACAAGCAAGGCATGTCTCACTCCAGTTTTGAGGCTATTAGGCCTGATTCATCACCCAGTTATTAACATAAAGCATAGTCCTTTAATCTCTGCTCCTGGTTGCCACGATCGTTCCAGGGTTGTGTGAGCTGAAGGTATCCTGGAAAGTAGGATGGAAGGACACTGGAGTCATCGTGCATGGCCCAAGAAGAGAAATTTTGAGCTTTTTAATCAAATGTACACAGAAGTGCTCTATACACAGCAGAGGAAGGCGTTTACTAGTATGCAGTTTAAATAGGAGGAGAGGAGAGGAGTAGAGAAAGCATGGGCTGGGGCAATTGCAGTGCATGGCACTTATGGAGAAGAGCATATTGCAGTCAGGGAAAGACGAACTATAGCCGTTAAAAAAACCAACACGCTTCTGTATGTCCTTATTTTATGACTGACATGGCTTAGGAGGGAAACTGGGTGTTACAGAGAGGGAATAGCTCCTAGAAATCTTCTCTAGTGTCTGAAGGATATTATTAGTAGTGTCCTTAAAAAGAGCCATACCCAGCCTTCAGGCACTACAGAGGTTTTGGAAAAGGTAAAAGAGGAGCAAAAATACTGTAGTATGGGCTCATGTGAATGTCCTGTGAAGAAGAGGGGGTCCTGGGAAGGAGAGGGGAACCACCACGATTCCCCATATTTTTCCTCGCCAAGGCACAAAGAAAGAGTGAGCAGAAACACGAGTAAGGACAAAAGCAGAAACAGCAGCAGTGATATATCTGTGAGTCTGTGTAATTTCATTAAGCATTACAAGCAAGGCTTCATTTCAGTATGCATGAAAATATCCAGCTGCTTTCTCCTCCTCTGTACCAACCGCTTTTTTGGTAAGAAGCAAAGCCAGGAAGGGACGAGGCCAAGGCAGCGTGCCCCTGGCCCAGGGCAGCGCCTGCCCGTGAGGCTGGGACCTGTGTTCTGTCCTCTCTATGCACGCCAGTCTGTATTGCTCCTTGTCTTCAAAAAGCAATGACATTGGTGATTGATCTTTTGTGGTCCTCGTCACCTTCTAATGCTGTAATTGTAGAAAATGCGGGTATCCTAATGGGTTATAAAATCTCACCTTTGGCACGTTTGATTAAAAACCTGCACAGGTATTCTTAAACTCTTCCTTGTTTCGTTTTTGGTTTTGGAATGTGTTTGTGCTCCTGGAAATGGCAATGTGGGAGCCCATCTGCTTGTTAGGGATAAATAGTAAAATTGTAGATTATCTCCAGTAGATATTTGTCAACATTGCGCAGACTTGTACATATACAAATCTGGATATCACGTTTGAAATTAATTCGAATACGTTCATTTAATTTATTCTCCTTTAATCATTGCTACTGCTTTTTAAGTGTCTCTCTTTTGGGGAGGCTGTTTGGGAAATAGTGATTATTTTGCAGGCGTTAAGAAACCCTTCCCCCTGTATTAGCATGGATTTCAGTAGGGAAGAACAGATGATAAAAGAAATCAAACTGATGGACCAGGAACAAAGGAAATCGTGGGCTTGACAGTGAACCTGTAACCTCCAGCAATAGTAGCTGGAAATGTTTCCTTGGAAACCAGGCTGGAAACCAAATTCTGTCATATTAAATTTTCAATTTAACTGAAAAGCCAATTGTACATGATATTAACTCTCCCTGTGTGCCATTGTGTATTTTAAATAGCAGTGAATAACCTGAAGTAGATGCACATAAATGGGAGCATGTTTCTGTGTTTCTGTGAATCTGTACATTGTCTTTGATTCAAAGGTGAACATTTCCCCAGTGACAGTAGGAGAAAGCAAATAATTTAAGTAGAAGTCACAACTTTCACACAGAAATACAGGCTGTTAAGTTACCCTTTGTGCTAGACTGAATCAGTTGCAGAAGAAATGCATTTGTATGTAATTTGTCAAAATAAAATGTATGGTTAGTTTCCTTGGGAGGTTCCAAAATGATATTTTAGAGAATGTGCTGGATTCATTTATTAACCGGGGAGGGGGGTGGGGTGCTGAGCAACTATTGCAAGAGCAAGCAAACATTTTTGATGCTAGAGGCCCAAAGGTGCGGCTAAACTGAAGCCTTGCTTATGTCTGCAAGAAAGTGCAAAGATTAACCTCCTGCTGAAGGGGACATGAAAACACAAGCTCTAGCAATCCTAAAGCACTGGTTCCCTGCTGCTGTCCATAGCAGTGACATACGTTTAGCCTAGTGCAATTGAATGTTATCCATCCATTTACACAAAATGGGCAATATGAAAAGCTCTTGAAGAGGTTCTTTTGAGATCTGAGATGCTTCTGTAAATGTTTTTTGTGTACCATTACACTCCGGCTTCAGCACTGATTTGGGATGTGTACTGTATCAAATGAGAGTTGACGCTGCTGCCTCTCTGTTGATCTGTGAATTGCAGAGGAGATTCTTTTGATTTTCTACCTTAGCTGCTATACATGTATTTATGTCATTTGCCAGCGTGTGCCTCAGTCTCACATCAGCCACTCCTCAGTCCCTCTCAGATGTGTCCTTTGAGGACTGTTTTCACTGCTTTCCTGTTGTTTAGATGAAACCCCTGGATCACCAAGTGGCAATTTCCACATTTCCTTTGTTGACTCTGCAGGACATGTTAGGATTGCTACCTCTAGGCAGTTTTCCTCCAGATAAATGTTAGCTCCTGATCAGAATGGGTCAAAAACAGTGGGGGGGGACGACCACACACCCATGAAGAGCAAAGCAGTTATTTGTACCCTCTTTCCTTGTAATCTTGGAGCTGGAAAGAGTGATCTTCCCAGCCTGCTTGGAGGCAATCAATCAGAGGCATTCTCCCGTTCATACCACCTTTGTTTCCCGTAGGGCTGGTACCCTCTGGGGCTGGCATTGCTCTGCCTCACCCATGCGCTTCCCCCTTCCTTCTCCCTGGGGACCTGGGGTCTCCTGGCAGCCAGACAGAAAAACAAGGAACAGTGACAGAGGAGAGCACACGGTACCTACAAAAAGAATAGATTCTTTCACAGGCCTGTCACCCGAGCTTGTCACTATTCACCCCAATGTATCCTGCCTTTATTAAAGACAATTTCTTATGCTCCAGTATCAGAGAGAGAATATTCCTAATCCTAAAATGTGTGTGCTGTATTTTTTTCTTAAACATAAGTTTGACTTTGAGTCAGTGCCATAATTTTAATGTTAATTTGGCACACAAATGGCAGCTCTCAGGAAAGAAGCACTTAGTTAAGGAAGGAGTATCACCTTTTAAAGGATTTTAAAATAGCTAGGTTCTCCTCCCAGTTCTTCCGCTGCTTAGTTATGTGACCTTGGGTAAGTCACTTCAAATCTATGTGTCGGTTTCCTCCCCTGAAAAATTATATGGCTTTTCTTTGTAAAGAACTTAGTGAAGAAAAAGGCTACATAATAGTTAGGTATTAATGGAATATTTAATCAAAAAACCTATTTGCAATCCAAAAGATATGTCTGGAGACCTTTAGTTACCCTTCTGTCCCTCCTGCCTCAAATCTAATCTGGAAGGTTCAGGGACATTTAATCAGTGTCATTCCTCAGCCACTCACATAACTTTGAGACCGTCCTCTTTCAATTTGCTTTCTGTGGGCCGTGTGCCTATGGAAACAGGGAGTTCCTTGGAATGCAGATGCTCTCTAGGAAAGCAGTCAGCTTTGTATGCTTGACAAGAGATTGCTCATGCACTAATAGATGTTCAAATCCCTGGCATCAGGAGAATCAACACAACATGAAATCAGAGTGGCCAAAGCCATCTATGCTAAAAAGAAATAAAACCAAAATAAGATAAACTCAGTGCCCGGCAAAGGGGACATTCAGTGAAAGTAAAACGAAGTTCAACACTGAAAAAGACTGTGTTACTAAAGAATAATTGGGTTCTGAAATTAATTGTATATGTTGTTATTGAGGCAATGAAATGAGGTTTCAAGCTGTACTAAACATTTGTATGGATAAAAATATATTATGAGTAAAATATATATAGAAATACACTGTTGTAACTTAAACACTTAAACCAATCCCTTCCTCCTATAAACCAGGATGAGACCTGACTGGGAAGATGCGATTTCCTGGCTGCCTGGTGCAGAACGCTTACATCTTTGAAACATCCCTTGTAGCTGTTGTCAGATGGGGGCTAAGAACAAATACACCTCGGATCTGCTCCTGCATGGAGCAGTTCTTGTGCTCCTGGATAATTTCTCTGCCTACACCTTGTTTTGTGCTCCTGTCCTCTGACAGGAGCTGCGTTTAATGCACGCAGTGCCCTTTTTCCCTTCTTTTCATTAGTTTTCATTCAAAGAGCAAGGCTAGATCGATTTCAGCTCGAAAGGCATAGCTGAGCCCCTGTAAGATGCCAGGGCTCCTGAGCTGCAATACTGAAAAGAGGAAGATCCAAGAAATGCCATTTCTATTCTGAAAACTTCAGCGTTTTGTTAAAAGAGGTTAGATTTTCTCTAAGGCCAGCAGCACGCCTTCAGGGGGTTGGTTCAGCAGGTCATTTTTGGAACTGAGTGGAAATACTGTATAGGTAAAGTGCAAGAGAAATGCTGTTTCTTCAATAGCATCCTCCTTAACCTGAAAAGAGCAATTAGTTTTCTCACTCCTTCCCAGTTTGTTTTCTGGTGCAGGCATGGCATGTGTTTACTCACTCACTTCTCCACTGCATTTTGTCTTCTTGCTTGAGTGACGTAAGTGAAGGTGACAGCTACCCAGGGTGCACTTGATCCTGGTATTTGGTGAGGCATGAACGCGTAGCACAGGCTGCAGGCTAGCTTCTCAGCTGTCGTCTGCATCCTGCACTTTGGATGAGGCCCCCCAGATAAGGCCCACACTTTGTTGTTATTATTTAGCAGATGTAACAGATTTGATGCGAGATGATACCTTCACTATAGATCTATTAGCTCTTTCAGTTTAATCTGATTAAACTCTCCCAGACACTTAGGTAAAGTAGAAGGGATGAGTCTGAGTCAGAAAGATTAGGTGACTCCTGCATGATCATGAAAAGGTCAGAGGCAGAGGAAGGAATTTGAGGGGCATCACCTCTAACTCGCACATAAACACATTTAATGAAATCAGGGCCCAGGCTCTGGAAGGGGAAGGAGGGCTGGTACAGCCTCATTCACTCTCTCTCCATCCCCACTTACTGCACAGGTCTTGAGCTTTTGGTACTGTAGCAAGAGAGTGCGAATCAGCAAGCAGGACAGACTGGGGAGCTGAAGCTGGTAGATCCATTTATAAATCCCAGGTCAGTGTGTGCCCTGGTTTCGGCTGGGATAGAGTTAATTTTCTTCCTAGTAGCTGGTATAGTGCTGTGTTTTGGATTTAGGATGAGAATAATGTTGAGAACACACTGATGGTTTAGTTGCTGCTGAGTAGCCCTTACACTGAATCAAGGACTTTTCAGCTTCTCATGCTCTACCAACCGAGAAGGCCGGAGATGCACAAGAAGCTGGGAGGGGGCACAGCCAGGACAGCTGACCCAAACTGGCCAAAGGGCTATTCTGTACCATATGATGTCACGTTCGGTATATAAACTAGGAGAAAGCTGGCCAGGGGGCCACTGCTTGGGGACTGGCTGGGCATCGGTCAGCACGTGGTGAGCAATTGCCTCCTGCATCACTTGCTTTGTATATTATTATTATTATTATTATTATTATTATTATTATTATTATTATTATTGCTATTATTACTATTATTACTATTATTATACTTAATTATATTTCATTTCAGTTATTAAACTGTCTTTATCTCAACCCATGAGTTTTCTCACTTTTACTCTTCCAATTCTCTCCCCCATCCCACCTGGGGGGGGAGTGAGTGAGTGGCTGTGTGGTGCTCAGTCGCTGGCTGGGATTAAACCACGACAATCCTTTTTGAGTATCCACGTGTTATTCTATACCATCTAGGTCATGCTCAGGTCTCACACTTTCCAATATACTCCAATTAATCACCACCGCTTTTCCTTTCTTTTGATGTATACACACAGATATCATTCCCTTAGTTTATGGGCCATCCCTGTAAAATGTTCATTATGTTCATTTAGTCCATGACTTTGGGCTCCGTCTGTCATAATAGTCCTTCAGGGCAGGAGAGACAGTGTGTGGTGTTGGATTGTTGCAGCTGAAGCCAGTTCTGGCTCCATTATCACTACGCTTTGCTCAGTTTTCATCCAAGTTCATTCTTCATTAATCTGTGTGATTCTTACTGTAATACCATTGATATGGCATACAGCCACTATAGAAGTGATGATATATGATGTTATATAGCAATTAACATCATACAATGTAATTTATTGGCTATTTTCACCCAAAATCAAATCCCCTTGAGGTATACATCGGACTTCCCTATCCTTCCGCATCACCCATCAGGTGCACCCAGGTCCTTGAGCAAAAGCAGACCCACAAATGGGTTTGCCTTTGCCCGAAGGAGGAATAACCCAGACTCTCTTCCCCAGCATATTTTTATGTGCACTACCAGGACTTTATCCCCTTCTACAGTACATAAAAGTTTTGACTGGGCAGGGTCAGCCTGATTGGCAGATCCCCTAGTGTTGACCAGGTGGCCTTTGCTAAATGTGTATCCCAGTGTTTGAATATCCCCCCACCCATTGCTCTCAGTGTAGTCTTTAACAGTCCATTGTATCGTTCAATTTTCCCGCAGGCCGGTGCATGGTAGGGGATATGATATAGCCACTCCATGCTGTGCTCTTTGGCCCAGGTGTCTATAAAGTTGTTTTGGAAGTTTCTGTTGTCTGACTCAATTGGGGGTCTGACTCAATTGACTGGGGTGCCATGTTGCCATAAGACTTGCTCTTCAAGGCCCAGGATAGTGGTCTGGGAGGTGGCATGGGGCACGGGATATGCTTCCAGCCATCTGGTGGTTGCTTCCACCATTGGAAGCACGTAGCACTTGCCTTGGCAGGTTTGTGGATACCTTTCCTTCACACCTGACAGGAGTCGCCTCCAGAGGCTGAGGACTTGCGCCCGTTTTCCAATCACTTTGTCAATGCCCCCTTCCATAGAAAGGGATCCCAGCTGCTTGGCTTCCCTACCTTGTAATTCCAGGCTACTGGCCCCATTATCCCAGCATTGGAGCAGCCAGGTGGCAATGTACTCGCCTGGACAACAGCTGAAATCTTTTCTCATATCTCGCAGTTCACGCAGAGAGAGGTATTGGGTGGTTACCATCTCATTTATGAGTTCTTCCTCTTAACCCCAGCCGCCAACTGAGCACCACACAGCCACTCACTCACTGCCCCTGCAGTGGGACAGAGGAGAGAACTGGAAGAGTAAAAGTGAAAAAACTCATGGGTTGAGATAAAGACAGTTTAATAACTGAAATGACATATAATAATAATAATAGTAATATACAAAGCAAGTGATGCAGGAGGCAGTTGCTCACCATGTGCTGACCGATGCCCAGCCAGTCCCCAAGCAGTGGCCCCCTGGCCAGCTTTCTCCTAGTTTATATACCGAACGTGACATCATATGGTACAGAATAGCCCTTTGGCCAGTTTGGGTCAGCTGTCCTGGCTGTGCCCCCTCCCAGCTTCTTGTGCATCTCCGGCCTTCTCGGTTGGTAGAGCATGAGAAGCTGAAAAGTCCTTGATTCAGTGTAAGGGCTACTCAGCAGCAACTAAACCATCAGTGTGTTCTCAACATTATTCTCATCCTAAATCCAAAACACAGCACTATACCAGCTACTAGGAAGAAAATTAACTCTATCCGAGCCGAAACCAGGACAGTGTGTTAACCTCTGGGTCAGCTGCCCTCTCTACCTGAAGCATGGATATTTTACTGCAAGGAAACCTTCAATATGAACTTTCACATTAAAAAAGGAAAGACCTATGTCCTCAGCTGAAATACATGGTGTCAGTGGAGCTATTCCCAGGCTGTGTGATCAGACTGTCTCCATTATGCATGAAGGGGAAAACAATAGAAAAACAGTGTTTCCTCTCCTAAACGTTTCTCAGGTGACTGACAAACAGAAGTTGGACAGATTTCCTCATTTGTTGCTTGTGATGATACCACCATGGCTTAGAGCATCATTTCTAGGATTAAATTCTGACTCTCAGAGGGAAGGGTAGACAGGTTCACTTACCCTCCAAAGTCAGTCCTTGAGTAACGGGTATTGCACGTAAACACTTTATAATAATTGTGAACAAAGACATGAGTACTTGTGTTGTCTCCCTAGGGATTCATGTCACATAGCTTGTTATAGTCGTTTCTTTCCTAATAGAAGAAACTCGTTGTAGGCGTAATTCTACTGTGGTGTGTGGGAGGGAAATCTTGGGGAACAGATGGTTCTTGATGAACAGACTCTAGTGACTAAGACCAACTCTCAAAAAAGAATGAATCTATCAAGCTGATTTGCTGAAGAATAGAAATGTGAAAGATAACCATAATATAAACACAAAAATGAACTATGAAGCAAGGCTGCCTGTTGTGTACTTGACAGTGGAATTTCTCCCTGGTAAAGAAATTGCTTTTCAATAGCTCTCCTATGGAAAGGATTCTCTGAGCTGTTTCTTTTTAAAATGCTGATGTATTTATCATTGAGCACAGGAGGGCAGAAAACCAGGCACTTGAAACTGGGAATGAAAATAAAGAATTCTGCACTAGCAGAAATTTTGCCTCCACAGATTTGCGTCTATCTGCTTGAAGGTAGTGTAGGAAACCATTGAGAATTTCTGAGGGAGGTCAACGTAAGTCTAGTTTTTACACGGTATCTCCAAAGGTCTTGAGAAAAAAAAACAGAGTGAAAAACTATACCAGGGGATGACCGGTAGGTACCTTTGAGCCACTGGTAGCAATTTAGATGTGTTGCCTTGACTGGGCTGCCTTCTATGACCAGCAGGTCACTAGGCAACTGCCCTGTTACGTGGATCCTCAAACATAGGAGGAATTAAAGCAACAGGAGGCTGTCCCAGATGTGTCCTGCTGCAGAGCGGTGGGAACCGCAAAGGTGCAATAGTGATTGCCTGCCTGTGAGGCTAGAAGTGCCCCCCTCTGCAGCTCCCTGGGGAGGTGGTAGTTTGCATAAAGAAAGACTCCCAAAAACATAATCCTGTAGACCCAGTACAGTTAAAACGGACAAATTCTTCAGTTAAGCTAATTTCAGTCCACTAGTGTTAATAAAAACGTGCTTATTCCTTAAAGGTCATGGTTTAATTATCAGTGCCGATAATGACTTTCATAACCAATACAGAACAATTTCTGACACCAGGTTGCTGAGCGGGTGGATTAAAGTCTCTCCCCATGAAAGAGGTTTTCCCCTACAAAAGAAGTACCCAGTACTGTGGACTACTTGTTCAGTCATGAGTAATCTCTTAAGAGCGCTTTGCTAGCCATTTGATACGTTGGTGTTTCATTTTCAGGGTGTTTAACCATCCCACCAGCTGGGAATTAATTAGATAAACAGCATCTCGATTTTATCAGTGTGAGAACTGAAAGCAGTTAAATAAGTGGCCCCGTCTTACTTGGCAGTATTTTTTCAGGAGTCATTTGGTCGCTATATTTACTGAAATGCAATTTCAGGTCTATTAGCCCTGCAGACCTAGCACAGCTCAGGGGGAGATAATTTTGAAGTCCAAATCTATAGCGAACTTTTTAATTTAGAGGTGGCCGGACTGTAGTGGGAAATTCTCAACCAGACCTGTAAACCAGTTGTCCAAGATAACTCTGCTGCTGCTACTAAATATGAAGCAGACAAGGCAGAGTTTCACTTGAGTTTAATAGAAGCAGTACTAAACAGTCTGAGACTCAATTCTACTTCCCTTTGGCATTACAGTAAAAATGTCCATTTCTTAAAAAAATTACTGTATGTGCTCTGAACCATTCTTAGCTACAATAACTGAAATTTAACTGCAGAGCTAAAGGCTACCCATACAAAACATCCTGCAGTAATGTTTCAGAATTGGCATCTGGCCTTGTAAAATCATATTCTAAACTGGGCAAGGTCTTTTGAGCAACATGCAAGGAAATGCATATCTCCATGGCTGCAACCCCAAATGCATCCCTTCGGAAGTGGACTTTAATCTTGGATATGATCTCCTGAGCTTCTTTTTCTATAAAGGCACATTGCTGATCCGTACCTCATAGGACGTAAATGGCTCCAGCATTTTCAGTGTCATTGTTCATTAGTCGTTATTTCTCTTGGTTCAAAGAGTGATGATCGGATATTATTATATAATTTGAGCCTCTTCAGGAGCTGCTTTTAGGCATGTGGAAGGGAAGGAAACACAGTGTTTTAGAGAGTCATCTCTTCCAGTGTAAAAGGGAAGATATTCTTGGTTTAGTATGTTTTTACTCTCTCTGAATTAAATAAAATTGCAATGCTCTGAGTGATGAATTGAGTAAATGATGGAGAGATAATAGCTGTGCTATTATCCTTGGAGAGAAGATGCCAAAACTGAATGCTTTTCGTTTGAAAGGGATGAGCCACCATAAAATGTTCAATGTAAAGAAAATTGCACGGACTGGGATTTTCCTCCCAATACTTCTTTCTTCAGAGCCCCACTAGCCTGGTGAGTTAAAACCACTTTTGCTGCAAAAATGAGTCTGAAAACAGCATACCTCTGAAGTTAGAGGAATCCATATATGAGATACTTGGCCATTAGCTTGCATACAACTGGAGAATCCAGGACACAAATTCACCATTAGGACATGTGCTATCTCGGAGGCCATTTTCTGCAGCTATAGCACAGCAGTACTTCCACTTCCCTGCTTGGGCACCCCATATAGCTGCTCAGGGGATCACAAATTGCATGTGGAACTTGGGGTCCCAAAGAGGCGGAAAGTAAGTGATATTGCAGTACCAGAAAAAGGTACTGCAAAAGGAAAGCATGAGGGAAGGCAGGGGACCAAGAGAGTAAGAGAGTCATCATATCGTAGAATCATAGAATACCAGGTTGGAAGGGACCTCACGGATCATCTGGTCCAACCTTTCTAGCACAATTTAAACAAGAATGGCCCAGCACCATGTCCAGCTGAGTCTTAAACATGTTCAGCATAGACCACTTCCCTGGGGAGATTATTCCAATGATTGACTGTTCTCATTGTGAAAAATTTACCTCTTGTGTCCAATCAGAATCTCCCTGGGAGTAACTTGTACCCTTGTCCTCACCATGTGACTCCTTGTAAAAAGGGAGTCTCCATCTTCTTTGTAGCTCCCCTTTAAGTACCGGTACATGGTGATGAGATCACCTCTAAGCCTCCTTTTCTCAAGGCTGAACAAACCCAGCTCTCTCAGCCTACCCTCATCTGGCAGGCTTCCCAGACCCTTGATCATCTTGGTGGCCCTTCTCTGGACCACCTCCAGCCTGTCCACATCTTTTTTGTATAACGGGGAGCAGAAACTGTACACAGTATTCCAGGTGTGGCCTGACAAGCGCCGAGTAGAGAGGGATAATGACTTCTTTATCTCTGCTGGTGATGCCCTTTTTGATGCAACCCAGCATCCTGTTGGCCGCCTTGGCCGCAGCAGCACCCTGTTCACTCATGTTGAGCTTCCTGCCCACCAGGACCCCCAGGCCCCTTTCCACGGAGCTGCTCTCTAGCCAGGTGGATCCCAGTCTGAACTGCACTCCTGGATTATGTTTTCCCAGGTGCAAGACCTTACACTTGTCCTTGTTAGCCCACAAGTCACTCCATCACAGTTGAATTCAGTGGAGAAGATCGGTTCATGCTGCCATGGTTTCCTCAGGTTGACAGGGATGACACCATGAAGCCATTCCATAAACTCTTTAAGATCATAATATAACAGCAGGCTTGCCATTTTTTTATACAAATGTGAGGAAGAAAAGTGTCATGAGCTGAGCACAAAGTCAGAGAACACAAAGGTAAATGTTTTCTTACTCTCTTAAAAGTGCTTTGGAGCCTGTGAATTACAGGTGTCATTTGGTGGGAGGATGGAGACAGAGACTAGTTGGGTGGGAGTCTGAGCATCCATCTGAAGACAGGGTGAAGGCTGCCCCTGTTGATTAATGGATAGAGCTGGTCTTTCAGGCTGGTGAGCCAAAAGTGGTACCCATATGTTGCTTTATGAGTCTGACTCTCCCCTTCAGGTTGCAGGCTTGAGGCATAACTGAATTAAGAGACTATGATGTTTTTAAATTAAGCAATGCACTACTAAGAGACTAATAAAGCAATTAAGTGATAATTAGTCCAAAGGCACACACAACTATAAAGCTACTAATGATCATTCTTAAGTCTTATGAATCACACCCAGCTACTATTGAATTACAATTCTATTTCCCTTCCCTTCCCACTATTTAGAATTAGGATGCAAGTCTATCCCTCCTTTTTCCACTCTAACACACCAAGTTTTTCAGACAAAGATGTGATGGAGACTCCAGCAGGTTGTCCAGTGGGCGTCCCTTTGGCATCCTTGTGGACTTGGATTGAAAGGTCAGCTTCATCACCATCTGTAGGTGTCCACACTCCTACTGACAAAAAAATCCTGTCCTCCTTTATGCTGTACCTGATTTTATATCTTATCTCCCAGTTTTCTATTTCTGGATGCATCTTTTCAGCACCCTTGCACCTCTCCTTCTCCATCCAAACTCCTTTCAAATAAACAGTCTGTTCCCAGTTACTTTTTTCCTAGTTGGTCCCATTTCTGCTGCATCCATACCCAAGTTTGGTGGTTTTTTTCAGTGCTGTTACTTAGGCAATCTTGACTTTGTATTGTATTACTTATATGGTTGCCTCGGTACAGGTGACTTTGCAAGACTTTGCACCCCAAAACTCCCCTACCAGTATCCAGTTCATAGTGTCATCATATACACTCACTAAGTTACCATATACACTCACTAAGACAAATCATTTCATTTTCGCCTTAACTCTTCCACCTAGTTCCAATTAAGCACAAGCAGTTTCTTATCTTGTGCATAGTCTGCATACCACAGCACCAGAGGAACATGTTTTTCACACTCTGGTTTTGTGCTCATGTAGCCTTGTTGTACTTGAACTGTTTTAATCTCTTTCCTCATTCCCAGTAGAGGCCTTACCTAGTTATGAGGCTTCGTGCTCCATCAGGACCTCCTGCTTACAACTTATCGCTCTGTAGTAATATCTACAGAAAGCTGTATGCCCTAAGAATGCTAACTTTACAGGCCACGTAGTTTGGGGCAGATCTTTAAAAATACACATGGTGTGTTGTTTTTTCCCCAGAGAATCTGGGAAATTTATGGGCTGCCTCTACCGAATATGGCAGAACAGGTGGAGACTTAACGTAGAGATGAGTTTTGCTTCCCTTAGTTAGATATATAGTCAGAATGTACAGCCTCATGCAAGTAGTATTTGCAGAACATTGTGTATTTCTTATTTGCGAAACCACTATGCGGGATGAGAGGTCCATTTCAGTAGGGGTAGTTGGTTGTGGTATGTTCTGATTGTTTCTTCTTCTCTCCTTCAGCCAGGGTTTTTCACTGGTAGATTAAAGCATTAAAGTAATTTATAACTTCGTAGGACTAGGGCCAAGGACACAGGCTCATTAATGGTAATCCCTACTCAGACAGATGGGGAGACTTTTGTGTACAAACAACTTTTTGTTTTTCAACCTAGTTGAAAATGTTGCTGATTCTGGTGGCATATGGGCAAGTGATTAGTTACACCTGAAGCATAATTAGCCCCAGTGCTCATTTTTCTGCCTTGTATGAACTGGGTAGCATAAAATTAATTGGTGAAATCTAGATCTAGAAGCCAAGGGCAGGGCATGAAATGAAAACATGAATGCCATTTCAGCTTACATGATTTCTCCTCTTTGGTCTCCATTGGAAGGAGTATGAGCTGAAAATATATTTGCAGAAAGAAGTAACTTTTCTATTAATAGATGTACAGTATTTGGGGTATTTTGTGAGTGAGATGAAGACTGCATGTCAGCGTGAAAGATGTCTTGAGTCACAGATCCTCTGATCAGAAAGTTTTAACATTATGGCTTTAGCTGGAACAATTAATAGGAGTGCCAGAGATGGTAAGTCGGGGTTGTAATGGCTGATTACCCTTCAACAGTCTCTGAGAGATGCCAGAGAGAGCTAAAACCTGAGCCTGGCTGAAGGACACTTACGGCTTTCCTGATCCTCTTTCAAATGCATGCGTGTTTCCTTCCATACTAAAATATCTGGATTTCTCTACCATTTAAAAAAAATAAAAAAAGGAAAAAGAAAAAGGAAGAAAAAAAGAAAGAGAAACTCCTACCTGACTGCAAACAAAACTCATTCTTATCTTTTACCGCCTTATAGAGGAGAAGTCTTGCAGGGTGCGTGACACATCATCTGGCTTGTCTCTTACCATCAGCCCTGTCAGAGCATTCTAGTCAGGTACAACCGCAACGGCAGGGTAGGGAGAAAATTTTCACATGGTGTAACTGAGCCATCTGTGGCAGTGCTCTGATCTTTGTACTGGGAAGCAAGCGACATCTGCTCCTGGTAGAAGTGTTACTATCACAAGCTGACATTAAATGGCCCTCCTAACAACAGGTATCTTCGTTCTGAAACAAGACTACGCGTCCTGCTCGATGAGACCCAAGCTAGTGGAAAAGGGAGTACACATGCTAAAAGGCTGGTATGGACTTCATGGGCCAAATTTGCCTTTTCCTTACATCAGGATAATTTGACACAGTTCAGTGGGACTGCTTATATTTTTTTTTATACCCATGCCAGGAAGAGGTGAATTTTAAGAATATTTATTATGGGCAGAACCAATTGATCCAAGCACTGTCAAAAGAGCTCTTGAATACAGAAAATGGTCCATATTTTATATAACATGTAAAGAGGTTGGATTCAGAGAGAAAGTCTGAGCTGTGAATCCAGATGTCAGGCTCACATGTGGGCTTCTGCAACCATTTCTGGAGGGTTTCCATGGAGTCTTCTGAGAACTGGCCATAATCAGAGGCATTAGTTACAGCTGGTCTCCTGTAAGAGCGGTACTTGCAGAGCTACACTGCCTTGTAAGTAGCTGGACACTATTTGGACAGATGGTTCTGTCTTCTTAAAGTTTTAAATTCCCTAAGCTGTAGGCTTCTTGGATGGAAATGAAGGATTACTTGTAACTCTCTACTTCCTTGCTGGCTTGGAATAGTGACACTACAGAAAATCGGTTTAGAATGGTTAAGTCATCCTTTCTTAGATGTTTTCTTAGAATCTCAACTGTTTTCTTCTTCACTGAACTTGGTCTCTTTTTCACAAGTGCTTTCACTTCTTGTAGTGTCCCTGCTCTTCCTATTAGTGTCATAAATTGTATTACCTTCTGATCATCTCCCAGTAATTTTCCAGTCTGTTTACTTACTGTGTGTGCTGCATGTAGCCTTACTATGAGAATATGATTATAGTTAAGTGACAGCAGGCAAAGGAAGCAGATATTTGACAGGCTGAGGTACCTGGGTGTAGTGCTTTTCTTTTAAGCACCAAACAAAAAATTACATTGTCATGATGAACATAACAAAACTGTATGTGGAATGGCATAAGAAGGCTGAAATATTTGTATTGGACATGAATACAAAAGAAAAATGATGAAATGAGAAATTGTCCTAGGTAAATGCAAAACTTCCATGTCTAAGTGATTGTACTGTTTGACAACATCCATAAATTGAATGTTCTTGGGATGAATTTCAGGCACCGAGACCAGCTGGCATGACTTTCTTACCTTCCAAAACATCATGGCCACATGTGGGATATCTGTTGGGAAAAGCCCCTGTCCCATGCTAACTCCTCACTTGTGACCAGGGACTTGTTCATCTTTCTGGTAGTTGTTTCAGGCCAAAATTGTGCTAAGACCCTTCTAACAGTGGAGCAATATAGATGATTGAGTGTCTGTGCCCAGGGCATAACCTGGCACAGTTTAATTTCCAGGTATAGACGTTTCCACAGAATTAATTGGCTCTCTTGGGTAGTGGAAGGTCAGCACAAGGCTCTCACCATTTGCTGACTGCCTGCTCCTCACATCTCAGATTCTTCTAGCGTGGTTCATGCTAGAAGAGTGACTTACTCTTGGATTGTACTCATTTCTCAGATGTCCAGCTCTCTACACTTGAGTGCCATCTCACTACAATGTTTAAAAAATATTTTTTTTTCTATTTGAGTAGCTTTAAATATTTGATGCATTTGTCTTGATTTGTTGAACTTCTGTTGCATGTGATTTTGGGGGGGATTTTTGTCTCCCTTACACTTTTAATCAAGGTGAATTTAATCAAGGCCCACATTACCTGTGATCCTCTTCATGATGGCATTCTCTCCTTTATGCCTCAGGAAGAGGTCAGGGATCTTAAATAAGTGAGTATGGAATTGCAGGACATCCACCCGAGGTTGCCACAACTGCTGCAGTTATTCCTTTGGAAGAGCTCTTTGGTGGGGCCCAAGTTCAGAGCGGAGTATCTCAAGACTTTCCCAGATGTACTTACAGGAGTTGTAGGGCCCAGATGCATCCACGGAGTTGTCCTTGAACCAAAATTTTGAATTGCGTACCGTCTCTATGTATTATACAGGTTATGTGCCGGTTGCCTCAGCTGTATCTGTGTGACAGCCAATGTGCCTGGTTATCCTCTTTGGAAACAGCATTGTAGCAGAAGGAGAAGTACCCTCAGGGTCTGGCTGAGATAAGGTTGCCTGAATGTCTCTAGTCGTGGGCATCCCTCAGTGACTTTTCGGCAGAGCTCTTTTTTCACTAAAAAGTGACATTGTGAGTTAACTGTGCGGTCTAACAAGCAGAGGCACCGCCAGGCAGACCCTAACACTTCTATGGGGCTCAACCAGTTCCAGCCATCAGAGGGTATGATCGTTTGTATAAACAAGGACTACTACACAGAGGTGATGCCGATGGTGTTGTGCTGGGTCAGCCGTTGTGCAGCTGTCCGAGGATGCCATCCTGCTGTATTTTGTCTGTGATGGCCACCTCATTTTTCACATCATTCCGTCCTGTGAAGCTTCTCAACTGAGAGTGACTCTTCTGCAGCCAGGACTGCATCTCACTCATTTGCAGGGCTGCACTGTGTCTTCTTTCCTTCTGTGTGATCTAATGAGCCAGGCATACCTGGTCAGCCAGATGTGTAGTTGCGGGTAGCTCTGTCTGGACCGTCTCTCCCTACTAAGGCTTGTCGTGGTTTAACCCCAGCCAGCAACTAGGCACCACGCAGCCGCTCGCTCACTCCCCCCCAGTGGGATGGGGGAGAGAATCAGAAGGGTAAAAGGGAGAAAACTCGTGCGTTGAGATAAGAACGGTTTAATAATTGAAGTAAAATAAAATAGAACAGTTAAATAGGCAAAGCAAAAACCGTGCACGCAAACAAAGCAAAACAAGGAATTAATTCACTACTTCCCATCGGCAGGCAGGTGTTCAGCCATCCCCAGGAAAGCAGGGCTCCATCACGCGTAACAGTTACTTGGGAAGACAAACGCCATCACTCCGAACTTCCCCCCCTTTCCTTCTTCTTCCCCCAGCCTTATATACTGAGCATGATGCCATACGATATGGAGTAGCCCTTTGGCCAGTCTGGGTCAGCTGTCCTGGCTGTGCTCCCTCCCAGCTTCTTGTGCACCCCGCAGAGCATGGGAAGCTGAAAAGTCCTTGACCAGTGTGAGCGCCACTTAGCACCTCTTTAGAGACAGCTTAGCACTACTTAGCAAGAACCAAAGCATCAGTGTATCATCGACATTGTTCTCATCCTAAACCCAAAACACAGCCCCATACCGGCTACCAAGACGAAAATTAACTCTTATCATCTCAGCTGAAACCAGGACAGGCTCCATGTGAAAGGGGGTCATATCTGAAAGCACGCTTTGCAGCTGCTATCTACATGGGGTCCCCTCACTTCCCCAAAACCCCACTCCACACCATCTGCATGACCATACACATGAAGCTTATATTTTCAGAGGGAAGGAACCTCAGAGTTCTGCACTGGTGATAAATAACATGTTTTAATGTAATTGTAAGTGAGAATGCATTAGAGAGCACACTGTCTAGTTGCTATGCCAATCCCCATAGACTCCTAAAAATCAACCTGATTTTTGTTAGGAACTTTCAAATGGGAAAGTAATTTTTGATCATTTCTTTAAATGTCTCCAAGAAGTAGGCATCTATGTTTGACACAGCCTTTACTGCTGGCTGGTTAGCCTTGGGGACTCAGCAAACACTCCTGAAGTTCCCTGGTGCCCAAGCAAATCTGGCAGTGAAACTTCAAAGATCTCTAATTAATGCAATGGGTATGGAAAAGCAGATTCAGATCCTGTGTCTGGATAACTCTGTACTTATTAACATTTCCAAGTACATACAGTGATTCTTTAAGAAATCGGTAGTGAATTCTGCATGGAAGGAATTGAGGAAGGGGAGATGGACGGGACTCTGGTCGTAGCCTAGTGCTCCTGCCATCCTTTGGCAACTGACTCCCCTTGCACCTATGCCCACATTGGGACATAGCTATGGAGAAGGGATGAGAATGAAAACAGTTCTGGAAAATGCAGGGGAAAAAACATGTTAAATGGTTCCTGTAGGAAAAGCTCCAAGTGTTACCATCCTCCTTCCCTGCACTTAACTTTTTCCTCTATCTTAAATGTCAAGCATACCATCAAATGCTGGTAGTGCTATCTGTCTAAGTACCACACAGGGGCACAAGAAACGTCTGTGATGAATGTAGGAAAACTCCATATTCTGTCTGTGACTTGTCCGCCCACCTATGAGATGGTACTAGAGACCACAGAAAGCTTTTCCATGTCTGTCAAGTGCCTAATGCTCTTGTCTACAACGCCTGTCTCTGAAAGAGCTTCTTTACTCTTGCAGATTAACTGACACGTAACCCGAGTGTTCTTGCTAGAAAACAGCTGGCTTTGTCAGCAGCCAATTTTCAAGGAAATTGGCTGTTTAAAACCACATCCTAAGTAGCTGGCTATACATATTAGCCTTAGCTGACCTATATTGAAATTTACTGTCTGTCATCTCTTTGTTTCTGTAGTCTATCTTTAAATAATCAGCTGCTTTGTTTAGTAGATGTTGGTCATGGGTACTGTATTTCCACTACATTAGCTCTACTCAGGGGAAAGTAATAGCTCTAGATTGAAGCATAAGCCATTTGTTTTCCCATAATGAGGAACACTCTGCTGCATGCTTTCTAACTGATTAAATGAATTATGCTTTGTTTGCCTTGAGAAGAACCATACTTAAAAGCAACTTTCTGAAGAGGAAATGAGGCAGAGCGCGCAGAAGGGGGAAAAAAAGGCTCTAGCCTGATGAATGCTTCCCGAGCTGCATTTTCACACATTTCTTGACTGAGCAATCCTGATGCTTATTGCTGGAAATGTACCAGGATAAAAATTAATTGCAGGCTAATTACTTTATGTCAAGAAGCTGCCCAATTATTTCTCAAATTTGCTACAATGGCAATTCTAAAAGTAGTTATGTACCTTCCTTTAGGGCTGTATTGGAGGATTTTATCAGTGGCAAACACAACTGGGATAACACCTTTCATCAGAATAAAACTGCAGAGATCAGGTGTTTTTAAAGAGTTATTTTCATTACTTTAGTACCTGCAGTAATTTGGATTTGTAGTGGTCACTGATGTCCATTTGTGATACTGCCATTGAAATCACAGAGGGTTATATGCACCAGGGTGTTACTCTGTGTATCTATATATAGGCTGTTCCCTAGCATTTATACACCAGCACTCTGTTCAGAAGAGACTTTTTAAAATTATTCCACACACCCAATGGGACACCTTGTTCTTTAAAGGAATTGTTGCCGCAATGTTTTACCCCTTGGCTTATGTCTTGCTTAGAATAAATTATATTTCCTTTACCGAAGCAATTCATGCTTATATTCTCCTGAATTATGCTAATCAATCCCTTCCATTTCTTTATCTGAAAGGACGGAAGCTTTTTGCCTTTTTTTTTTTTTTTAATTGAACTCTCTCAACCTTAATCTTCTCAGTAGTTCCTCATATATGAGATTCATTTTGTGGGAATTCTCTGATTTTTCTCCATTTTAAATGTTCTCGTACAGTAATGCCTTGAAATCTGCATACTATAACGTAAGTTACCATCTTTTGCTAATCCTCCTAGAGAAGCCTAATATCCCAGTGCGTATTAAACACACCTGGCCCTACTGTGCACCAGAGAAGACCATTTTTTATTGGTCTTACCAAAAAAAAAGAAAAAGCTGGCAACATCTGGTTAAAATTGCGTGATTTGGACTGATCATTGGTTTTGTACCACAGGAGGAAAAAAGGTTACCTTTCTAGGTCAAACGTAAAAACTTGATGCTTTCTGGGTCAGTCACCAAGGTGTTCGGCCCTGATGTAGCAGAGGGAGAGCCGTGTGTGCTATCGCTGAAGAGGCAGTCTGTTGCAGAAAGGAGCCACAGCGAGTTACAGACGCCACTGGTATCGTGATGAAGAGCAGTAGCCCACCTTCACCATGGCTTGCATTGGTGGGACATGTTTATTCAGCGCTTCAGCAGATGAATCCTTCATATCAGGGGAGAGCACAAGAAATAAATAACGTTACCAAGCGAACAGGAGAACTCTTTCCTCTCCTACTTGTGTTTCTCAGTGAAGTGCCATCCTGCATGCTGCCTGCTACAGTAAGTTGTTTTTTTAGGGCTGAGGACTGATAGGTCTAAAAAAGGAAGGACTACCCAGGCTTCTCTGAAAGGCAGTTATAAGACCAAACTCATGCAAGTTCCTTTTTAAAGTAGACCATGGCTTAGGCACTCTACTTTTCGTTATTTTGTATTTGCTTCACTGAAAATGTCTCCTGAGAAAGAAGCAAAGCCTTTGGCATTTTACATTGTTCAGTGTTGCCTTTATTTTTCAGCTGCACTGTTCCATAGATGTGCAATTTGCCCTTTCTTTGAGGTTTTTGTATCTTTGTGGTATGGAAAAATTTCTGATTGAAAAATTGATGGGCAGAAATCTCTCTGAACAATTACATGCTTTAAGGCAAGAGCAGAGAACAGTGAGTTACAGATGTCCTTCGGGAAGGGAGATCAAAGCTTAAGTGGGCAGGAATAAGGAAAGAGATGCCCATCAAACACACTCAAATATAACACTGGGAGAAATTCTAGATGTCCTGTTTTCATAATAAGTGCTTGACAATGTAAATTGAAATCACAGAGATTAGATTATTATAATAAATGGGAATCGCCTGATTATAACATAAGAAAAATTCAGCAAATTTCAGAGTGAAATTCTCACCTCTGTTGAGGGACAGCACAGCCTATGGAGAACTTGCATCCTATTTTGAGGATTAAAATGAGAATAGCAGCTATTAGGTTCATTTATTCTTTTTTGGTCAAGGCAGCAGTGTTCCCCCTGGAATGCATTAGGATGCTCAAAAAGACACTGAAAGCAGGATACTGATTTCCCGCAGTTTAGTTAATATTAGACAACTTGAAATCAAACATCTTTCCTTTCTCTTCACTATAATTCTGTGGCAATTCTGTGTATCGCTTCTGGAGTATTGCTGACTTGGCCAGTGTTTTCATGCAGTTCCAACCGTACAGCACGCCAGCCCACTTCTATCCATTGAATATATTTTGTATTGGCAGATGGCTTCTAAAAAGAAAAGATAGAACAATCCTTAGGCCTCAGGCAGTTATTGGGGATTTATTATATATGCTCTGGGTGAGTTAATCAGAATTTAGAGATGCAATTATTGTCTACCTGCAGACTAAGCATCATGTTTATGTTAAACACTCCTTGAGCTCTAGGAAACAGTATAGAATAAGCTGCATTTGTTTTGTCTTTAAATCTTCTTACATTTTCCTGTAAGGCACTGACAAGTCTGAAATCTTCAGATGCCATAAAAGAGGCAGCAGACTTTGATTAAACAGCTGCTCCTGTTATCTGATTTAATGGTGACGATGAACTGAATGTTCTTGTGATCCAGAAGGTTTCCTAAGCAGTATGCCGATTTGTGAGCTTGCATTTAGAAATTGCCTTCATCCTTCGGAGAAATGCAGTGAATCATTGGAGGGGGTGAAAAACTACAGCTGTTGAGTAGCATGTGGTATTTGACAATACCTAGCAGTAGGCATAGAAATACCGAAAGGAATATTATCTGCAGTGGGAATGTCAGGAGGAGATGGCATGTAGGCAGAATATAATTGTCCAAATTCAAGCAAGGCTGGCACTGCGGAAATACTACTCTTCTTTTTATATACCGTGACTGAAATGGAGAAAGGGCTGATTCATTCTTTCTTTGCCTTTGCATTATTTATGCCAAAGTAAAACAAGTACAAAATAACTCACTGGGTGGAGTTTTACACTCTCTTTGCAATAGAACAAACAAATGCAGATTTGTTCCTAGAACTCTTTAAGAGATAGCTTTGGTCTTACATGGGTTCTCTGAAAAATCTTTCCATTTTGTGTCTCATCAGGGTTTGGTTGTGTGCAGTCTCTCATGAGATGATGCATATTTGGACAGCCACTCTAGCATCCTCTTGTTAGAAGGCAAGCTTTTTACAGACATTAATGCTGCTAGTACCCAGTTGTGAACATAAGTCATTGGGAATTGAGTTCCTACAGTCCAGCTGGCTCTCACCAACATCTTTGTCCATGATTAGCTTTCTCTGCCTAGATATGTATTGTCCGGCCTAGAGTACATTGCTGAAATACGCATGTAGTTGGGTGCAACTGAGAGAAAGTAAATGACGTTTTCATGTCCTAACTTTTGTTAACTTGCTCAAATTTTAGATTTATGAAGGAAGGATGTGCAGCTGTGTGTTAAAGAAAAATATATGAAGTCAAGTACACAGTGTGCTGCATAGTGGGGAAGGCTGATGATTTTCTAATCACTTCTTTATCCCTAAGAACATCAAGGTTTATCTAGATTTGGTTGTCAGATAAGCAGAAAGATGGTAATCCCTTAGTCAAACAAGAAACTATTGCTATTAGTACCAATTTGATCTTTCATACGTCTTTTTTTTTTAGTATGTTTAATTTATGTCACACAATTCATGCTCTTACATAAGCACTGGGCAAGTCAAAGACAGAACAACCTCTAGGTAAACAAGAGACCGTGATAGTAAGGAGCTTTACAAACTTTGTGTTACCGTTGAGTAAGCTACAGAGTAGAGGAAACAACCAAAAACCACAAAGCTACTGAGAAGCCAGCTGGCCCATCCTCCTGCCCCAAGGCGGGATCAGCTATTCCCTGCCTCTCCTGGCACTGCTTATCTAGACAGTTCTTAAATGCATCCAAAGGCTGTGGCACACAGCTTCCACCCGCAATCTGTCCCAGTACTTCGTCATTCCCGTCAGTAGGCTAGTTACCTTTGAAGTATGGTTATCCTTTGAAATCTAGATGATACCTCTTCAGATCCCACAGCCTCTCTGTTCTATTTATTCTTTCTACCCTTCTTGTTGTCACTCTGCCCCCAAAAGGGAGGAGCTTTTTGGACTTCACTGTGACTATTATTTCAGTTGAAGTTGCTCAAATACAATAATGCTGGCCAGCAATACAAAACCTTTAGAACAGACACTTCGAAAACTCAAGATGATTTTTTCAAATCTTACTCCAGCAAACTCACATAGCATTTTGAAATTCAGACTTCATCTTCTTTGCCTGTGAGATTTACCCAATGAAAGGTCTCCAGGTGGAGCCTACAGTAGCTGTCTGCTTTCATGGCACAAGCAGAACTGTACCCAGACCTGCTATACTGTTATCAGTGACTCTGAGCTACCCACAGAGTAAAAATGGGAACTGAGGAACTGCTGTTTTTACACAGACACTTTTCAGGTGATGACAGTATTGATTTCCTTTTCCTTTCAGAAGGATTATGCACAGTTGTCTTGCTGTTCAGGGTACCTGCTATCTTGGATCTTAGGCAAAGCAGGGTGCCAAATGCTGGTTTTGGACAAGTCATCAGACAGAATGTATATGGAAATGTAGGGATTTTTTTAGTGGACAGATGCACAGTCTTGTCATTCTGCAGAAGACTGGGCAGAAAACTCGTATTGGAAAGAGCTATGGATCATAGACGTAGGAAAAAAAGGGCTGGAAGACAGCTTGAGAGGCCAACTAGCTGCACACTTGCCCAGTCATGCAAAATTGCTGGTGGCAGTCAGCAGCCTTAGCAGTATGGGTTATTGAGGTTCGCCATCGTTCCATCCCAAAGGCAGCTCCCTGCAGGACTCATCTGACATGAACAAAGAGTGACAGTCGGCAAGGAGCAGCAAAGGAAGAGGAGGAGCCAGAATGTGCCCTGCTCCCCTCCTCAAGTCCTTTGTAGAACCATCAAGAAAATTGCTTGAGTCTAATGCTTCACAGGCTTTCCCACTCCATACCCTGCCCTCCTTTTTAGCTCCTGTTATGGTCCTACAGGCAGGCTTTGAGGTCAAATAGCAAGTGGTTGCAGGAGATGTGAAGATACAGGAATTTCAGTGGCTGTCCCAGGAAACGAGTGGTGCCGAGAAGATTCATTCATCTCTTCAGGGCAATGCCTTACCTGCTATATTTTTGTTCTGTTTCCCCTGTGAGATTTTCCCATGGGAGGGAACAAGTGAATTAACTATTTTATCACCTCCCTCTGAAAGAACCAGGCGTTCTCTTTTGTGCCAGTTTCATTGATTGATGTAATCCAACTGGCTACGAATCAAAGTGATCTCAGTAGCCTAATTCTGTACCTGATCTCTCTCTGTTTGTGCTTCAAGGTCTTTGACAGGGTCCGAGAAGATTGCCCTAATTTCCACGAGAAGATTAAGCCTATTAATGCTGAACTCACTCAGCCCAAGCTGGCCATCAGTGCTGAAGATGAGGAGGAGCTTCTGACCCGGGTCAATGTTGTCTTCCACTGTGCAGCAACGGTTCGCTTTGATGAACCCCTGAAGTACGTCCTGCTTTCTGTATTTGCTAAGCATGATTCAGAATGCACGATAGCCCATAGGACACCATTCAGTGCATCTCTTGTATAGCTGTGGTAATAATTCTCCATTCACGTTTTCATGCTACATGTGGTTCTGCGCTGAATGTGCAATGTAAATGCTTTGAAAATGTCATGTGCATATGTGCATCAAAAGTGAAGTATCTTGGCAGATTTCCATGGGAACAGAAGGAAGTACTGCAAGCTTGGGTTGTGATACAGTAAGGGAGTGAAGTATGACCTAAAATTGGGATAGGGAAAAGCGCGTTTTAGGTCAAGAGGGAGATGTTTTGGCAGAACTAGCTGGAGACAGCTTGAAGTGAAACTATGTTGTGTCTGTCTCTAAAGCTAGTGTTAATGGCCTTTCTTTGTCAGTGAGTAACTGAAGAGGGAAACGAGATACTGTTGAAGGAAATAGCCTATCACAAGCTTTAAAATACCCAAGACTCGGTGTAATTAACTGTTTAAAATAAATGCTTAATTTCTGAAGGAGCTCCCTTGGGAGTGCCTGTCCAGGCAGGCTTTCCATTAAGAAAGAAGAGCAGAAATAAGCCACTAAACCAAGACTGGATGTGTAAGTGCTTCTCTGCAAATTGTAAAGGTCAACAAACCGAGGTGGATGATCTGGATTGCCAGATCTTTACAGTTTTTTGAGAAACACTAAATCTGTGAGAGTAGAAAATGCAATTTTTAATGTTGGTCTTCATTTGCTCGTATGTAGGCTAAATAGATATCCACTGTGTCCACCATAAATAATTGCTTTTTGCAACAACTGATTAGAGAACCCGTCAGAAAGGAAGCAGCTCTTGATTTAATCTTGAGCCATATATAGAACCTGGCTCAAGATATAAGTAGCAAAGCACTGCACTGCATTAATAGCCATAAATGTTCTTAAATCATTACACAAATGAACATGCTATAAAAATACATTGCAGTGGCATGTAACATCAAAGGGAAACTACGTTTTTAATGAGGAGGATAGCTAGAAAGAAGTTAAAAGAAAAAGTTAAAATGGTCATCTGCTTGCAGGCAGTATAGAAACCATTTAAAGGCTGATTGCATGTGATCTGTTAAAATCTCTCTAACAGAACAAGGAAAATCCAGCATGATTAAACGGCAAAATACGAGAAGTTGTTAAAATCAAATTAATCCTAAAGTTCTAGCAAGTTAAATGTGAAAGCACAATATTGCTGCTCAAGTCAGAATTTTGAGCAGCAACTTGCTAATGACACACAAAAAAAAAATATTTTTTAAACACAGCAGAAGTCCAAATCCTACCACAGAATATGTAGAGCCGATAGGTAAGGGAGGTGCAAAAGCAGTGCTATCAAGATACTAGAAAAGCAGCAATGGAGAAACTAAATGACTTACTGGCATCAACAAGCAGTACATTTAGGGAATTCTCCAGATGGAACTCTTGAGGGCAGAAATCTGAGAAACTGTGTTATATTGAAATACTAGTAGATGCAATTTTAATATAAATAGAAAAAATAAAGAGTAACAAATCACCACGGTTAGATGATATTCCCCTAGAAGGCTAAAGGAACTCTGAACGTCTCAGCAGAAATCCGTGCTGGGCCCGTATTCCGAGCGCAATTCTCTTTACCCACTCTCAAAATGGGTACAATCGAATAGAAATGTACACAGAAGAGTAAGTTTCATATGAAGGGTGGATAAAGTAGACGTATTCATCCTGCTAGAAGGGCAGGAGGAAATAGAAATCTATAGAAAATGCTATTCTTTAATAGCAGCATGCTAAAAAAAAAAAAAGTATCTCTGGCTTTAGATATTGTGATCCAAACATTAATCATACTCTTAGGTTCTGTCTTCATTCATCTGGACTATTTACAATTTCTCTTCAACGGTAGCGTAATTAATTTCTTTAGTGTACACTGTACTTAATAGCATTATTCATAATCGTGTACATGTTGTTGAAAGCTTCAACTCCCGGGCTGAACAGATTGCATATTCCTTAGCCTTTTCCCTTCTGTGCAGGCAAGTGTCTTTCTTCCAGTACAGAGCATGTAACAAAGTTGAACGTCTGTTCACTGAGATCCATTGCAGATAGTCTCTAGGACAACTTCTAGCTATGCTGGCTGCTTCAAGGTCAACCTTGATAACCAGGACTCTTTTTCTCTTATGCTTATCAATTCTCTTCTCCATTCCTTGAGAATTTAAGCTGTTATCTGTAATTGTGTCTTCTTTCAGTATGAATCTGTTTTTCTGGGCCCAAGGACCCATTGCTGCTTACTGAAACCATGTGTTCATCTGGTTTAGCAATGGTCCCTTAAGGAGAAAGTTGAATGGGTACCATAGGAACCATAATGCCTCAGTGGTCACGTGTGTTGGAAATATTTGTTCCAGGAAGGGGTGGCAAATATGTCAGATGTAGAGATGTTAGGGAAATGTTACCTCTGATCCTTTGAATTGAGTAAAAATATTTGAGAGGGATTCTGTGGCCAAAACAGCGAATCCAACGGCGTTGCTTTGAAAGCTGATTTAGCCCTTGCATTTCATTGAAGCCTTCCGCTCTGCTGTGACCCTTTCTCTTCCCTTACTTGCATTTTCATTATTTGGGGTTTGGATAATGCTCAGCTTTGATATATTTTTTCCAGTGAAATGCATTTTATTTCTTTCCCCTGCCCTCTTTAGACATGCCCTGCAACTGAATGCAATGGGCACGCAGCGGCTCCTAGAGCTGGCCCGGCAGATGCAGAACCTCGAGGCCTTCATCCACATCTCCACCGCCTATGCAAACTGTGTCCGGAAATGCATAGACGAAGTCATCTACCCACCCCCAGCTGAACCCAAGAAGCTCTTCGATTTAGTAGAGTAAGTAGGAACTGCATCGCCTCTTCCAACGTTGGTTTTGCTTCATTCTGCAGAAGACCTCTGAATTGTTTGTATAACCTGTCCTGTGGGATTTCTGGTCATAGTTGCTGTTATTGCTGTATGGCCTTGTCTATGTGCACCATGCCAGCAAGAAATGCTGGCCATAATAACAGCGAGACCAAGGAAAGAGGGAGCTTTCATTCTAGGTGGTTTCGAGGGGTACTTTCCACAGAATGCCATTCAGTAGGTCTGTCCTTTCTGGATTTTCTCTTGAAACTAGCTTTACTGACGTTTTTTGAAAAGAGAAGAAATAGAGACTCTGTTTTGGAGTCTTTTTATCTGAAGAGCTGGTGAAGCCACACTTTATAAATATTTGGTTGAGCCTAACAATACTTCTCCAAATACAAAAGTATTAGAAAATAGCATAAACCTCACTTAATAACCCTGTGATTTCAGCTACCTCTATATTTTTCCATGTACCATTTTAAAAAAGACTGTGTGATTTCATGAGCACTCAGCATTGAATAAGTTATGCACAAGTACAAGTACATTTACTATCAGGAATGGAGCTGTGATGCTTCTTTCTGTAAGATTCAGCTCTGTTGCTACCTCAGTAAGAACTGAAATTCTTCATATACCTTATATTCGTTTCTTTATCTCTTCAGCTTCCCAATGTTGTTTCCACTTATTTCAACAATCCTGTGGTATTAAACTGGGGTTATATGGGGATGAGTCAGAAACAGGCCTTTTTAGAAAGAGTTCAATGTGAGAATCCAGGACTTCGAGGGAAAAACAAAAAGTCTTGTTTAACTGAATTTACTGAAATGAAGAATAATTAGAAAGAATAACAAAATCTGCTGATAAAGGCCCCAGGACACCTTCCCCTTAGAAGAATTTTCCCACAGCTGTAACTTTGTTTTCATTTATTTTCTATTGCTATTCCACTTGTGTGATACAAGCAACTGACCTGTGAACTAGTAACCCAAAGAGCTGGTATAATATCTTTCTTCTCCTTGATTTAGGGTAATAGGAGATGAGAAGAATTAACGTCCAGCAGGAGAACCACTGAGGTTTTACATCAAAAAATTGTTTGCCAAAAAAAAATCTTGGCTAAGCACTACTCCAGAAAATTTAGTACAAATCAGTGTTTTCTTATTTTAGTTTTTCCAGTAGCCCATATTCTTGGATGTGTTTACTTCCAGCTAGTAGTCATCTATCATTTATCATTTATTCAGCAAGTGGAGCATGATAAAAAAACACGAGAAATGTCCCCGTGCATTAGAGCAGTGGGCTGCCTGGCCCAATATCTTGCCCTCAACAGTGGCACTGGGAGATGCTGTTTAGGATAACTACGCAAGCCGTTCCCCTTGTAGCCTCCCAGAAACCAGAACTGTAGTATGAGGGCTGTTACATCCTATTATTTTTTGACCCATTTTTTAATCCATTAATTTGTTTAATCCCTTTTTGAACTTTCTGGTACTCTGCCTCTGCAGTCCCCTGTGGCAACAAATTCCAGAAGTTTAGTAACTAACTGCTGCGTAAAGACGAGCTTCCTTTTACCTCTTTCCAGCTGTCATGCTAATGGTTTCATTGCGTGTCCCGTAGTTGCAGCATTGCAGTATCTGCAGTATTTGCCCTATTCACTGCCTCTGCAGTTCTGTAAATCTATATCGCATTCACCCTGGGCCTTCTCTTCTGCAGCCTGAAGAGTCCCAGAATTTTTACTGTCTCCTCATATGCCAACTGATCTGTCACCTTGATGATTTTAATTGCCCTTTCTCTCTGCCTTTTTTTAACTCTGCTCCCTCCCTGAGACGCAGGGGCCAAACAGAACTGCGTGCAGTACTCAAGGTGTGGTCATGCAAAGTTTTATTTAAATAGCTTCAAAATGACACCATTTTCTTGTTCTCGGTACGTGATGATATCCAACATTTCATTGACTTTTTTGTCTGCTGCTACTCATTGACTTGGAGATTTCATAGAGCTGTCAGCTGTGCTTCCAAGAGCCCTTGCTGAGCTGCAACTTCCAGTTCTGAGTTCAGCAACCTCTAAGACCAGTTTAGACTGCTTTTCACTGAATGCATTAGCTTACCTTTGCTTACAGTGAAGCTAATCTGCCACCTTTTTGCCCAGTGACTCAGTTTTACAACGTCCTTTGGAGTTCATCGCTATCAATATTACATTTCATTGCCCCAAAAAACTTACCATTACTTGCAACTTTGGAAAGAATTAGTGTTGATGGCTCAGATAAAAAAGACTCCAGCAAAGGACTGAATGCTAATCAGAAACGTGCAGAAGTGCCTGGCTACCCCAGAGGTTGCTACTTCAGCTGCTTCATATAAGACACTAAGAATTTATTTATCGTAGTTTGCTTGTGCAGCAGAGAGGATGATGTTTGAAAGCAAGGTTGAGCGACAGAGGATGGGCTTTCAGATGTGTTCTTTGATGTGTTTGGTTGTTTTTTCTTAGCCACAGGATTAGAGATGGGGGGGTTTTTTTACTACATTTTTGAATTTGTTTTACAGTTTTTCCTATGTCCCATACTCCAGAAGTTCACAACCTTCTGGTACTTTTAGTGAGACAGAAGTCACAGCATGCCCTCAGCTAGGATGGCATCTGTTTCTTTACAGTGTTTGCAGGCAGCGTTATAATTGCTCACAGCAAAGACAACCACTGCCTTCAAAGGCACTGAAATCAGGTGGGCCTTGTTGAAAATCACTGTCGTCGGGGTCATAGGTTTGCAAGGCGTTCTGCAAATCAAAGGCAATATATGAAAGAGATGCATAGGGTGGCAGAGTGTGTGGAAGAGCAGCACGGGGAAAGTCCCTGTGGTGTTGGGATGACATGATACAGGCAGAATGGGAGAGAGAAAACTCTGAGAGACTGTGAAGGGGATTATGTGGAGAGAGAAGACAAAGCAGGGCTGGAAGGAGATGGGAGAGATACACCTTTTATTATTTACCGTGTAAGTGGAAGAAATAATATGTAGATATCTGGGTAAGGAAGGTTTCAGAGACAGGAGATTAACAGATATTGGAATGTTACCTTCAAAAAGGCAGGGGAGGAAAAAAAGGAGACAAGGAAATATAAAAAGGAGACAAGGAAATATAAACAACCCTTGTCTTAAAGTGCTTTTCTGCAAGTACATTAAGAGGCATGATCACACAACCGGATGCAATAACAGATCCATTTAATGATGCGTTCGGCCATGCAATTGATATATGCTTATGATTCTTTATTCAGTTGAAATCCCAAGTAGGACTCCCAGCTGTTTCTTTTTCTGTTCTTATCCTCCTATTATATTCCTGCTTTCCAGTATCTTGATACTTAACCTGCAAGTAAAGCCTTAGGCCTAATCTGTGTAAACTGGAAGTCACGCTTCTAAGTGCTGCCAGGCCAATAGAGGAAACATAATCTGCCACATCAAGCAAGGTTTGCATTAATCTAAAGCTGAGGGAGATCAGCTTTGAAGGGTGCACTGAGGTAAGGAACACAGTGCACAGCGAAGTGTAGGCTGAAACAGAACTGTTTTCATTATTGCAGAAAATGTAGATTCATCATCACTTACAAGAAAGAGAGTCTTATTAATGCGAAGTGATTAACACTTGAAAGTCATGTTTTCCTATGCCAGAGCAATTTGGTGCGTATATGTGGTGAAAGAGGAGGTTACTAATTGTTCTAATTGTTTAATTTGCATCTCTTGTTTTTATGGGGCAATTGCAGCAGTGAGAAAAAGCAGTAGCTTTGTGATTTAGCATTTCAGAATCTTCAAAGTAGGTCACAGAGGAGTGGGAACAGTTTGCCTCCTGAACGGTCAGCTCAGTGCTCCTGTGATGGTAATGCTGGTAGATCAAATCACCTGGTAGGATGGTACCCTTGAGACAGGCAGGAGCGTGGTCCTCGTGATGACCACTTCAAGTAGTGCAGAGGCCTGTCTGGAAGGATGAGGGCAAGGGGAAATTGCTTCTCCTTGTACTTCTACACTTGTCTTTGCTTTGTAAGAAACACTAATCTGTAAGCCCCTATTAATAAAAATAAAAAAAGAGGGAGGAGGAGGAGGGAAAAGAGACTTGTATGCAACTTAATCTGAGTTCCCAAATGAACCTAGTCTTCCTCCAGGCTCTGCAGAAATACACATCTACTTTTGGTAGGCTGGTAATTAATTAATCAACAGATTCAAACAATGGCAATTTATGTGGGACCCTGAGGAGGCTGGGTTCAGTGGCTGCCTAAACAGGCTTTGTAAATTAAGTCAATATTGTGTGCTGCTTATAGCCTCTCTGTAGTTCAACTTCATATTTTCTGCCTTGTTTCTGAAGCATGGGACTAGGGTTGCAAAGGAAAGTATTTGTGCTTCCATAAGGCTTTTTTATTTAAAAAACCCAATTGCTATACACTAAAAACTGTCAGACTCTTTTTAACTAGTTCCAAAACTTAGAGATTCACTGAATTCAACCCTCCCCTGCAAACTGTTTTGCAGTTTCAGTGAATCAGTGTTTTCTCATACAACACTTTTCTTGTAATATTTCCATCTGTCTGATGACAGCCATCTGAAGAACTGTGTGCCACCTGAGCCATCAGGTGTTCTCATGTTTAAGTTGATATGATCAAGTAATTCTGCAGGTGTGACAGTCTCCACCTTATTCCTCTCCCCTTGACCTCCACCTGTTTCTGAATTTGGAGATAAGGAGGGGTGAAGCAAGGATCTGCAGGAAACAGTATCCTTGCAATGCCCCTGGGAAGAGCACACCCATTCAGTCTGAACTATAAGTCCATTGACTTAATTACAAATTGGATTAGAGGAGTTAATCTTTGATTCTGCGGTGTAACGCCAGACTGCTGAAAGCCTGTTGGGGATTGGCAGCGGTGTGCAAGGGCTCTGGAAGTACAGCCAGTTCCTGTCCTTTAGACCCAAACGCTGGCAGGACCAGTGATGTCTTGATGGTGTGCCAGGGAAGAGCCTTTGAGCCTTAGGCCCTTGCTGCAGCACCATGGTGGTAAGGGCCACTTTTTTAATGGTATATATGTAACTACTTCTGATTTATTAGATATTTGAATACCTTAAAAAAATATATATATACTTGGTGGGTTTTTTTCTTAAAGCCACTAACACTGACAGCGTCTTAATTTCCTAGGTGAACAAGCCAGTGGAAAACCAGTAGTCCCTTGTTCTAGCTTTTGAGACCTTTGTAATGCTACTCAACTCAGTAACTCAAGGTTACCAGGAATCTCCTGAAATGTACTCGGGAGTATATAGGGACTGTGTTGGCTAAGGATGAGCACTACTTAGTGAGAGTGCTAGGTTGGAAAGCTCCATCAATCTGTAGACCGTGGCTATATCTGCGTTACAGATTGCGGTGAAGTGTAAAGCACACAAGAGATTGCTTTAGAATGAGACTGTATAGATACCTGAAGTTGAGCTGGACATCATAGCATGAGGCTACCGAGGGTTATTTTGTACTTTGAAGACAAAAGTAACCTTTCTTCCAGAGAGCTGTTCTAAACCCAAATCAGTTGCTCCTTGCTTTGTCTTAAATGACTTTGACTTGCTTATCCTTTGTTTCAGGGGAGAGCTCCTGTCTCACTGGTTTTTGCCTCAGTCTTTTCTCTCTCTGCATGGTGGATAATGATGTTCTCCTTGTTTTCTGTAGGTGGCTGGATGAATCTATCATTCAAGACATCACACCCAAGCTGCTTGGGGACTGGCCCAACACTTACACCTACACCAAAGCCTTGTCAGAATACCTGATACAGCAAGAGAAAGGAAACTTGAACATCGCTATCATCAGGCCATCCATCGTGGGAGCTAGCTGGCATGAGCCTTTCCCAGTAAGCGTGAATACATTGCAATTCCCTACTGAAAGCCCTTTGATACAGCTGTAGCTGCAGTACTGTCAGGAATTTGTCCTTACTTGCAGCAGTGTCTGCTTGAGAAACAAGTGCTACAGTTCATAGGAAAGTGCATGGAAGAGATGGAGGACCTGTGCTGGAGTAGAACAGCAAGCGTTCTTCAGCATCTTCAGGAAAGACTCTTGCCTGCAAGTGGAAAGAACACATTTAAGCAATAATAAGAAGAGCTGGGATAATAATAGTACAAAATGCTGGACTTGCAAAGTACAGTTGTCCAGCCAGGCACACAGGGGAGTTTCTGTACTAGCTGGGGAAACATGAGATCTGAGGGTCGGTCACAGTCCTGATGCATTCTGGTTCAAGTCTTTGCGTGGTCTAGTGAGCCTATTAATGAGGTCCTGATGAGCACCCTAGACCTCACGTGGTCCTTGAAAGCATATGATAACATCATGTGCAGTTACCTAGTAACTGGATCAAATCAGTCTCAGTGACATCTGCGTGTTGTATGTCATATGGTATATGACACACAGACTGTTTCCAGCAAGAGTGACAGCACCAAGACACTGTAGTGTTTGAAGCCAGAGTTTATTCCTGTAACCAAGTTATTATAAGAAAGAAGCGGTTTCTAAAAACAAAATTTGTTTCTGTTGTTGATGGGTAAATTGCAGAGAGTATGAGGTATCATACAATGCATCCCCTATTTAAAATCAATCAGGTACTTCGCACTGGTTAGCTTCTTGGCAGCTTTCCCAGGTAGGCTGGCATACACCTTAACTGTTGTCTCGTTGCTTCTTTGTCTACACCACAGCATTGTAGCCCTTTCACCATTTCGAAGCCTGTGTAAGCAACGTGTCACTGAAAGAAATGATAATCATTCTTCTTTTTTGCAGGGTTGGATTGACAGCTTCAATGGGACAAGTGGAATATTTGTTGCGGTATGTCTATATATGCTACCATTTAAACTCCCCTTAAAGTGGAGTTAGAGTTACTAAAATAGCAACTTTAAAGTTACTCTAAAGCCCCTGTTAGAAATTGTGTGCAAAAAAGGATCATAGAAATTTTCTGAATCTGGTAGAAAGATGTCACACACTTGCCATACCTCTGTTTGCCTGTGGGACCCAGAAGACTGTGTATTTATGCTCTGCTCAAAAAAGGACATTGAAAGAGTATTTGTGGTGTTGTTTCACTAAACGTGAATTGTACTTTTTATTTTTGGACAAATTTGGCCAGATTTTCAAAGAAAGGGCTAAAGATGCATCCTTGAAAACTAGGGGTAACTCACAAATGTCAAAGCGTAAATCTTAGAACTTAATTTTACAGGCTGGATTACTGCTACGTGGCAGCATTACTTACGCTTTGATTTATTTTCATATGTATTGTTTCTAAGTCCACTGCTATAGTTTGTGACCACTCTACAGTAACAAAGACTCTGGGTCTCGTTTGCCATTGCTTTGTACAGGAATTCTCTATGTGCAGAGTACATCTAAATAATGTGTGTAACTATCAATTCAGACTCTGCTAGTCACGTGGATAATTCACTATATTCTTGCTTAACCTTGCTGTAAATAACTACTGTGCAAAATGGCGAGGAGCAAACCCCCAAGATAAATCATTAATAACTTGATAAAATATTCCCTGTAATATGAAAACAATCATTACAATTTAACATATGAAAACAGTAAAGTTGTATACCATTTCTCCTGGCTTATAGTTTTTTTTCTGAACTAAAATCGCTGCCTTAGGTCTATTTGTCAATGCATAACGCTGTATAGCTATGAGCAGATATTTTTGTTCATGTATGATTTGTCGAACTTGATTACTTTGTAAAATCTATATTGTAATCAGTCTGATGCAGTGTATAAAAGGATTAGTAGTCTGCAATCATAGGAGAGCAGAATAAAATCCAAATATCATCTTGTTGAAAAAGCTCATTTGTACCTGAAGTAGAGCATAAATAGAAACTGTTACAGTTACTTCTGAAATCCACAGGACTAATGAAATTAGTGGGTATATCCCAGCTAATGCTTTTATCTGAAACCCCAGTTACACACTTCAGAGACACTCAAAAACCCCCAAATGCATCATTTGTGTTCGCAAAGTGTTATTAGCTCCTATTCATCTCACAGTTTCTTTAAAATAATTGTCTCTCAGCCCTTTACTCATTGATGACTGCTCATAAAGCTTGTACTACCTCTCTCTGCTCTACTCACAGCATCTTGTGCCATTTTCTGTGTTCTTGCATGACGTCTTGCCGTTGCCATGATAAAGGTTTTGCAGTTCCTTAATTTTGCAGATCCATTCCTTACATTTTGATGTGACAGGTTGTAACTTTTGTAACGATATCCATGAGGTTTGGTTTTTTTATGTTTACTTTTCAGCATTAAAAATGTCTATCACAAAAATTTATCCAGACTTAGTTTGCAAGAAAGACGTTATACAAAAGATTTCCATTGCATTGTTCTTTATTCCTTACCAGTGAACCTAAGTCACAAATTACAGCAAGTTGCTATCATACATGTATCATATGCTAGTATGTTATGAAACACAGGCCAAATTTATGTGCTTTCAGCCATATAAAAACATGCCCATCAAGTCTTTTGCAATTTAAAAAGCATTTTTTCTCCTTTTTCTTTTCTTTTCATCTGTCAACAAGTAAAAAACACCTAATGGTCAAGTATTTGGAACTTTTGCCCATATATCAGTCTTTTTTAATAGTGTCCACTTTAGGAACTTACACTGGAGCTTGCATATAGTTTGTATGCTTATCCTTTGCCACTCATACCAGTAACTAATATTTTCTTTCTTCAAAGCAAAAACTTGTAGCCCTATTGAATACAACAGCAAACCTAATGGTGGTTTCACTTAGGCCAGTTTTCACACACAGATGGCAGCTTGTATCATTATCCCCAAATTAACTCTATGGAAAGTAAAGATTTTGAGATTCTAGGGTCACTGTAGTAAATAACTTCCCTTTTATATAAAAGCTTTGATTTGTACTGAAATAGTTTTGAAATAGAGATGGTATTTTTCAGTTCAGGATTGAAGCTCTGAGATTCTTCAATATAGGAAATAAAGAGACAATGAAATTTGTGTCATCTGCACTGAGCTCTTCAGTGATTAAACATGAGGATTTGATATGTAACTATATCAAGACTTAACCAAGAAAAAGACAAAAGCAATTACAGTAGGTGCAGGGTGTAGAGACGAGGTGGTTGTCCATGTCCAATGCTTCTTTGGCCCCATGGGCAGCAGTGTTGGCTGCCGTCAGTCAGGAGCAGAGACTCTGTGGTGTGGAGAAGCGAGGGGGGATTGCCAGTGCTGACAGACAGAATTTGTCTGGTGCCGTCTCCAGTTGCTACTGAACTTATTTGGACTGGTACTAGTTTTCTGGAAGTGAAAGGTATTTATTATTAGGGAGCCCAAGAGACTTTCGGTCTTCTGGGGGGGGGAAAAAATAAATACACGTTTTGAATTAATGTACTTGGATATGGTGAATTGGTAAATCCTGTTTGATAGTTTGAAAATTAACCCTTGAACATGGGAGTTATGCGTTAGTTTGATTACCTGGAAGTTGTTTGATTACAACCAGCTGTCTTGGCCAACTGTATTTCAAAGTGTATTTATTAGTCAGGTAGCTTTATTAGCCTTAATTAAGGAAGGAAAAAGCAAAAGGGAAGTGTTTTGGTGTTCGTGGTGTTTGGTTTTTTTTTTAAAGTCCCCCCATACTAAAATACTCACTTTCAACTTCTAACCCAAGCTCATCCTATATGGAGAACAACCCCCAGATTCAGATTTGGCTCAGGTGATCTTTGGGATCATCTGAGCAAAATCTGAACTCCAAACCTTGCAAAGATTTTTTTTCTTTTTTCCCCTCAGTCATCACTGTAATATTTGAGTCTGATCATTTCATTCCACAAATAGATATATTTCTTTTAAATATTCGTAAAATATGGGAGTTTGTTGTTCTTGATAGGCTAATCATGTTTCTTTTACCTACAGTTGCTCCAGCTGCTGTGGGGAGAAGCTTTGTTGATTGAAAAACAAAATTAAATTAATTACATTTCCGCTGGACTGTAATTGAGGCATTTTGTCTCGCTGTTCCATATTACGTGTAATGACCTTCCTCCCTGCAAGGCAGTGAAGCTGTAGGGCAGAACCGTGGTTTAATTCATGTTCTGGACAGTGACTGGCCCCAAAGCGCTTCAGCTGGGAGGCTGTCCAGAAACGTGACTCAGACCACCAAATGGTTTCAGAGGCTTCAGCTAAAGTAGCTTCTATTTCATGAAAAACATGTCAGCAACTGCAAACAGAAATCAAGCCATACCTGATAAAGATGTACCAAATAATTTCCAATGTAAAAAGTCACTTAAAACACTTAAACCTGAAGTCTTTATTAAATACACAGTATATTAAATATCTAATTAATTCATGTGCATATGACCATCACAAGCTGCTCTGAATACAGGCATATTTTCAGCACATCCATCAAACCTCCTAGTTTTGAAGCCTGACCTCAAAAAGTTCTTTAGGGTACCTATGAAAATGTGATAGTTGATCACGCAGTGGTCTCCTGGGGGCATGTGTTCACAGCAGTGGAAAATTCATAGCTGAGCTTGATTGCCTCCTTTAGTTCTTTTTGCTTTTTTTTCCCTTGAAAAATCAGTAGTAGGAACAAAAAAAAAAAAAAATCGTAGGGGTGTTTCAAGTTAAGGTTTTAATGTCTAAGCATAACCGTGGTTCCGCATAGGGTGGCAGAGGTAAACTGCATGCCATGGGCTTGAGGAGGATGCTTGGTGTCATGTGGGGAAGCTTACACGGTTGCCTCTGAGTCTGGCTGTCTGTGATCCCTCTGCAAGCTGCACCAAGGATGAGACGCAACCGCTTATGAAAATTAAATCAGTCGTAAGTGGTCTTCCCTTACTTGCAAGCTGTGAAATGTAACAAAACCACCTGACTATAGAAGGGGAAAGGAGGGGGGGAGAAAGAGAACAAAATAACCCAGATAAACACCTCCCAAACAGGGGACGTGGTGTCCCTGCAAATCCACTGATTACCATTAGACGATGGCACATGCTTTACGAGTTACTATCAAGCCTTAAATGCTTTTTTCATCCCATCTTTCTTCTCCCCAGACTTCAGGCAAGTGGTTTTGCGCAGCTAGGCACTTCCTCTCTAGTTGCTGTAGCAAAACTTTATCTTTCACAGCTGGAGAGCTATTTCATGATGAAATGGGAGTCTCAGGTTGGAAGAAAAGAAAAATTCACTAAAAAATTTCCTTTGCCCTGACTTCTAAATATTCCTGAATCTGCAGAGCGTATTCCTTTGCCCCTTCACTCAGTCCTTCCCTCTGGTTTTACATGGATCTAAACTATAAGAGTTTTTTTCCTTCCTTGCTTCACTAGCGCTTTTTTATCTTCCCAGCTCTTTCAGTGGGCCCTCAGCTTCTACTTCAAACTCAAATTCATCGCGTTTTATTTCCCATGTACTAGATAACTTGACTGCAACTTTGACTCGGCTGTTGGAGTTTCTTTTTTTAATTGCTCTGTTCAGCCCTCATACCTGGCACGCTAGGTTAAGTTCCTTCACCCCATTTCACCTCCAGGTTTCTGTGTTTCTGAATTGTCCTGACTAATTAAGTCTGCCACGGTGCCATCTGTTCATGTAAGCCTCTTCCAGCCTTGTCTCTCCTGTGGAACCTCCAAAGACTAATTGGTCATCAGGGAAACCCCTTGATAAGCATTCATGTTAAATATATACATTTTGGGGAGCCTGACCCCTGACAAATGTACTTCCAACCAAAGCAAAATGAAAATCTTCTGTTCTTGCCTACCTCTTCTCTTTGGTTTTCAATACTTTGTATTTTCACTCATTCATTTCCTGCGTTTCGTTGGGTGGTGAGCTCTTCAAGGCAGGGGCCACGTCTTGACTGTATCTTTGTGCTTAACTGACACAGCTTTGGAAAACAAGAGGGTGCAAACACATCCAAAGGAAAAGGAGTCAGCTTTTCAGAAAGCCTATCGATGTCATTTCCAAAGTGACTGTTGTCTTTGAGGGACACTCAGACCTTTGTCTGCCTCGGTCACTTAAGAAAATGGAACTTTGGGTATCACAGGGAATTTTACTGCAGTGAATTCAGGTATGTTTCTTTTTTAAGGTATTGAGTTAACTAAGAGTCACAGCTTTTCTTGTTACACACAGCACAGACGTCATCATGTTTTAGACTTCCTCTGAAAACGCAGAGCAGTGGGATCCATGTGAGATCCATCTTTGTTTTCACAGAAACCAAATAACCTTCTGCAGCAGATGCCAGGCTTGAAAAGTGTTAACGTGACAGTCTGTCCTCAATCCAAGCTGATGAAACCTTACATCAGTGACTGTTTTCCTTTGTCCCACAGGCAGGCAAAGGGATTCTGCGGACTGTCATCGCCAACAACGAAGCAGTGGCAGATATGATTCCCGTAGATGTTGCCATCAACCTCACCCTCGCGGCCGGGTGGTACACTGCTGTGCACAGGTGGGAAGGCACCCCCGTTTCTGCTGGACTTCGGCATTTACTGCCTGCACCTGGACTTTAAAGGGAACCAGATACTAATTGAGAACTTGTGCAAGGGCCTTGTTGATTCATTTTCTGGTTCGTGTTTTCTTCCCCAGGTTGGCAAGGACTAAGAGTGTAGCAGAAGCAATAAAGGCAGGCTTTAGAGTTAGGAAATCTCTAAAGCTACAGGTGGGACCAGTTTCTCAGTACAATGTAAGCTCAGCTGACAAGTCTGTCTTTCAGAAATCACTTTTCTGAAGTGCAAGAACTTTACTGCAGCTTTGCAGCAGCTGTTTTTTGGGCCTCCTTTCTCGGGCAGCTACACTGACTCGCTTTTCAAGTGGCTTCTAGAGTTTTGAAAATGCTCTGCATGTTTTCCTTCGAAAACACTGCACAATATAAATATATTATGGGCTCATATGAAAGGGGAGATGATCTAAAAAAAAACCCTATTCTTTGCATTGTTGAGAAGGGTATGTGTAAGTGACATTAAGGTTTTAAGATCTTTTCCTGTAAAGCTCTGGCTCTGACCTTCAATCATTAGTTAGGAAGTGCTACAGAGTAAACCACATGAATTATTCTGGAGGTTTATGCAACTCTGAGAAACCAACACCAGGCAAATAAAAGGCAGAAATATTTTACTTTGAAAGACAGAGTAAGCCCTCTGAGCTGAGGGTAGAGAAGAGCTGCATATGTAACCTGTCTTCAAGAATAGCATGTATGGTTTAAATTTTTAAATTTTTTTTCCAAATCGTCTAATTAGAAAGTATCCTTCAGGGCAGGTGACATTACTGAGGGCAATTAAATTCTAAAACTTAGCAGAGAATTGCAATCTTCATTACATAGTGTAGAAGCTCTACAAAGCTCTACACTCTACCAAGGTCACCGACTCAGCTGGAGGGCGGAGAATAGAAAAAAATCAACAGGGAGAGACTCTTCACTGGAAGCTGGGAAAATGGAGAAATCCTCTTCATTGGTGTTTAATGGGCCTGACGCACTGGAGTAAGTGGAAGTCTATGCATTCACTTCAGTGCACTTTGCAACAGGCTGTGTATGTGGCTCAGCACTAGGTGAGTTTTCTATATGGGCACATATTACAGATTTAGTCCTTAGTGAGCTGCCGTATTGATTTCCATAATGCAGAGTTTCCCTACATTAAGCGCTGCTGTGCATTTTTATGTTTAACACTCTATCAGGCTTCTACTCAGTAATTAAGAGTTACAGGAGATCATGGATTCGGAGCGTGATACATGTCTATTAGTCCTAACCATCCGTAGAAGTCTGCTAGGGGTTAGTAATAACGATAACACACAGTCAAATGCCGTGATTTCAAAGCATTATTAAAAAAAGCACCATTAAAACTGTGCAGTATCCAAATGCAGTTTTCAAGTATTACTGTGTGAGATTTTCTGTCCCAGGCTTAGGGGTTCTATCTCCTGGTCTCTTCGGTCACAGGAGTTTTGAAAAGAAAAGCTCCTCATAGCCAGCCTCCCCCAGTGGAGAAAGGCACCCTGGGAGAACTGAGACACTGTGTCCTCCAGCCAAGCTCCTGTCCCCTGTTCAAGGCCAGATCTCACTTCTTTTATCATTTCAGCAGATGGCTCCAGCTGCTAATGCGGAGTAAGGAAAATGCTGTATTGATGGCCTCGCTTGCACCCTTGGCAAGGCAGGCTTAGATCAGAAAAGCTGTTTGACTAATTCTTGCCTTGTATCAAAGGAAGAAATAAAACAAGTATGATCTATGTTTGGTTCCGCGTGCAAATAACAGCCAAGCTTTATTTGGTATTAAAATGAGAATTTTGTTGAAATGGATTGATATCTAATCACCACCCGGACAAATGGAGTTTAAAAGTAACACAAATCATATCCATTAAGTAAGCGATTGCAAAATACACAGTGTGTCCCTGAGGTTGGCTTGGGCCAATTATTTACAGTATACTAAGAGAAACTATTAAAAAAAAAAAAAAATCAGAATTTAGTTAGTATGCATGCTTTTCTTATTGTTTTTATAATTTTTGATACGTGATATATAGATGATTTTTCTTAAACCCCATCTGTCTTAATTAACTTCATATGGTCTTCAGAATCTGACTGAATCTTATTAAAACTTTGTGGTTTATACTATATTTTCATATTTATGAAAAATGACCTCTTCTGCATTTTTTTTTTTATGAGCTGATGTTACTGTTTCTTGGGCTGTTAGCTTTCGTGCTCCATTAATAAAGCTTTGGGTGCTTTTCTTCACACCTTAAAATAATACTACTTTTTCTTTTCCAGACCAAAAAACCTGTTGGTGTACAACTGCACAACAGGTGGAATCAACCCTTTCTTCTGGGGAGAAATGGGTAAGGTCTAATTTAAACCTAGAACGTGTCAAACATCAATAGCGTTCTTCAGGCAGGCTTTGAAAGGGTGCTTCCCTGTAGTTAGGTGGCATTCAGCATCTGCCATTCAGACTGCGTGTGGGAGGCCCAGCTGCAGTCAGTGAGGGTCCTGTGAGCAAAAGCTCCTGGTGCTGGGCATTCAGCTCAGGAAAGCGTCTATACAGTTTTCATCGTGGGTGTAATCACGTAACAACCCAGCAAAGTACGTGCTTTGCTGCACTGAGGTATTAAAGTGATGGAAAAAGGAATAGAGACCCAGTCCCTTCATTCTATGAGAAGATGCTCTGCATAGCTATAACAGGATGTCTTCCTTTTCCGATTGCTGGGGTTGCTGGGTTTGGGGTACTTTTTGTGCTTTGAAGAACTTGGAGAACCTTGATAGTGAATCTTGTATTCTTATAAAGGAAACTAGCTTTCAGAACACAGAAAACCAGTATATTAAGGAAGTAGAGCCGCCTTTCTTCCTCTCTCTGTGAAAAAAATTCTAAACAGAAATGATTGGTGTAGACTTGAGAAGGCAGGCCTTGAAATGACAGGTGTGCTTCAAGAACATTTTGCCTTTTGTTCGTGAATTTTGTCAGTGGAAGAATTCAAATTATTTTCGTGGCTGACTTTTCTTCAAGTGGGTGTGCTTCTGAGATAGGAGTGAAAGAAAGGGAGACAAATCCTGACATCCTTGCAGTGGAAAACACACTGAAGCCAAGCAGCAGAAATATTACATGCAGTCAGTACATTCATGGGCAGATGTACGGGGCCTAATTGGCTTTCTGTTATACATTAATTCATATCTTCGTGCTTTAGATACAGGATGCTGGCAAATCACTGCTGTGGTGTTTCACCTTTCAGCTTTTGCTTTGCATTTGTCTTTGCATTATTTACGTGGCAAACTCTAAGTCAGCAGAGAGTCAGACCATAATTGCATTTTCAGAACAAGGCTTATCTGAACATCCTACTAATGTCCTACCATGAGATTTGATGAAGTGATCTAGCAGGGAAGAGGTTTCAGCAACTGGCTGAGTGGTGAGAAAATCACACCAAGTTCCTGACATATTTTTATGAGGAAATCTAACACTGTGGTTTGTCACAGTCTGAGAATAGGTGATGCTTCATAGATGATTGTTGGAGAATGTAACCAATCTTCATAACATGTAAAGTCAGATCTTCTTTTACACAGGAGTAAATGCAAAGCTCTTCACAGACTGCTACGTTAGGCAACAGCCATCATAGCATTACTACCTGAGGTTTGCCTTTCTTAACCCGTTTGCAGTGTAATTTTGCTGATGAAAAGAGCAATGTATTAATGCATTGTAACTGATCTTATTTTGTGACTTTGCTCATAACTGTGGATTTAGCAATGAAATCATCTGAGTGCAACAGAAGATTGCATAAGCAGTTCAGCTGCGTGATGGGACTGAAGGCAAAATTTTCTCCTTGGGTGACACTGTGGAGCTCTTTCTACCACATGTTGTATCCACAGTTTTCCCGAGAGCAGCAGGCTGCAGAGGGATATTAGGTATAGACTCACAAAGAGGAATTAGGACAGAGAATCAAAGAGCAAAATTTTGCCCTTAAAGATGTTGCATGGTGTAAGAAATGAGTTTGGGAAAGGTTTATCACATTAGGATGTTAGGACTGCAGCCATCCAGTCTGAATTCTCAATTCAGTCTTCTACCAATTTCTTTTTGGTAAATACATACAATTCTAAAATCTTCTTTATATATGACAGACTTTCTCAACCCATTCATATTACTTTCTCTGTCTGCTCACTATTACTTGGCTTCTAGGCAGCCAGTCTCATGGCACACACTTCCAACAGGCTTTTCAGAGCCATGACCTCTCTGAAATAAGAGCTATCACCGAGTAGCCCAGCCCCTGCACCGAAGGACTGAACTTCACCCACCAGTTCCCTCCTTCGCAATGGGGCAGCATCTGCCACTCGAGTTGTCACTTTGTCTTTTCAAAAGCCTGTTTCCAACTGTGTTTAGCTCTGCCAGCCTTTCAGGTTGAAATAGTTGAGGCCACGTGTCTACCTCCAGTGGTTTTTCAGCTTTTTCAGAATTATTTTTTTTTCCCCCAGCGTGAAAGAAGCTGTTTGATGCAAACATACAGGAGACACAGGATCAGCAGAGGGAAAGAGAGTCTGATCAAGGAGTCTGGGGAGGCCGGACTGGCACAGGGTCTGTAACCGATCATCGAGGTGGAGGGTTGTGAGAGTGAGACCGGGCTGATGAGAAACAAGGGTGGGGAATGGGAGTCATCTGGCGTGGGACCGAGCATTTTAGTGCAAATCAAACATGGGGTTTGCAGAGGAGAGGACCTGGGTTACCTGGTTAGGGAGACTTACACCAGGGCCAGCTGTAGGAAGGACAGGCCAACGCAACAGAATAGGGATTTTTCAGGGGGAGAGGAGGAAAGGAGAGAAAGATCAAACAGAAATTGAGACAGGAGTGGGCTGAAGACGCCCTGGGTAGGGAACAGAAGTGACTGAGATGGGGAGATTTTGAATGCAAAGGTAATGAGCTTGAAGGGAGGGAGGGAGGAGAAAGAGACTCTAGAAGAGAGTTATTTGAAAAATATGTAAGTCTAGTTAAAAGCTTATGCTTAAACATCCATTGCAGACCAGTTTATTCTACTAGTCTCCAGATACAGACAAACCTCTAGTGTTAAAAGGAACCTTAACTGATTTCTTTCTTTTCCAAATAATGATGCCAATGCCTTGGGATTTTTTTCTTATTGCCTTCCACTACTGCTGTTATTTTCGCTGCTATTAACAAAATGTGGTCAGACAACTGAGTATTAATCTGAAGAAGCATATTCTGCTTGGCTGCAATGTAAGTCTTGCTAGTCTGACTCTGTGAAGTACATTTTGCAATTTCTGCTCAAAACTAAATGTCAAAGCAGGCTTTAAAATGGTGTTCAGCGTGGGAGAATTTAATTTCAATTTATACGTGACAGTCTATCTAGGCAAGACTGGTGTCTGATTCTCCCCCTGCTAAATTTGCCTTTGAGTTGTAGAGTTTACTGCTGTGGTTTTGTGCTGTGGTCAGAGGGAAAGACCAACCACCCGCTAAATCGTTTCAGTAGCTCCTAGAGGTGATGTATTTCTGGTTCGGGGTTCTCTGCCTGCCTGACCCGTCTGCCCATCTGATTCTTTCTCTCTCTCTCCAAAACAAACTGTTAGAGCATAAGAGGCTTGCTACGCTTGCAAAGTTGAACACTTTCCAGAAATTAGGAGATAGTGCTGAGTCAGTGCAAGCCAGGGTAAGGGAGGTTCATGAAGAAAACCATCCATAGCATTAACTCTTCCAAGTTACGCAAAACTGGTGTTTTCCTGACTTCCTTCCAGTAAGTCTTTCACGTTGGTCTCACTGCCTTTGTATGGGCATTTTAAAGCAAAACCACTTTCATTCCTGACTTTCAGAATTTTTCTCAAGTTTTCAGCAGATATCTCATCTGTTCTTGACATATGTGCTTCTCGCACCGAGTAGTATCACAGCATAATACTGCAGCTGCTTTACTACAGCTGCATTTACCTCTGCAAGCCTTTAGTAACCAAGATAAGGGTGTTGCTGATTCGTGTGAATTTGGTCTATGGCCGATGATCTGAAATGGCAAGGGCTGCATTTTCCACTTACTGTTTAGTTCTTTCTTGCTATCCTGACCAAAGAGCCAAAAATGCAAAGAGAAAAGAAAGGCAGTAATGTCTTTAACGTGTTTCCAAAGCGAAACCTTCTCAACCAGTTTAAAGCTGAAAACTAGATTTGCAGTATATTAACATCAGGATTTGAATAAACAGAGCCATAAATGTGTTCTGGAGAAAATATCAAAACTATCACAATTCCAAAATATCAGTGGTTCCCAGTGAAACTGATAGGTTTCTGTTAGGAAATGAAGTGACCGAATGAAGCTAAGTCAACTTAAATATTGATAAGCAGATGAGAGTTTGTAAGTAAACTTGGATTTAATGTGTCTCTTGGAGAAACTTCCTTACAGGGAGAAGCAGCAGAGTTCATGCGATTGCTCTCCTGATCCATGAGCTGCTTGAATGGGCACAGATACAGAGCCCTCTCCAGACTGGGAGCAGATCTCTCTATGTTTAAGCCCACTAGGGCTTTGTCACAGTATAATTGTAGTAAATGGCCATGCTGGTAACACAGAGGGAAGAAACCCCTCACGCACTGCTTAGCCAGACACAAACTCTGCCAAGAGCTAGGCCAGGACAGCGGCTTCCTTCCCAGTAGCCCATCCCAAACTGTTTATTGCCAGTCTGCTGCCAGGAGTAAACGCCTTTCCAAATCTTCAGTAAAACCAGTCCAGCAAGCCCTCCCTGCCAGGCACAACTACATGGGGAAGTTTAAATAGGAGTTTTTTCTTATCCTTGCCATTTTGACAGAGCATGCGTATGTACAGCTCTGCCAGCACAGCTGGGACAGGTGGCAATCCGGGTGGTAAATCTGCCACTGGGAAGAGCAGCTTCTCCCCAGCTGGCAAAGCTGTTGACATATTTATCAGCACCCTGCGTGGATCCCCCTCCCGGGGCTGGCAGCATGGCTGATGCTGTGCTTCACCTCCGCAGGTGCTCTCCTGCAGATATGTGTGCTCAGCGTGTCTGGGGTATCAAAGCTCTTGGTGGGTGCTCGCAGCATGGAGGCAGCCTCTCCACTGCCCACCGGGTCTTCTTCCCGTTAGATTGCTGTGGGTCCTGTATGTGGTGAGCGCAGCTACAACAGTAAATAAACTCTCTGTTTCTTTAAAAAAACTAATCCACGTTCTAACCTGCTGCTGCAGAGCTGGGGCTTGGGGCAGAACCCTGTGGGGTTTAGAGAGAAAAGACAGAAGGAAATTGTTCTTCTAGAAAATGTCACTTCGGATTATATAGCAACAGTTTGGACACTTGCACCTTTCATTTATGTCAGTGAGAGAACATACTGCAAAGGGTAAGATTTCCCTACTGCAGCCCACAGGATGGCCACAAGATAACCACATCATTGCAGTGTGGCTACGTGAAACAGAAGGGATGGCAGTCAGTTCTAGCTATTCAGATGCAAGATGAGTTTCAGGAGAACTGGCCTTCAGCCATTAAACTTGCAGCATACGGGACACGCAAATTAACAGTGAACTTGCACTGAAACTGAATTGTACTAGTTTAAAAGTCTGTGTTGTCTAAACTTAGCAGCTAAGTGTCTAACAAGTCTCCTCTAGTTGCTGTTACTTAGAATGAGTACAGCAAAAATCACTACTTGAAGTGCAGTAATGAGCTGACTGCAGATAGACGAGAGCACTGTCTGAATATTATGATTGGAATCTGCTTATCTAAGGATGATCTGGATATTTCTTCTGACTTGTAAATTCTCATCTGATTTTCTATTTGTAACATAAGCTTAGAGAGTAAACTGTAATATGAGCACAGATTGATGTCGTAACTCTCAAATTCATTTTTAAAAAAGTAAAAAAAGCCCATATATTCTTCTTTGTTGAGCTCACTGGTGCTCAGGAATAGGAGCACCATCTGTTTATCAGTCCCTAGGATGATAGTCTTATATGCAACTACTGCAGTTCTGTTAAGTCTCTGCAATATGCAAATGCCCCAGATATGCACATCTCAATGCCACTTCTCTGGCACTGTGCCGTTGCAAGACCTCAGAATCAGGCCCAACGTATTTTGTCCCTTCACATACAAAGGGAATGAAAGATTACTACCCTATCATTAGTTTTCAAGTTAAGAATGCAAGACAGTTTGCTGCTTTAGTGCAACCAGCGCTCCTCTGACAACAGGCTGAGGTATTTGGTGTTGTGGGTCAGATGTGGTTTGAAAGGGTATAATGAAGTCTTTCTAGAAGCAGCACCCTACATGTGTAAGTATTGACACCAGCCCTTTTGAAAATGTCAGAAATTAGAAATGTCATTTTTGTTTTATGCTAGCAGATCAAAGTTTGCTTTCAGTGATCTGAAGATATGTTAACGCATCAATTTTTTCTACATCTGCTGCAGGTGAAAGCAGAACTGCAGTTCCTTGGTTTGAAGTGTTTCAGGCTACAAGTCCCTGCTTTTCTTCCATTAGGTTTTTGCGTTTTGATAAGGAAGTTTTTGTCTGCCGCTATTAAGTCTAGAGTCAGATTGTATTTCAAATAGGCGATAGATGGAGTCATTAATTGTAATGCTAGAATGGACCATGAGATGGTCTTGTCCAACCCCTGGTTACATAGTTTGCAGAACTGTAGGTTAAACATGTTAAGCACCATAACCTGGGCTTTACTGCAGCATGTTGGTATGGTTGTGCCCAACTCAACTGAAATTAAGTGCCTGATTTTAAGTAAAATGCCTGTTCCCTTACAGAGCAGTATGTCATGTCCACGTTCAAAAGGAACCCACTGGAGCAGGCCTTCCGAACACCCAACACTCACTTGACGTCCAACTACTTGATAAACCAGTACTGGATAACTGTCAGTCACAAGGCACCGGCCATACTCTACGACCTGTACATGAGGCTCACGGGGAGAAAGCCTAGGTAAGAAACCGCACGCCCTCAGCCTCCTGCACGCCTGCCACTGTTACGGAGAGCAGATCTCTAACAAGTTCTGAGAACTGGCTGCCTCAGCCTGGAGTCCCTGGTCTTCATCTGGAGGAGACTGCTCAACAAGAAAAGGAACTGCATGGCTGTAGCTAAGTATAGCCTAGGGTTCCCACTCTTTCCAGTACCTGGGGGACAGCACCTCTTTTAAACTCAGCTTTAGACACTTCTGAGGTTCCCAAGCCAGAAGAGGACTGATAGTTACATTGTCCTCTGTATAGCAAGATTTCCACCATTGCAACTTTCTGATGTGATTACCTCTATCTGTCATGAGTAAAGACTGGAGCTTGCATAAGGACTTGAGACTGGCAACATTTAGAACATTCTAATATATTTTTCCCATAAATCAGATGCATAATTAGCAGTTGCCAGCACTGGCCCAGCACCCTGAAATCTAGAACGTTTCTGAGTATGAATAAATTCTGAATAAATTCTGAATAAATTCTGAATAAATTCTGAATTGTATTTACGAGGACAGTTCACCATTACAATTGGTATTTGAGGCTTGGCAGTGTCATGGCTTGGAGGAACACAGGCACATGTGTCCCATGGTGTAAATAACTCAGCCAACATCATCCTTCATTCCCTGCCACCACAGAGGAGAATTTATTGTGCAATGTAAGAGCGGTATGCCAGCACTGTGTTGATGTCAGCTGCTCTGTGCTGCTCTGCTAGTTAGAAAGCTGGCTTCAGCTGTTTGCAGGGAAATCCCTGGCTGATGTATTGCTCTGATTTCTCTCTGATATTCTGCTACAGAGGGAAATTGGCCCATAAAAAGAAGTCCAGTTTTCCAGGAGGCAAGAATTACCCTAGAAAAAGAGGTAAACTGAATATGAGCAAGAATAGGCTGGAATCTCCAAACTCTGTTGAAACAGGCAGCAGTAAGATCTTGGCATTGCCATTACACTTGACATTTCTTTTCATAAAGTTGATTGGCATAAGTAGCCATTGGACATTGGCCACAATACTGTACTTAAATTTCAAATAGAGCTCAGCATGAACTCATGCTGAGAAAGATATCTTCTTCTGAACTTCAAGGTTTGCGACCTGAGCAAACAGGGTGCAGCAATGAACTTGTGAGTTCACCAAGTCTTTTTTTTTTCTTTCTTAATATAATTCCCCTTTTCTTTTTACGTGATACTTAAGCTCATGCAGGTATTGCTGCAATGTGGTAGAAAGCATAGCAGCAGCTCATTCTTTCTTTTTTTCACAGCTACCTAAATATCAGACCTTTATGGTCTAAGGGCAGTAAACTACATCAAATTAAAAAAAAAAAAATGTGTCACTGAACCTGCTTTAATGTTTCCCTTTAATTTTTCCCTCTGCTTCAAACAGAGCACCTAGGCTTAACTTTCTTCCCACTTGCCACTCCTATCTGTTGAAGTAGAAGCTATCTTCACGGCAGTTTCTCAGATTCTTTCCATGACTCTATGCCAGATTTGCATGCAGAAAGGAAAAAAATTATTTGCCAGGACAAAGACTCAGGCTTCAGTTCTCTACTGTATGCATACTCAACTCATCATGAGGTGATGAGTTATCATATGGAATAGGTTATCTGGGAGCTGGTTATGGTTTTGCAAGTCTACTGTTTATTCAGGGTCAGCCTATGACCTTCACTGATTTGAATTGCAGGGTAGTTCAGAGGAACTCAGTTGTAGTTCCTCCTGTAGTTATCACATGCAGTATCCCATCTACCAAAGGGGAGGTACAAGAGTCATCTCCTTCAGCTTTAGACTTTTATATAGTGCCTCTCCTGAGAAGCTTACTTTAAGTATTAGCGCATTTCACATAAATTGCCAGATGTCTAGCAAAACTGCCCTAAATGGCTTACTGTTATTGCTGCACATCCATCCATGACTTAGAAAATAATGTGTTTTATATCATTAGTAGTCTCTTGGGGCAATCTGTCACACCTGAGAATCTGCTCATGCAAGGCTCAGTGTGGGAGCAAATAAAGAAATCATTGCTGTAAACAGTTTTCTAGAAGGCAAGACATATTTCTGAAGTGTAGCTAGTAAAGCTATCAGTGACAGCTAGTACTTGCTTTTTTCCTTTCAGTTCCTCCACAGTGGAGAATGAGATTTTCTACAAGAAATCTTTGCCATAGCCTCTCAGAGGCTGCAAAAAAGAATGTTTCTACTCAGTTGACGTTCTTCAGTAGACCATTCCTTCATCCAGATTAGTAAATATTTTGAATGTGGTCACAACATTTGAGCTCAGTCAGCATGAACCACAGTTTTCATACATACCTCTTTAGATGCTTCATTTCTCTTTTTGACCCTTACTTCTAGCCACTCAGATATGTTGCTTTGGGTAGATATACAGTCAGAGCTTATTCAGCCCACCTTGACAGGAGGCCTATTTTTCAAAACATAAGTAGGGACACACAGTTAACTCTCATTTTCCATTTTCTGATGGTTTCCATTAACCATCAGCACTTTAAAGATACTGATGGCTTTTAGGGAGCCAGTTTGAGGGGCAACTTCAGATCTTTGCAATCTAGCCATATACTTGGTTTCCCAAGTTCCTAAAAGGTATTAAAATATTCACAAAGCTTTGCCCCATAGTACTTGCCTCCACAGGCACAATCAGGAAGATTAATCTGAAGTAGTTTTAAAGTAGTTTAGATAAACTACATTCAGTCAATGTGCACATAATTATTCAGAATGAAGCTTCCCTTAATCTGATGGTTTGCTTTGCTTCTAAAACGAAAGCCACTTTAATTCTGAGTAGGAGTGCCTATGTAAGGTTTTAGTGCTCTTTCAATTTGCTTTGGGTAAGGTGCACAGTTCTCCTCTGAATTGATGTACTCATTGTGTCTTCTTTTGCTGTGCTTAGTGCTTATCATTGTGGCAGTCACATCTGCAGGGAGAGAGGCCAGCCTGGCACCATTTTTCCCCAGACTGCCACCTTTTATTTGTCATGGCGACTTTGTAACCCTCTGGGCAGCTCAATATTTCTCATGAAAACAGCTCTGTTTTCCACAGAAATCAGCCTTTTAATGCTTTCTCTTGCCCTTATACAGTCTGAGAGAACGTGGTGTTCTCTCAAAATTGACTGAGCACTGTACATCACACTTTAAAACAACTGCCTCCCAGAGGCCTTTTGTACTCACGACCATTGGGACAACTGTAAAATAATTCTGCAAGGTAGGACAGCATTACTGTCATCCCCTTTTATATAAAAAAATAATAATAAAAAAAAGGCCAAGACACACAAGAGACCTGAACCTACATTTCCAAAGTCCCTGTTAAGCAGCCATGCCCCTGAAGCAGCTTTCATCTTTACCAGGACACTCATGCTCCAGGAAGATGTTCAAGCAGTTCCCCATCCCCCCCCAAAAAAAGCCTATGGACTTGGATGATTTTCAAGGTCATCCACCAGGAGTGCATGCTATCAGACCCTTCTTGTATAAAGAAAGACATAAAAAACACTCCAAACTGCCACTATATTATGCAGGGAGAGGAATGGCCTTTAAGAAAAATGAAATATATTTTTTAAGAGTGAGAGATCAAAGAAGCCCAAAGACATGAAAAGCATGCTACCAAACTGGGTGGTGTGGTTGATACTCTGGAGGGAAGGGATGCTGTCCAGAGGGACAGGCTGGAGAGGTGGGCCCATGCAAACCTCGTGAAGTTCAACAACGCCAAGTGTAAGATCCTGCACGTGGGTCAGGGCAATCCCAAACACAGATACTGGCTGGGCAATGAGTGGATTGAGAGCAGCCCTGAAATGCTGGACTTCTTGGGGGTATTGGTGGATGAAAAACTCAATATGAGCTGGCAAAGTGCGCTCACAGCCCAGAAAGCCAACTGTATCCTGGGCTGCATAGGAAGAAGCATGGCCAGGAGGTTGAGGGAGGTGATTCTCCTCCGCTCTGGTGAGACCCCACCTGGAGTACTGCGTCCAGCTCTGGGGCCCCCAGCATAAGGAAGCCATGGACCTGCTCAAGCGGGTCCAGAGGAGGGCCACAAAGATGATCAGAGGGCTGGAGCACCTCTCCTATGAAGACAGGCTGAGAGAGCTGGCGTTGTTTGGCCTGGAGAAGGCTCCAGGGAGACCTTATAGCAACCTCCCCGTACTTAAAGGGGGCCTACAGGAAAGACGAGAAGGGACTCCTTATCAGGGAGTGTAATGATAGGATGAGGGGTAACGGCTTTAAACTGAAAGTGGGTAGATTTAGATTAGATATCAGGAAGAAATTCTTTACTGTGAGGGTGGTGAGGCACTGGAACCCAGAGAAGCTGTGTGTGCCCCCTCCCTGGAAGTGTTCAAAGCCAGGTTGGATGGGGCTTTAAGCAACCTGGTCTAGTGGAAAGTATCCCTGCCCATGGCAGGGTGTTTGGAACTAGTTGATCTTTAAGGTCCCTTCCAACCCAAACCATGCTATGATTCTGTCTGAAAACTGGAGTTGAGCAATTGACTTCAAAGCTTGTCGATTCTGCAGATGCAGTCACCTCTGTACTGGAGCTAACTCCAAAAATCAGAGCCTTGCTTCGAGAGCCAACTCAGAGAACAGAAGAGCATCTGTGTGGTAGAAGGAGAAGTATCCACCTTGGGAGGCAAGCAATAGACCTTTGTGGTTTTGCAATATCTGCTGTGCAGACTTCATACTAGCTCAGATGGGCTCTTCACCTCACACATGGTATGTGATGTAGATATGGCCTCCAACCTTTGCTAGTTCAAGCCAGTAAGTTAGGCATCAGTCCTGCCCTGGGAAATGCATATTTGCACCCATGTTCCAGCCAACAATAAAAGCTGGATAGCTGTTAGGCTCAAGACTCAGCTGGAGCAGTTAAGACTTGCTGAGCAAGTTCTCAGCCTGGTGAGCACCAGTGCAGTGCTCATCAGGAATTGCCATACCTATTCATCTGGATTGGTGAAAACACCTACAGAGCAAACCAGCAGCTTTTGCATAAGGTCAAACTTCCTATCCACCTCTGACGCTCCTCCTCTGTTTCAGAATGATGAAGATTATCAATCGACTGCACAAGTCTATGATGCTCCTGCAGTATTTCTCCACCCAGTCCTGGGATTGGTCTTCAGATAATATGAATATGTTAATGAGTCACCTTAACACAGAGGACAAAAAGGTAAGTATGTCCTGAATATGGATTGCTAAACTCCAGTTCTGTTCATCTGCAGCAATTATTTTGTTGAGCTTATGAATGACATCTGCCTAGATGTCTGGAATTGACTTTAACTTGAAATAACTTATTTCCTTGTTTTATTAAATAACTTATCAGGAACCTTCCATTTATTATAGGAGAATGTTTTCTCCTGAGATGTTTTGCTCTTTCTGCTGAGACAGGTCAATCACTGCAGTCTTTCCAGTTAACATGGCACCTCTCTACCTTTTGTTCTCGGGCTTCTATTTGGCCTGTAAACACTCTAGATTTGTTTCCACAGACAAAATGGACTGTACAAAGGGAACATAACTTTATATCCTCAGTGACCCAGCTGTACTCAGCCCTTTGAGTTTGAGAAGTTAGTTAAAAGCATCATATGTAACAGTGGCCACTTTACTACCTCCCATGTGGTTTGCTACATAGACTGGAATACCCAGTGGATAGGAAAGCTAAGGACGTTAGTTTTTTGATGGACACATAATATTTCTCTTTCTAAGAGGAAAAGGTGAATTCTAGTTTTCACATCTCAGCTCTGGGCCCTGAGAATTTCAGGCATCCCCTTCCATGGGGTGATATGACCATGTTAACTAATGTGCTGTAGAGGGGCCCCAGAAAGACTATCACTGGTAATGCAAAGATATGTGCTATGGGGAATTTCATTGTAATTAATTAATCACTGAAAAACTGTGTAGCATTCCCAATATCTTCTCATCCTAATTTTCTGTGTCTCACTTTCGGAAAACTGGGAAGCTCCTTTACAACATCACTTTCTCCCTCATCTCTTCTGGCAGTCTGTAGCTTTTGCTGGGTGATCTAGACGGGAATTACCTGAAAGATTTTGACATTTTCATCCACACTGGCTTTAATGGGCACTGCACAGGGAAACTTACTTAGTTAATAGATAGTGTCTTACCCTGAACAATATGAAAAAAGTTCCTGTTTGATTTAAGTCCCCAGAGAGCAATTACTTTGCAGGATGTCAAGCCCTGCTGTAGTCTTTATAGGTTTGAAATATTACTCCTTAAGAATGGTATTGTAACTGAAAGACTGAAGGAATACAAAGAGTAGATTTGTGATAAGCTTGAATGCACCTTTAGTCAGTATCTCCTTGCAAAGAGATACTTAGGCATTCACATCAAACTGGTGTCACTCACATCATGAAATTCTTGCGCAGACTCCCAGTAGTAGAATCAGGAGTTTTCTTCCCTCGTCTGCAGAGGGAATGCATGCAGCAAGTTCTGATTTCTAAGGGCAGTGGCACTGCTGTGACTACAGCAGATGTAGAGGGAACTTAAATGGTATGATAGGAGCTAGTTCTGAGGCAGATAAAGAAAAAATTACAGCATCAAGGACTTAATGCAAGCCAGACAGAGTTTCAGGCCTACCAAGCTGCTTATGAGAACTTTGTGAGATGCACCGCATCCACTGTTGCCACTGCTGCATTGTGAGCAGTATTCAAGCTAGATAGCTTATGGGCAGCACACGTTCTGTACATATCTGACAGACACACCGGGATCCGCACTGTAGCTAACCCCCTGTATTTCACAGTTGGCTAACCCCTCACTGCTCAAGTTATTGCTGGTCTGATACCAAAGCTCTTGCACCAAAGCAAATGGCCTGGATTGGCATGGGGATGAAAGCAAGTTATTTTTCTGAGTATCTTGCCTTTTAAGACCCTGTAAATAAGAAATGCCATTCACTTCACTCATCCATTTAAAAAAAAAAAAAAAAATCTCTACAACAAAACCTCTTCTTTACAAATTCTTTCTTTGCTCTAATAGACAGACAACCGCCTGAGAGCTTGCTAACAATTTTTCCAGTATAAGCATCTGAAATTAACTGGGGTAATTAGCTCTGCAATGTGATTTTTTGATGGCAAACACCAGAGTAACCCATTTCTTGGACTTCTGTCGATCTAGCTGCTGAGAGAGAATGCAGCACAGCAGAGAGTAATACTGATGCAGAGGCACCTGTTGACTCAACATCCATTTCATTTATTTACATATAATTCAAGTCACTCATTAAAAACTGCATGGAGGTTTTCAATGAATCCATTCACCTGAGTGGGATGGCATTTTTCTTCCACGATTGTGTGTGTGTGTATGTGTATGTGTACGTACAAATATATGTATTTATGCAAAAATTGCCACCTGAAAGACAAACTTACCTTTATTTTCCGCTAGCTAGCATTAAATTTCTGCTTGCTTTGCCCACATGCGTAGCTGGGTAAGACATTAATTGACAGCTGTGAAATACAGTCTGTTAGTGCCCACGTCTTCTTGGAAACTTGGTGACTTTAAGAACTTCAGAGAGAGGGTCTTGCCAGGAACAGAGGTCAATGAAGAGTTGATGCTTAAAGTGAACTTGTTTTGAACTCTGACGTTTAATTTCTGCTCTTTGTCTTTAAATCCCAGTTATACAACTTTGATGTTCGTCAGCTGCACTGGTCAGAATACATTGAAAGCTACTGCCTAGGTGCTAAGAAGTACTTGCTAAACGAGGACATGGCTGGCATTCCAGCAGCAAAGCAGCACTTAAGAAAGTAAGTCATACCCAGTGACAAGAACAAGAGCTCCTGGCTACCTTGAACGGCTTTTGAGGAAAATTATTCTAGTTACATTGCAATAATTATTGTTGAATAATACAGAGATGAACATAGCATAGCTCATTTCTTATGGCAGAGGCGTGTCAGTATTTCATTTTTCCATCCTGTAAGACAAAGAGGACTTCTGACGACACCAACGATCAGGGGCTAGATATTATGCCTTCCCAGCAGATGACCAAGTAAGGAAGTTACAATACATAAGAGGAATACATGAATGCAGGTGATCTTGGTCATTCAGAACTGCAATACAAAAATATGGGTCAGATTTAGATTTTGTGGAGCTCTTAGAAGTTTTTAGCAATTCAAAGACATTGCATAAAAACTTTAAGCATTTGTATGATTTTAAATTTCATTTTAAGTTGAAGTAAGTTTCTAATTCCTTGGGGGCAATGGGCAAAAATTCTCCAAAATGAGTGGAGAACTTTTGCATTCAATCCCTGGTGTCGGTTTAAGAGAGTCTGAATGAGCAGCTTGAGATTGTCCTTCTATTCAGTTAAAGATTGTGCTCTTCCTTTCTCCAGCCCTTTTACTGAGAAGTGCAGGCAAAAGGAGAAGGAGCAGCTCTCTTGGAGTAAGAGCCTGGTTGTTTCCTTTAAGAAAACCATTCTTGTGCACTCTTTATGCATTCTAGAAGCATAAAACAGCCTGTTGCCATAGCAAGGAATCCTAAACAAGCTCTTCGTTTATGGGTCATTTTTAAAGGATTTATAAGAACCTCTGTAACAGGCCAGTAACTGCCTCATCGTCTAAACAGGCGGTGTGGTGTAGTGCAGTGATAAAGTTTACCAAAAAAAGGACTCTTAGAAAAATTAAACCAGTCTTGGGGACATTAGGTACAAAGCTTTCTTCCCTTGGTCAGACACTGTGAAAGTGAGAATTAGAGAACTGCAGAAACTTTTGCTTAACAGAAAGAGGACAAGATGATTAGCATCTTAAAGACCCAATAATACCATTTAAATATATGGTGTAAACTCTGCCCTCCCCCAAGCCCCCAGTGCTGCAGTACTGCAAAAGTGAAGACCATTTATGATCATTGAGTAATTTCCCAACATTAAAGGCAAGGCTTCACCCAAACAGAACCTTGTTCATCAGCTCCTGCAAAGGTCCTCTAGCCTGCCACCAATCCTGCAAAGTAAAAAACAGCCAATATACCAAATCAAAGCAGAAAGTATTTGACCTAGACTATTATAAAGAGACAACTCTCAGTATGACTTCTGTTCTGGTTTGAAATGAGAGTACACAGAACAAGAGAGGCTTGCAATGCAGGTATTCCACTTATCCCATTAAGTATTCACTATACCGTAACTTCAACACAGTCCTTGGCAAGACAGTAGGGACATCTTAGGCACAGTGTCTTCACTAAAATAGGAATGGAAAAAAGCCCAAGGGCCACTTGTAAACAGGATTTCTTACAAAATTACCGGTAGCAAATGAAGCAAGCTGGTAAGCTTTTTGCTGTTTTTGTCTTTCTCCGTAAGATGCCTCTGTCTCTTTCTCAGGCTGAGGAACATCCGATATGCATTCAACACCACCCTCCTTGTGATCATCTGGCGCATTTTCATTGCAAGGTCACAGATGGCTCGAAACATCTGGTACTTTGTGGTGAGCCTCTGCTACAAGTTCCTTTCCTACTTCAGGGCATCCAGCACCCTCAGGCACTGAAGCCGTCCATCAGCAACCAGCCTCTTCCAGAAGGACCTCCATCTCCTTTAATCAGCAACTGTGGGCATCGGGGTCTGAAAGTAGCAGAAAAATCCACTCCCTCCAACAGCAGCCTGCATTTATTGTGCACTGTTATATGTTCACCTTTTTAATTTTAACTAATGCTTTAATACACGGTGGTCTTTCTTCTGCAGGACCAGGCCAATTTTTAAAGCCATAACTGAAGCTTTAGGAGCAGGTCAAGCTGGAACCGTTCATCTAGAGTCTGATGTGCAAGAGTAAGGATTAACCAAAGTCATTGTCTTCCCATGTACTACCTAGGCTATCTTAATCCCATCTTCTTCCTCAAAAGAGGCAAATTTAAAGCATACAACCTTGGAAAAAAAAGGATGCTATCCGAGAAGACCCAGCCAAGGAAATTAACCTGTAAGAGGTCTTGCTAAAGAGGCTGTTCCTTCATTCTCATTCAGTGAAATGGTACATTATTGAAAAACATGATTTCACATTTTCAGTTTTTCAAAACTTACGGGGGGGGGGGGGGGGGGGGGGGGGGAAGATCAGTTACGCTAGGCCAGTGAGCACGCTGAACAGTTTTCAGATCCTGTCTTGGTACTGAGGACTGATACTTTCAAGCCATAACTGAAGACACACATAGAATTCATGTACCTGTGTTAACTCTACTCACTCACAAGCTGCTTGCTTATGGAGAGGTATTTTTTCTTTCTGTGGTTAAGGTTGCAGTCTATTAAAAAGCCCTATTCTTGCATTTATCACATTTGCTTGGAACACTTTTTTGGCTTGAAAAATGCTGTATTTGCTCTGAGGATGAAGAGAAGACTTCTTAAAAGATTGAAGGAGAATTCAGAAACTATTATTTTTGAGGAATAGGTCTTTTTCCCCCTTGGATTTGTTTGCAGAAAACCTCTCTCCCTGTAGCTCAAAAACAGCCTGATACTGTCCTTCACGCTTTCATTACAGCTAAATCACTTTGCAGTTGATCACTTCCACTGGCAAAGAAAGTGTAAAGACATGTATGGAAGAAATCCCATCAGTCCAGTTCTGCTGCCACTCCTGTCAGTAGGAATTTAAAAGTCTGAAACTTGCTTTCATTGAGAATAGGAAAGGTTTCATTGACTTCTGTGTAAAAACAGTCATGCACTATGAAGGTAATGCATTTTGTCCTACATTGTAGTTTAGAAAGGAACCCAAGGATCTTCCTAAGGCTCATGGCTATTGGAGATACTTGTTTCACCTAGTGAAGTATGAATTCCTGTGGGGGGGACAGAGAAGGAGCGAGCCTTCTTCAAAGTAGCTGGTGCAATGACAACCTTAGTGTAACAGCAACAAATTTTCGGATTTTCAGTCAAATCTAATACTGGAATATTTTTTATTCAGATAACACTGAATAAGCACTTTAAGATTATCAGACTTTAAAGCAGCTAGTTTTTTTAAACAATGCAGCATCCATTTCTCTAGTCTTGTGTCATGCTAGCTGTCTGAAAAAGTAATGCTACATCACAAAAAAATGACACAGTTGCTCTTTTGAGAGCTGAGAATAGCAGAGTGTTTACAAAGCTGGCATTCTTCAAAAATTATACTTGTTTTTGGCAGTGAAGGCAAGAGCAAATTATGATGACAGTATATTTATATCTTAGGCCTCAAAGCTAGTTCAAAAGTCTTTCTAAAGGTGCAAGGAATTCATCTTCCCCCGTATGCCCCAGAGGTCGAGTTTCAAGCAATTGCCAAAAGATGCCTGCAGCAGAACCTGACCAGAAACATGGTGTCCAGAATGGCAGAGCTCCAGCATTCCCTAGCAAAGGCCCCTGTGTTTGTCACACATTACTTCTGATCTATGCTTAATTAGGTCAAGCACCCGCTTTACAAAGATGCAAATTTTTAAGCTCTTGCTTTGAAAACATACTTTCAAAGTGAAACCATGCTGGTTGTTAGCTATGTGTTTTCCAACTTCAGAAAGCTGGCAGTGCATGCTGTGCATTGCAGGTTAGCAAGGTATCACTGCCTGGGAAACTAGGAGCTATGGGTTCAGGCACTGCGGACCAGACATTTCATGTACAGTGCTTCCACAGCAGTGTATATGGTGAAGGTTAGCTGCATTATACTTTGCTAACTTCGCTACGCAGGGACTGTGGCTACCTTTGTGGGGTGAGGCAGGTTGCTGTAGGAATCCCACTAGAAAGACTGCATTCCCTCAAGTACATAACCAGGTCATCAGCCAGCTTCCAGTCTTCTCATATGAAAGGCTAAAAAACAAAACAAAACTGCAGATTATTTTGAAACAAACTTTCATTAAAAAAATAGGAAAGAATTTTAATTCATATCCTAAAAGTCTTAAGTGCCTGCCTTATATACAAAGAGAAGCAACAGCTTAGGGGATCATAAGTCTTATGCTCTGCACATGACAGACAGAAACTTGAGTCTCTCAGAAAAGTCAAATACTGCAGACCTGCTACACCTACAACGTCTGGTCTACATCAGTCAGTTCTACTATGAGTAAAGTGTCCTGCCTTCCCTTCCCCAATGCCAGTGCTGCCATGCATTCCTCACATATGCCTGTAGGCATTCGGTTATTTGCACAGGCTGTATTGTCCCAACAAGTCTGAGACGTACCTTTGCTCACCTGAGCATATCCGGACCCGTTTTCTGCACATACAAAAAGATGCTTCAGGTTTCACTCAGAACAATGGTGGTATCACGTTTTAAAGCTCTTCAGCATTTTGCTGAAGGTAACAGCCACACCAAAGCTACTACTCAGCCCTGAAAAAACAGCAGGAGCTGCTTGAGATGTTGCAGAAACACAGCTGTTGCAGATGGTGTATGCTCTTCTGGAGACCTTTCATAGCCCACACAGCATTGCCAGCAGCTGGCTCCAGAGCTCTGGCCTTGCCTGGGGGGAAATCAAGCTGCTAGCTCTTCTTAACACAGAGATAACATGCAGTGAAACTCGAATCTTTAATCTGTTTTCTTGTGGCTTGAGATGTTTTCACGTGATTGAACCACAGAACTATTTCAGAAAAACCTCAATGCAGAGACTGATGCGTGACAGTGGCCTTTGGGTGCCAGTCATGACTGCCATCATGTAGAGCTGGACCTGACATAAGAACTTGTTCTCACCTCAAGCAGTGACTTATCTTTGATGTTTTACTGTGTGCTCCTCAGTGTATTTGTATGTGCTCTGAAGAAACCCAAGCCTTGGGGAAAATATCTAAAAAAAACCCACCGAGTGGCCGCCACTTCCTTTCTTCCCTATTCTCTCTCTTGCTCTTTCGTGTACACTCACAAGCTTTTGACAAAAGAAAAGCCACATACAGTTGTTATTAAGTTAAATCGGAGGTCCTGTGGCGACCATGCACAAATTAACGTGAACAGCTCAAGAGTAGATATTACTCATGGCTGAAGGCTAGAGCTTGTAATACCTGTGGTTGAAGCAGGACTCAGGCTTTTTTTTCCTATAGAGATAGCATGGTCAGTGCTATGGGGAGGAGGAGGAGCGTTCCTGCAGCCTCTGCTCATAGGCAGCAGAAGCATTGCTAGGCACAAAGCATCCAGCTCAAGGAGAAAAGGGAGACTCAAGGGATCAGAGAAGTATGAGCTGCCAAACTCAGAGGACTCTGCCTCCCAAGGAGTGGGGGAAGAACTCCATCAGCATTTTATCAGTTTGGGTTCTTGTAATAAAATGTATGAACCAAAAGGCTCTTCTGTCCTTCCCCCAGCTACCAACAGGCAGCATAGAGAACAATATTGGCAGTCATTCTGCACAGCCACAAAAGAAAATATCTGCCACAAGACAGTATAATGGGATTATCCTCTGTAATTGTTTGTACCCTATGAACTTGCAGTGTTATGTACCCCCTCACAGTGTCAGAAGCCTGCAGTGCTGCTACAGAAATAACACAGACCACTGCTGAACTCGATGCACTGTTTTGTTAATACTATGCATATACACTAGTCTGTAGGCTATAGCTATGAACTGCTGTGCGAAAGCAATGAAACACCGAATATCATTTCACTGTCAAAGAGCAATGGGCATAAGCTTGCAATTAAGAACTATCTCTTTTTTTATTAAATTGCGATAACAAAAAACCCCCAAATCCCTAAAATTAATCTGAGTTTAAACTGCCTTTTGACTAACAACCAAAGCTGTTTATCTCCAGCATGTCTGTTACCAAAAAAATAAAATTTCTCACCCCTCCACCCTCTATCCCAATAACTTTTTTAAGAAAATACAATTCTTGCTTGGCAGAGGGGGGCAGTAACAGACATACTGGTATATTACAGGTTGTTGGCACATTACCCACCTCCTCGAGAAATTTGTTATTTTACATTTTCTAAGAAAACATGATTATGTATGCCTGTGTGTATAGTTATATCTTTCACCATCAGTCTCGTCATACAACAAACAGAGATGGTAAAAACAGTGGAGCTCATATTGAAATGCCAGGCTGTGCTTGTTTGGTATGCACTGGTCCAATTCAGTTTAAGACGAAGTGATTAAAACCCACCCTCGTTTCCAGTGTAAAGGAAATCTAACCTGTAGTACTATTAATCAAATCATCATCATGAATAAGCAACTGGGAAAAGAGGGAGGGGGGCATTCTTTTGTTTGTAAATAAGCTACAGCTTCATGGTCGAAAGCATGCTGTTGCTCTTCCAGCGTTGACGTTCTACCGCAGAAAGCAAGGATGAACTTTTATTACAATTGGACCCTTTATTCTAGCGCAGAATAAATAACATACTGTACATTCCCCAGAAGCTAAATGGTGAATATCCCATTACATGGTGCTAAATATCGGTATGAAGGTGGTACAGACTTACTTAAGAGAATTAAAAAAAAAAAACAAACACACAACATATTTGGAGAATAATTAAAGATGTACTATCCCACTTTTCTCTATTGCTTAAAAGTCAACTACGAATTGAGTTGGTTTGTTCAGATTAAGATGAAACTGCTTATAAAAGGTTTCTTGTCCTTACATAATCTTGGCAGACCCCAGTTTATAGTAAAACATGTACTCTCCCACTGTCCAAAGTTTATATGGTTCTATCTGCTATTTCTATTCTCTTGTTAGCTATGAGACAACTTACTGTTATAAATCTTAATTACAAAGTTTCTAATGTTAAGGTGTAATCTTTTGAGCTCTCAAATCAGATCAAATGGTAAAGTCACAAATTATGAGAACCTCAGCCATAAAATTGTTAATATGATGTTTATGTTATTTTAAACATTTAATAAAACAAAATATTTTAAAACTATGGTCACTTTGCATTGCCTGTGTTGCTAAAGGAGATGGTTACTTGCTGGCCATTGCAGTTCAGCACAGGCTGCATGTGCACCACATCTGTACACATCTGCACCACAGCTGCGGGTGTCGCGGCCTGCATGGAACGGCAGCCCCACCTACAGGCAGCTGCCAGCACAAGGACCTGCTGCACAGGCAAGGGGAGAGAAAACCCCAAATTTTATAAGTAACGGCTGTGAGACTTTAACCCAGATACGTACGACCTGGAAGAGTCCATCTCTGATAAGTGTCTTCCAGAAAGCAATAGGTCTTCAGCAAGGACAAACTGGTAATAACCCAGCCAACTTCCTGAACAACATACCATTTGCACCTGAGAATATTACCCCAAATTCTTAGTTTTACAAGGTAAGGACTTGAATTACACTTGGTGTTGACACCGTAATGCTCTTCTGGCATAAAGAGCTTTTAAAGTCCAGAGAAATATGGTATGTTTTTATTTCAAGACCCTATCATACAGCGAGAAAAGTTTAAGGATGTTGTTGCATAGGCATGCATGGGGGGTAGGAAATAATCATGGCTTATATGTCTTTCCAAGAAGTGTACACAATAATGCTTCAGGCTGTTGGGTAAACTCTAGCAATTCTCAAGATTGCCAAGAACATTCTGACTCTATGACAAATACTTCACTGTACTTCAAATGATGTCTCCGAGGCCATTTGGAAGCACTGGCACAGTAAGGTAATGAAATCACCCTGACAAATAGCAGGACTAACTAGAAAGTTGTTTGCTTGTTTTACAAGTAGAATAGTTCTTACTTTTTCCAGTTCTGGAAAAAACAAAACAAAATCTTCCTTGCTGAAATAAAATCTTCACAGTTGGGAACTTCAATATTCAAAAATCTCCAGCTGCCCAAAGCAAAGACACTGTCTCAAGGTCTGAGTTCAGGCACTCTGTCAGCGTATTTGTAGACAAAGAGAATGTCGCATCCCTCAGAGGTTTCTGCTATCATCAGCTCTTCAGGGGGAAAAAAAAAGTGTTTATATTTTAACATTAAAGCTTTAGTCTAGCAAATGTTTCCAGCTATCTGCATTGGAAGAACCTGAAATCAAAACACCTCCATTCCCTTGGCTGCTGCAGCAATTCTGTTTTCAAATGCGTATGCCCAGCACAGCCTACCACCAGTCCGCTCCCATCTCCTCTAGCTGGCCTGCTGGGTCTGGGCTCATTCCCCAACACTTCATGAAGAGTCATGACAGGGAGATTATCTCAGCTTCTTCCAGTGCTCAGCAGGAGCACAGTGGGATCAGACACCCTGAGCGCTGAGCACAAACTGTAATTATCCTGTGTTTCAGTACCTCCATTTTAATTCTAGTGACTGCAATACCTTGCAATAATCTCATTTCAGAAACTTTTAATATATACATACGAGTATATATGCCTCGATACATACGTGTATAATTACATATATTATACATATGTCTGAGGACTGGCCAAAATATTTGGCATTTATATATCTGCGGATGACCATACGAGTGGACATAGACAGACAGACACACACAAAATTTTGGAAGGCAGGGAAAGAGGGCAGATTTAATCTAAGTAGGGTCAAATCCCCATATAGCTGCATTTCTGGAAAGGGAGAGGAATGGAGTTTTAATATTGATTGCCATTACAATTATGTGTAACAGGAGGGCAGAAAGGTGCAACTGTGCTGTAAACAGTGGCACACTATGCACTGCTAATGGATGTAATGGGACACTGATTTAACAGAAAACGTAGCCAGAGCTGCCTTAATTTCACTACAAAGGTAACCTATGTCTTACCTTATTTTTAAAATCATACGTACTCAGTGACCAAAACTCTTGGGTTTTTATTTCCAGACATTATTTTGAATGCTAGAAGTTAAAATGCCTTTCAAAAATATCTGTTGTTAAATTCCAAGGGGCCTATGGGGGACCAAGACTTTGAGGAGGTAGATGTGGATGGACGAGTATTTTTCAGTTTCCATCCAACACTATTCAAGAAAAAAGCATTTCGTTATCATAAAATTAAAAAAAAAAAAACAACTTATAAATTTGTTAGTTTTCAAAAGAATTGTTCAGCAAAAAGCACACTATGAAGTATTTTCACCATGTATTATTGATAAAAATTTTTTGTCAAGAGTCAGAAATCATTTTACTAACTCCTTTCCAAAAATCATGTTTGTTGTAGAAAGTTTGTCATCTTGGACTCATTTCACCAAATCACAAATATATTTTCCTTTAAATTTCTCCAAAAAACTTTTTTTTTTTTTTAATTGAAAAACTAGTAATACCTTGATAAAAGCAAAACAAGAAACAACCAGACCAACTCTGAAAAAAAGGCAGGAAGACTGAGGTGGCATCTAGCACATATGACTAATTCTGGACGAGAAGTCTTTCTTCCTGCCATGTAAACAATCACGCAAGCAGCCGGTTACTCATCATCGCTTGGCCGATTTCTCCTAAAGACTGGGGTAGAAGTGGTCTCGTGGAACGTACAGCACGTAGAGCGCTGGCAAATACAGATAGCGACCTCTTTTCAATGACACAGGCTGAGACATAAACACACTTGTGTCTGTGTGTGTACGTGTGTGTATATATATACATATACAAGCATATATGGGGGTGTGTGTACGGGTGTATGTGTATATACATATATATATATATATATGAAGTGTGGGTACCACAAATTCTGCAGGTCTAATCCACTGCTGCAGGCAAGGGAACTTGACTCATACCACCACTAGGGCCAAATCTGCACCGTCACATTTCTCAAAGGCCCCTCTTTGCCAAGACAGCCAGTTTGTCTCATGTTCTGTTGTCCCCAACCCCAATAATCCTTCTGCTACCCCAGCTTTACATTTTTTGCATTCGTCTAGAAGTCATGCAGCTCCCAAATTTCCTCTCTCCTCACAATCTGTTCTCTCTCCCCACCCCACGCACATGTCTTGAAACGTTTTGATTACAATTTCTTTATGATAACGGTATCTTTTGTATCAGAGAAGAGGAAGAAAGAGAAGAGGGTCCAGAGAGGCCCTGGGGTGTCTGTGGGCCAAGATTAGAAGGAAACTGGCTCATCGCAGCTTCACTGTGAGAGGAGAAGAAAGAGGGCTGAGCTTGATGCTTCTCAGTCCCCAGAATATCCACTTGTTGGTCCATAACTGATGTAGGCTAAAGCAAAAGTAGGAGTAAGGAAAGAAAGAAGATGGGAGCTGCCTCAGTTTGCACTGAAAGACTCCAGATGAAAGGCATGGGTTTTTATCAACCTTTGCATAAGCTTCCTGCTACTGCTACAGCCACCACAACCTTGTTCAAGTCTTGCCTAACAGAACTTAGCGTGAAAAACAAACTCTGACCTATGCTATTCAGGTTAGAAAGAAATAATTTTTCATTTTTCTTTTCAAGTTAATGGCAGTCTTAGTGGCATTTGGTATTGACTTTATAATGATGCTCTTTCATCAGAACAGCATTTTGCCAGTCTCGCTCTAGGCTTTGTAAGATTTATACTACGTGTCCTAGTCCAATAAGAAAAAAGAAGGATGTTGAAGGCTTTTTGTTTGTTGGTTTCTGGGGTTGGTTTGTTTATAGAGAACAAACAGAGGGTAAGCCTTTCAGCCTTACTAGTTTCGAAAAGAAAGGACAGATAACACACCTCATGATGTTGGTCTTCTGTAAAGCAAGAATAGATAATGTCTAGTAATAATCTCTCACTTCCTTGCAATATAGCAGAGTTTAATGAGAGAAGAAGTCACAGCATTATCATGAGCCTTTCCTTAATGAAAATTATTTCAAATTCTGAAACCCAGGGCATACATCAAAGACATTGTTTTCATTTTGTTAGCAAACCTTTTCTTAAAATATAATTTTCTTTTTTTTTTTATGTAAATGTGATCTTTAGGGAGAAAAAAAATCAAATTTCCATTAAGATGTATCAATGAATTAAAGCTATCAGCGAGAAAGTTCAAATTCATTCTAAAGAACAAAGGCTTAAAGGTCAACTTGCAGACTTCAATATTTAAAGCTTTTCTTCTGACATTCTGATGACATAGTATTATCAAGCCAAATAATCAATTGAATATACTAGGGAAACTGTATTACTATTCATTTTCTAAGAGAAGCAAATCAGGGAGGAGGAAAATGAGGTAATGTAGGACAACCAATCCTTAGCTGATACACCATAGCTTAGATGACAGAATAAGCAGCAGGTCTCAAGGGGCGGGATCCCAGCCATCTCCCTCAACTAAGGACAACCCGAAGTTACTGTTGTTCATTAAGAATAGACCCCACAGGTCCCACTTCATAACTGCCTGAATCAGGATTACTTGACTCTGAAAAGTGCTATGGCACAGTGATAAAGTGGATTTCTGGACTCCGGCATTGACGCCCTACCTATTGAATGGGATATCAAAGCAAAGGAAGCAACGGCTGCCTGCAGGTCAGTTGAATGTCCCATTCAGAGCCCTGAGAGGGGCAAACGCTCCTCTCTTGCTCTTGCCAGAAGTGACCTGATGATACAAATTCCCATAACTCCCTGCACTGCAATCTCAGAGGTGACTTGCTCCTTCCAGGGAAACAGCACACGCTGCACTGCTAATCACGTGAGCTTCACCCAGACCCAGATGCAAAAGCCGCATCGAAAGTACACATCAAAGAAATGCATCTTCTATAAAAATGACCCAGAATGAAGAAGGCAAGACAGCATCAAGGCAATAGCTCTGAAGCTGCCTTTGAAAAGCCACCTAGTAGTGATTTCCGTAGGCTGCCAAAACAAAACACAACACAACAGGGGAAAACACACCAAATGACCTTAACACCATTATTCTGCATCCCTACCCACTACCCACACCAACAGGTGTTCAGGCACCACTGAGGAAGAGGAGGCAGTGAAAAAAGAACATCATAGATGAAGGTCCACTGACAGGGACTGCAGGCACATGGATACAAGTGGCAATCTGCCTGCACAGAGATCGGTCTGCACATAACTCAGTTCAGGGCCAGGGAAGAAAGTGACTTTTAAAACCACTGCTCAGCAAAATCCACCCTTCCCCAATTCTCCCTGAACAGGGTGTGCAGAGGGCTTTGCAGAGGGCTTTCAACAGAAATTCCCACCGCAGCTGGTAACCCAACTTCTGTGTTTCTGATTCATTTCTCACTGCAAACTCCTCCTCTCCCAAAATGAGCTGTTGGGCTCATAACCGCCCCTGAGAGAACACCACCTTGGGAACCACTGGCTTAGGAAGGTACTTGGGGAAAGCTGCTACCAAAGTGCAACATAATTAATCGGACTAAATGTATATAAACTGGTTAGAGAAATCAGGGCTGGTGAAAATGCCAGCAAAAATAGCAAAAAGTTTTGTAGGAAGAGGTTGTGCCTGTATTTAGACCAGTAAATGTAATCAGAAAACAGGCAAGATTTGAGGTATGCGAGGCAAATGTTTTGCTAGTTATAATGCTGATCCTTTGCCATTGTTATTTGTCGCTGTTTCTGACAGTATTTTCTGTAGAAGACACTGAAAAGCCCCCAAAAGAAGGAGCGAGTACCCCAGTTCCTCTGCTAGTTAAATCTTGACAAGGACGTAATAGAAAGCTATAGTATGGCACAATCTTGCAGGGAAGGGAAGGCGGATTTAAATGTCTCTATCTTATTCTTCCTCATTGCCTCAGGCCTTCAAAAATGAACATATTTTAGAACTTGAGGAGCTAAAGAAAAATTCACAACTATAGATGATAGTAAAAACTAGAGTTTGCAATTGTAGAGTAATACATAAAAGTTTGGCTACTTGGAAGTGTGAATGGCAGTAACTTATGCAGCAATGACTATGTTTATGCAACACTGAGTTTAAGGGGAAATTTTTCCTTGAGTTAGTCCTGTCTTCACAATCCATGATTATCGATCATTTTGGCACATTTTGTTGCTCCACTCCCTGCTGAGGCCAATGTGACAATTGGTCTGGGAAAAGAGAAATGTCAGTTGCCTGTGGAGGTCTCTGGGAAGTTTGCTACCACTTACCACCTCTGGGTAAACTCTGTTGATAAATAAAGGGCTGCCAGATAGGATACGCCAAGAAAAATACTAAGAAAGATTAAGTCAACAAGGGCAAATTCAGCAGTGAACAGACTAATAAGGTAAACTGGCTTGACAAGGCAAGTGAGGCTGAAGTCAGCTATCTGATACTCTCAAGTCAGGAGAACAATTACACAAAAGCAGGGCCGGGCAAGATAAGTTAGAAAGTAAAAGAGAGAAATAAACAATTTTTTTCATCTTGCTCTAGTGAAAGAAAGCAGATATACCCAACCATAGTACTTATAACTTACAGTTCCATTTATTATTAAACTCAGGTAACACAGATTCACTTCATGTGCCAGTTTATAACCCCAGCAGGACAACCTTTTATTAGCTGTGACGCTTGTGAGCAAGGTGTCATAAACAAAACCTTTAAAGTTCTGGGGTTTGTAATCATAAGTAATGATTAATCTGGGAAGCAGATTTATCTGCCCCATAGCCGCACTGCCAGTGCTTCACGTGAGCCACCCTGGGTCTGGCAGCCAGGTAAGCACAGCTCTGCTCCCGCACGGGTTGATTAAGGACGTGCAGTCCCCATGGGAGGCAGGGCCACCCCGCTGGGTGATTCTGGCTGTACCACCTAGTGCTAAAAGAGCCCTCAGTCCCGTTGGCAGTAAATCCTAGCCTTGGCTTGGCAGAGCGCTAACCCAACTATAATGCTTTCAAATGAAAGTCAGAGCAAGTCAGAGCACAGGACAACTTGTAATTTTGTGCATCGTCATGTCCCAAACTCATCTGAACAACTCCTTCCAGAACTACTGGGCAACTTGGACATGTTCCTCCATCCAAGCTGACCGAAGTAAGGGGAGCTAGAAAAGATGCATTTCTCCTTTGGGCCCAGATACCTTTATATCCTGCAGTACCACAGAGACAGACAAGATGAAGAGACATCCTCCAAACCCTGTGCTCTGCTCCTGGAGCCTATCCCTCCAGCCCTTACCCTCTTTGATTTCTTAGGCTCTTAGAAAGCCAGCTGCCTGCCTCAGCAGTCAAAGTGAGGAACCTCCAGGGAGCTGTGCAGGACAGATTTTTATTTGTGGCCTGCTCCACATCACCTAACTGTAGTCTGGGAAGTAGCCAGGGTTGCATTTCCGAAACACCACAGTGCGCCGGTATAAAAGCACTCAAAGTTACTCATCGCATTGCAAGAGTGTCTTTCCATAGATATGGCTGCATCCTCTGATGGGAAGCACCTTAGACAAACCTCACAAGCCAGTTTTGGGACATAGCAGACGTTCACATGCATAAGTAACTAGCTAGGCAGCAGCTCTAAAGAAAATTACATCTGTTTGTACCTAGTCCAACAAGTCAGTCAAATGGCTGCTTCTGGGCAGTCTGAGCTGCACGTTTCCAGCATGCTGTCTTGAAAAATAGGTTGTAATCTTCCATTGGTTTTGTTTTTGTTGAGTTTTTGATTCATATTTTTAATTACATTACCATGGAAAAAGACATCAGAGGCTTAAAGTTTCTTTGCTGTGAGGGAAAAATTTGTTTGTGTTTTGTAAATCCAGTCAGATTTCTATACGGTGAAAATTAAACCCTGAGGAAACTGAGTTCTGTGATACGACCTGATCCATAGTGCAACAACTCCTGCAAAAGGATTTAGTTTATGTTCAGTTTATCTACCGTCCCACTTATCTTCAAAATGAAGCTCATGGGGCGACAATATGTTGAAAATAAGATGAAAGCTAAGCACAGTAGTTAGCGTCAGTTCAGTTCAGGTCACCCTGAGTCACCAAACACTGTAATCACCTTTCCAGGGTTTTTTCTCTCCTTCCACCACCCTCGCTTTCCAGCTTGGTCACATACTCCCTCTCCCCCGTGAGGCACTGCCAGGCCTCCTTACCTCTGCTCCCCTCCTGGAGCTGTGCAGCTCATTACTTCCACCTCAGCACCGAGCCTGAGCATCTCTGTACTGAATTATCTCCGAGGTCTTCAGGGCATTCTTCCCAATTCATCAAGGTCATTTCAAATTCTAATCATATCCTCTGATGTTTCTGCTCTCACTGCCAGCCTGATGTCATCTACAAAGTTGAAAAGCACACACTGTACTCCAACGTTTAGATCATAAATTAAACTCCTAGGCAGCGCCAAACCCTCTCATTTCCCCACATCACTCCTTTTCTCCCTTATCCTCCCCCTTTTACCCTCATGTCCTTCACAGGGAAGCTTGTGCTCAGCTGCTACCGATAGCCAACACTATGGGCCAAGCACAAACCCTTGCTCTCTTCCATAGGAGAAGACGGCACCTTGCGGAGCTGCTCGCGGGTGCAAGCAGCTGCCCCACCACCACCGCTGCAGATGCATCCCTCCCCAGCCAGCACAGCTGAACACACACCGTCCCACCTCGCCTCCCTCCTTGGCCCTCCTGCCACCACTCACCCTACAAGCGTTGAGCCTCTTCCCAAAGCAGCACTGCCTGCACTCATTGGCGTGGGGCTGTGACCAGCCTCAGGCAGGGCGAGCTTAAAACTCCCCTGGCGCGGCTCGATGCAGCTTTGTGAACTTCTGGTGTGCCTCTGAGCATCTGCCCTTTCCCACTAAATGAGAGTCTCCCAAAAGGCAGACAGTATTTGCCAATCAAAAACAGAGGAAACAAAGCAGGGTTGGAATATGGCTACTACTTCAAAAATAAGTAATAAATACAAAAGGCAGGGAAGCCTTGCTAATTTTTAACTAAACAAGGGGAAGGGAGAGAGGGACAAAATACGGGAGCAAAGTAGCAGTAAAGGAAGTTAGGTCTCTTTCTGGGGAAATAAAGTGGGATACAGCGGAGAACTGTGAGAATGGCAAAAGGCACGGCCATGAGGTGGGGACCACACTGAATCCAGGAGATGTCACATTCAGCCTTGGGCCCTCCACTGTGGGGCTGTCTGAGACTGTGATCCAGCTGCTGGTGGGGATGGAGATGAGCAGCTGCAGTAGTGGTAGTGGACATTGTGGGAAGTAGCTGAGGAGATGGGGACAACTTTTTTGTCTTGAGGGAAGGAGCAGGTTGAGGAAGACCTACCAGTCCTATCTCAAACCACAAGCACAAAGAGATGTACAGATGGACACACGCTGACTGTCCGGTTCAGGTCAATTAAACATCCTCTGCAACAAGGGAGGATGGTGGTTCAGCCCAAGATGCTGAGACACCTCACCACATGCGCACACAGCAAAGCCGTGCAAGCAGAAGAGTCTCCTTGTGACCAGTTCAACCAGAGAGCAAGGAAATGGTGTGGCAGGCTAGATGAGCCAGGGCACTAGAGGCAGAAGCCAGCAGAGAGAAGAAACAGAAAAGCAGAGAAAATAAAGCTCGCTCCCGTGCTGCACAACCAACAGCTACACAGCCTCTGAGGATTTCTCCCAACATATAAGGACCTAACCCCAAGAATGGTCCCAAAAAGCACAAAAGGCTTTTCCCTGGCCAGCCCCTGCCTGCACCAGGTTGGGACTGCCCAGCCCTCTGCTTTGCTTGCCCTGCTCCAGCTCCGGGCTCAGCCGGTGCCCCTGCCCGGCCGATCTGCTCGGCAGCCGTGTGGCACATCTCCTCCACGCGCGTCACGGGGAGCACAGCCTCACAGCGAGCAACTTTTGTACCCACCGCGCACGGGCCCTCCCTTTGTGGAGCCCTACACAGTCACTTAGAGCCCTCCCGAGAAAAAGACCCAGGTCGTTCCGTGTCCGTGGAAGGCAAGAGTCAAAACATATGCCTAAATGACATCGGAAATAAGGTTAAAATCTTTCCCAAGTCTGTGTTTTTAACCACTTGTAAAATGTATTCCATTTCCTTTTTCCTTTAGTTTGCTGAAATATATGTGAATTTGAATTAAGGAACTTGTACAAGCCATAGCAGAACAGAAACTGAAACCTTAGAGGATTTTTTTTTTTTTCAGGAATTGACGCAATTTCTCTTTCAGAAGGTTTTAACTTCAAGTCTTAGCAAGAAAAATCTTTTTATCAAAATATTCTTTCCAACCTTCAGTTTTTAACACAAGCTTCCTATTTTCTAAAATATGCTCATAATGCATAACCAGGGGATAACTAACCCTCCCCTTCAAATCAAAATACTGCACTTCCAACCATTTACCTTTATACTGCAATCATTTTTGGTCCTGTTTATATTATTTTGGTAAATAAAAGACAGAAAAACATTTTAGTCTTTTTACTGTGTCACCTTATTCTGTATTATTACCTATCTCTCTGTGATCCAGCATCTCCCTTACCAGCGTAAGTTATTGATATAAAGTAGTATGACATTACAATGTTTGAGGGATCAAAAGGCTTTCCCATCAGAGAGCCTGAAAATCAATAGATCACACTGTGCTTAATTCCTTCATGGATGGAGCCTGCTCCTCAGAGGTTCTGAGAACTTCTCTGATGTTACACTGGCTGCAGTCTTACCTGCTCTGAAATACTGTTTGCAGAGATGGACAAAGTAAAACTGAACCCCGAACTAGGACTTCTAGCCTATGATCAAAACTATCAAAGTCTAAAGGCTCTGGGAGAATACTTACTAATAAGGCAATCAAGTGCCAGTCTGGATTTTGCTTAAATCTATTTGATCTAAGTCAATTCATGTAGGTTTTGGCTTACCACTGGGACGAGATGGATACAAACAAACAAACAGACAAAGTAAAGTAAAGTAAAGTAAAGTAAAGTAAAGTAAAGTAAAGTAAAGTAAAGTAAAGTAAAGTAAAGTAAAGTAAAGTAAAGTAAAGTAAAGGTAAAGGTAAAGGTAAAGGTAAAGGTAAAGGTAAAGGTAAAGGTAAAGGTAAAGGTAAAGGTAAAGGTAAAGTAAAATGTACAGCCAAACTACAACAAGCTTAGTTCTAGGTTGGTAGCCTAATACTACAATAAATATGAAACAATGAATAGCCATTCTCAAAGTATGAGTGAAAGTTGAGGCCCACCAGGTAAATGAAAAGAACTGTGGAATTATCAGCCAAACATTTAACAGGTTCAATACCATTAGGTAAAGCAAGCCATTTTATCAGAAATAAAACCAGTTGATTTGTTCAAACTTAGTACAGTTTATCATTGTTTTGTTTTAATTTATTCCAGTGAGAACTTCAGCAAAAGCAACATCCTACTTATTTTATCCTACTTAATATTCCATTACTAGGTTTCAGTTACGAATGCTGCTTCTGAGGGTCAGTGGTAACAGCGCAAAATATACCGTTAGGTCGAAAAGCAATCAGATGGTCTGTACATCAGTGGACAAAAGAGAATGGAAAGATGCTGAAGATTAGGATGGAAGCAGCTGATGCTTAAAAATCAAACCATGAGAAAGGGAATTCTTAAAGTTCTGTAAGTTAGGATTTATTTAGAAAAAAGTGAAAGTGAGAGATAACAACATGAAACTAAGAAAGGGATGGTATTTTCCTGATTCATGACCAAGCAATCTCTCCATCAGCAAGATTCTGAAAAGCTTTAATGAGTAATAGCAAAAGGAAGGAGAAAAGTGGGAGAGAGAATGTGAGCTTCGACGTTTCATAAAAGACAATCCCGGTGGCGGGATAATAAAAGCAATAGCTACATTGCTGTTATTTATTTTTTAATCTTTGGCATTAAGGTGAGTCTAATATTTCTAGAAAGAATTTTTTGAAAAAATATTTCTCCTAGGCTTCATTTGCATGATTACTGACTCAACATAAAGAACATGAAAGAAAGCAAAAGAATTCACTAGATCTAATATGCATTAAAACTAGCTTCTATTAGTATTTCTTCTAATCAAGATATTCTTTAGCCTTAGAAAGCAGTATAAAATCAGCTAATGAACAATACAAAATAGGAAATGTGTTTTGGTATGTAAAGCAGCAATTCTCTGCTGGTAAGTTGTTTGTCAGGATTTGTTTTATTATAGCAATTGGCATTTTATTTGGAAGTGCTATGTTCTATGATAAATATGGAACTGAACCGTTGAAAAGTTTTACTAAACTAGACACATATACAATTTTTACTTACTTCTTGGCAACAAAAATGGCCATGAACCTTCTGACTCTGTGCACACTGGCAGTCTTCCATGATCAAGTAAAGAACCAAGACAGTTACACAAAAAAAAAAAATGCAGGAACATAAGTTAGAGGTTAAGATACTCACTACCCACACCTTTTTACACCAGTCACACTTAAAATATCAGAGCAAAGTTTTAGATCTCATGGTAAATTCAGAGAGAGACAGAAATAGCATTCTCAATGGGAAGACGGATGAGATTTTCCTAACTGGGCTCTGAGACACACAAATATTGCAAGATCCGGTCATCTCCGTCATTAGCAAAAAATGACTGAACAATACTTTCTTCAGCACATCAGCACTGCATATTTAAGTATCATTCTTACAAGATGGAATTTGCAAAGTAACATGACTTTACAGGCTTGGACAATCTCCAAACCTGAGACAGCACGGAACCGCACACTCAGTACTGACGGAGGATGCTACAACTGAATGTTTACTTTCCTGCCAGGGCAGCCTTGACTGGGGGCATGAAACTTGCCCTGGCTGAATGGCACAACCCTGGGGAACCAGGCGTTACATCTCACATTGTACGGGCATTTTGCCATTGTCAGAAGCGCACCTTTCAACTGCGCAATTAAGTTACACATTTTCATGAAAAATTTCATATGTGTCATTACAAAATGAAACAATTAATTACACATTTATCCCTAGATAACAGTGGAATTCACTTCAGCACACCAATTTTGGCAACCTAAACCTTTTCTATTTTTTTTATGTGGCACAACTGCAAGATCTTTGTACGTTAATTACTTTTTATAGCATCATTTAGCCTGCAGTGTTCCAAATAAAAAAAATCAAATTTCCCTGCAGAAATTACCCATTCTAACCCCACATTACTCTGGTAAAACTTATGGAAACTGTTAGACGACTCTTAGTTCGGTCACCACTATAAAAATATCATCGAAGTCATATGCCTTGGATCCTTATTTTACACACAGAATTTTCTATACGACTATTATATATTCTATATGAATTTTATATTTTATTCTATATGACTAATATATGCTATATAATAACGATATATGATATATAATAATAATTATATATGATATATAATAATAATTATATATGACTAATATGTGATATTCTAATTTATATTCTATATGCCTATTTATATTCTATATGAATTTTCTATTTTCCTGCCTTAAGTGTCCACATATACATGGTTGCACTATTATTTTTTCATTAATTTAATTAATGTACCTAATACTGTAGAAATTACATTAGGTACATTAATTTAATTAATGTACCTAATACTGTAGAAATTACATTTAATCCATCTCATATATAGGAGAATCGTTTCCCTCACAGAGAACAAAAATTCATTTTGTTACAACATGAAGAATATTTACCTGTTCCTCCTGGCAAAGAGAATTGGTTAAATGATTTATCCATGAAGTCCACAACTTCTCATTCAGCTAAGCAAGAGGGAACAATCCTTAAATCCTTAGCCCTAGCAAAGCTGGAAGCAAATGTTCCTTACCTGGGCACTAATTCTACTTATTCACTGACATAAATTCAGAACCATAGATGTTTGAGGAACAAGTTCTAAGGAAAAAATAAGAAAAAACACAAAAGTATTCCAAAGAACTAAGTTTTAAACAATATTACTTAGAAATATTAATTATTGACTAGAAGAGTCAAAATAATGGAATAAAAATATTGCATGAAAAAATATAGAAATAGTTTAATGTAAAGAAACCAGGAAAAAAAAATCAGTCTGAACATAGAAATCCTTTTAAGATGGTAATAAACAGCAGTGGGTGGCATTAAACCTTGCCCATAGATCAGTGAAGTGAAGGTGCAAGGAAAAGAGTTTTTTGTTACCTGCGGGTGGAAACCTCAGTAAGCACACAAGTCCACTGCCAGAAGAACACTGATCCAGGGCAAAGCCCATCTCTTCTTCTCTAATCACTAAGAAAACGCTGAATTATCATCAATTGAATTATGGCAAATATGGTAAGTGGATGTACATAATTTATCATCCACCCCTAGGCAGAAAATTTGCAGTGTTTTAATTGTTCTTAGAACATGCTGTCATCTCTTGCTCTGCTGCTTCTACTCCATGCCTACTGAACTGATAAAGCACGTTAGAAGCAACTGATGGAGTTCAGCAATGCCGAGGACCACCCAATATCATTATTTATTTTAAAGACTGAATTAATCCCAAAGAAAGACACTGTAATGACATTTCAAGAATGAACTCACTTTACATGACCTCCTGTCAACTGATCTCAACGAGGGGTGGGATAGGATAGCATTTCATTCCTAAAGAAAGGCTGTTTCATTATGCCACCAGCAGGGATTCACAGGAAAAGCAAGGAAGGAAAGTGGGAAGAACGGAGGTGGTGTTCAAAATGTGGTGGTTCAGTGCTTCAGGTACCTCAGAGTGATGAGACTGTGCTATTATTTATTCATTCTTTTCAGTAACTCCCTAATGGGTTTCCTACAGAGCTTAGGCGTTTTCCAGTTGAGGCATTTGCTGAGCAGGGACGTTAGATTGGCAGTTCCATGTCTAAATTTCAGCGTGTCTAGAAATCACCCACTTCAAGCCCTACAGCGACCTGCCAAGACATCGGACTTGAATGGAAGCAGAGGAACTGCAATGCATGAATTTCCAGCTCCCCTCTTCAAGCGTCTATGTCACAGAGCCTACTTAACCCGCATTTGTGATCACAGCAACTTGTGTGGAGGGTAGACTCTCCTGGCTGTCCTGACATACATGACAGTTTGGCTGCTGCTGTCATTTTCTGCTGCCAGTGGTTCAGCAAAGGGTCTAGGTTTTCTGTGTGGAGTTCTCAGCAGGTTCTGTCTTGAAGGTGATCTTGGTAACTGGCTTCCTCCACCGGACAGTAAACGCTGGTCAGCCCAAGTCTCTTAGATAGCTGTCCCAAATAAGCAGCTGCTTTTCCCAGCTAGGCCTGTGCCATTGCTGTGGAGCAAAGGGAGGACACCCCCATCTTCTTATTCTCCTCCAGAAACACTTACCGTGATGAACGGAGGGGAGGGAAGGGAGTGGGAACACTTCCACACTCTGCTCTGTTCCGGTTATCTGAATGACACCCAACTTGCTCATGGAAGTGGAAAGGGGCAGGTCTAGTTTATAACTGGCAAACATTTCAGGGCAGGAAAAAGCCTTGGAAGAAAAATGGACCAGGTTGTGAACATGGCCCTGCACTGAGAAAGGTGACTGAGGAGGCCACTGTTCAGGATGCTGAACCTAGGCTGCACAGTTTAGTTGTCCAGATAATCAACTGGAACATTGTGATCACTAATCTAACAACTCTCCCACTTAGAAGACTCTTTCTATATGCCAGGACATCATGGTTTTTCTCAGCTTCTTGGTTACCAGATCAGTAGATGTTTATCTTGTCCAGCAGCTGTAGGATTTTAACAGATTTATATGCCTTAAGGAGGAGTCCCACATGTCTTAGGACTCACCCCAATTCTCCTGCCTCCAGCACCCGGCTATTTAATGGTGTTGAGAAAGAAATCCACCTGCTTTACCATGATATTCTTGGTATTTAATAATATATATATAATTCATGATATTCATCATCCTATTGTATTGCCCACAAAGCAGCTGCAAGAAGGAACTTGTTGGAACCAGCCAGGTTCACAAAGAAGACCAACATGATGTAGATAAATAGATAAGAGTGGGCACATCTCATCACTACATCAAGAACTGTTGTTCCCTTTAGTAGAAGATTTAAGTCTCTGTACTGACATCACTCCATCACTCCTGAGGCTACATGCTAATACTGCCGCCATCTCACGAAAAGAAAGAAATATGCATGGTAACAAGCCATGATTCTGCTTCTAGAAAAAATTACTTGAAAAAATGCCTGTATTTGTTTAAATTTAGGTCACTTTTTGCTTCCTTAAAACTCCTTCTCTTTTACATTCAGTGTGTTTTGATAAAAGAGTGCCATCTGTGTGCTCTCATGCAAATGACAGCAAAAAGAAGAGGAAAAACTTTGCCTACAGATAAGGTAACACGAAAACAGAGAACAGGACTGGATCCATCAAATATCATAAGGAAACAGAAGAACGGTGAAATTCAGGAATTTTGCCTATGACTTATGAGGAGCAAGACAAAATAACGAGAGAAAAGATCCCAGACAACATCCACTGCCACAGGGGACAAAAGGCAAGTTGAAAGTCCATTCCTCACTTCTCCTCAAGAAGAACCCGAGACACATGACGAGAACTTGCTATCCGCCATCCCTTTGCCTCCATGCTGCACATGTGATTGTGGCCAGGCCACACCTGGACACATGTATTTTGGTGTTTGTGAGTACATGCGTGTGAGAGTATGTGTGAATGAAATCCATGCAAGAATGAATGTGAGTGGGTAAAAGCAAATTGCTTAGAGACTTCATTAAAAAAACAAAACAACAGAACCACCAGAAAAACATTTCCATAAACTCCCACATTGAGTTACGCTCATTTCCTACATTAGCTCTTAGCTACACGGCAAATGGATGATGTGGCCGAATTGGTGCCCGGGAAAGCCATGGAATAGGAAAATGCCGTGTTGTCTTTTCCTGTGGTAAGGTAGAAAAGGGCAGCAGCTGACACAGAGAATGATTGATGAGCATTAGTGATACAGAGAACTGCTGTGGGATAAGGACTAGAGAATATCATTCTTACAAAATGAGTTAAGCACGAGCCCTCTTTTAATCCCAGTAATATTCCGAGACATGCTCTTGCTCAGCAGAAAAGAGGATTACTATAAAAAGCAAACATATAAAATGATCTTTCAAACTTTCTAATGAAAGGTACTCAGATTTAATTTTTTTTAAGCTATTTTTTCCTCCAGATTGCAGCTAAGTAATCAGAAGCCCATGTACACTTAATGCCGTTACACTTTAATAGCAGAATTCCCACCAACTTCAGCAGTGAATGGATTATGTTTCTGAGCTATACAAAAGGTGCATCCACCAAAGCAAAGGCTGCTCACCATCCTCCTCTTACTGCAAAGGAGAAATGAGTGAACTGAATCAAGTCTTTGATGTGACAGTCCTTTACGCCTTCCAGAATCTTAAAATTTGGCATGATTTATTCAGTCTATGGCAAGACTTATTTGGTGATTGTGCTTTTTTTTTTTTTTTTAATTCTTCTTTTTCTTCTTTTAAAAAGCTGCGTATAGCTCGTGGAAGGAACTTTTCAAAAATGTTCTCTGTGAACAAAAATCTAAATCACCATTGTCACAAAAACGTGAACAATGCCAACAGAATAGGCAATGATCATCATTTAAAAGGCCTAGCTGATTTTTAAAAAGTAGTGTGTATTTATTTCTGCAGAAATTTATGTATCACTTGGCTTGCAGAATTATCGAAATTTATTGATAATATTTCACATTGTTTGATTTTGATGTAATTCCTAACTTAAAGATAATGTTGCCTTGTATAGTAGTGATTACACACTGAACTCCCTAGTCTTAAGCATCTTAATTTTTGAATGAAATAAGACTACATTTTTCTGCTATGGAAGTATTAGTTTTGCTATTTCTAAGCCTCAGAGGCTTTGTGGCACTGCATGTGGAAAAAAAAAAAGAGCACTTTAAAAAATGAGTAACACCGTTTTATATCTTTAAGGACTTAAAAGTGTTTAACAAAAAAAGCTATGAAGTGAGGTGGGAGGGTGAAGCATGAAACATTTTAAAAAGAATTGTAATTTCCTTATTCAAAATTCTAGACCTTGGGAATTCAAACCAATCTCAATTTTTATCCTTGGGAGCCAGTGATCTGAACACTGAGAAAAGCCAAAATAAAAAGGGCAAGGAAATTAATCATGATGGGCTGTTTTCCTGTAGCTTTTCCTTACCAAAAGGCAGCTGGACTACTTTTGGTTTTCTCTAAAGCATTTTGAAAACATTTAAGAAGAGCTGGACAGAAAGCAGCTTTCTGAGAAGTTAGTCTGTCCAGTTTGGGATGGTAAAAGGAGGGTATACTGTGCAAAGAGCAGGCGAGAACACCCCAAGGTTGACAGCTCAGAGCCTGGCACCTGCAGAAGCATCAAAATTACTAACAAGTTGGTGTTTATTCTGTCAATCTGTGGTAATACGTATTTAAAAAGCTAAGATTTGACAGTTCTGTATTTCTTAGTCTGGCTATATTTCACATTTATAAGAGAGATTTTGCATACGTTTGTGAACATATCAGGCAATGCTAGTATTGGCCATTATAGAAACAATCTATTTGAATCTAAAAACAATGAGAGATGATTATGTTGACTTCCTTTGGTGGTTTTAAAATGCAAGGGAAAAGAATTTAGGTGTGTTTAGTAGAAATGGTTATTTTGCTACCGCAGCGGTTTCAGCTGGGATAGAGTTAATTTTCTTCCTAGTAGCTGGTATAGTGCTGTGTTTTGGGTTTAGGATGAGAATAGCCTTGAGAACACACTGATGTTTTAAGTTGCTGCTAAGTAGTGTTTATACTAACCAAGGATTTTTCAGCTTCCCATGCTCTACCAGGTGCACAAGAAGCTGGGAGGGAGCACAGCCGGGACAGCTGACCCAGACTGGCCAAGGGGGTATTATATACTGGGCATGATGTCATATGGTATGGAAACTGGGGGGGAGCTGGCCAGGGGGGCAGCGATTGCTGCCCGGGGACTGCCTGGGCATTGGTCAGCAGGTGGTGAGCAATTGCCTCCTGCATCACTTGTTTTGTATATTCTTTTATCTTTTTTTTTTTTTTTTTTTTCCTTCCTCTGCTGTCCTGTTAGACTGTCTTTATCTCAACCCATGGCTTTTACTTTTTTTTTTCTCCCCAATTCTCTCCCTGTCCCACCAGGGGCAGGAAGGTGAGCAAGCGGCTGTGTGGTGCTTCGTTGCCAACTGGGGTTAAACCACGACAGCCACCTATCTTCTTTCCTAACTTTTTTTTGTTTTTAATTTATACTTACAGATCATATAGAAAACAGACTAAGAAAGATATCTGGAGAAGGAAAAAAATTGCCACTGAAAAAATTGTGTATTAGTTTTAAAAAGGTCCCTATAAAATACATATAAGGAAAACATTTTACACGTGTTATAAATGCTCTGTAGAGTGACTCTAAATATAATAACATAGTGTAAATGCCTGAGGAATATATTTAAAGATGCTATCATTTGAATACTTGGCTGCATGCTAATGAATATACAAATAAGGATATGGGGAAATAGCACATGTAGCACACATCAGTATTTTCATACAGAGAAATAACACAGGAAATATTTTAAGTAAATATTTAAAATGCAAATGTATCTAAAGAAAAGAATCCAGTGCACATTATTTCATTTCCATCTTTCTATAACGATTGCTAAACCACTAGAGCATGGAAAGATTTTCTGTCTTCATGTGAAGTATCAGAAGTTGGCTATTAGATGCTGTATTTGCTAGACAGACAGTTGTATGCTGTCTTTAAGCGTTGTACCATAAAATTACCTGGAATTTTTTTTTTGCCACTTTCCAAGGCATATGAAATTGGTTGCATTTCCCTCACCACAAGACTGTACTATTTGCCCTTCTTAAGCCTACACTATAACCATTATAAGAGCTTCTGGGTGATATTTGGAAATGTGCCTGAACAAATGGAAAGAGGAAGAATGATAAAATAAGGACAGTGTATTTCCAGAAATTAGATACTTGCAGTCTCAAAGAACTGACAGTAAGATCCCAAGGCAAGTAAATCCTTGGAGAACAGGCAGTGGGAAGATTAGCAGTTTCTTAGACGACATTAAGTGCACAAGTATGCACTATCTCAAACTAGAGGAAGGACAAAAGATGAAGAGAATAAATATGACGAGCCACAAATTTCCCCACTGGTCTGAAATCACAAGCAGGAACCACACAGGAGGTGACAAATAGGTCCGATTATGTAAAATAATGTTAAAAAAAAAAAAGCAACTGCAAGTATGGCCAAGCAACAAAAGGTAATGTAACTAGAAAGTGGAATAGTGTGAAAGCATTCTATAATATTATTGATTGGAAGACAAGACTATAGGAAGAGCTGATTCTCTGTTCAGCAAGATGGGGGAAGCATCAACAGAAGAAATCAAGTGTCTTTGCTAGAAAGAACTGCAGAAACTACACAATCAACACAATATCAGCAACAAAAGGGTAAGAACTCAGGTTAGAGCAGATAGAGAAGAGGTTACAGAGTACTTAGGTTAGATTCTTTAATATCACCTGTAGGCTTGAGCAAGCTGAGGTAGGCTGGTAGATGTCATGGAGAGCTCAGGAAAGATGGGCAAGATTGTAAAAGACAGACCGAAGGAAAAACGAAAGGAAAAGGAAAAACCTGGGAACTAATTTTTAGTGAGCCTGACTTCAATACAAGAACAACACTGAAACAAGACTTAGCAGTCACATAGCAGTTAAAAAGGAAAAGAATAATAGACAGTATTGGTTTTGCAAAACCAAATTATGTCATATCAAATTTTCTCTTACAAAAGAGTGAGAGGCATTGTTAAAAACAGAGGAGTTGAAGATGGCATACAGTCTATGCTTTAAAAGGTTTTTGATACTATCTCACATGATTATTCTCATGAATAAGCTGAGGCGAGAATACTATAAAATGAAGGCAAAACCTGTCACAAATCACAATACTTATTTGCAATTCAATGTTAACCTGGGAAATTAAGGATTCAACAGATTCATTAATGATTTGAATGATGGGATACAGAGTATATTCTTTAAAACCGCAGCTGACCACAAGGTGGGAAGGCTGCAAGCACTGCGGAGGGCAGGGTTAGTTAGAACTCAGAATATTCCTGTTAAATTGGAACACAGAGCTACTACTTAAGTTAGTGAAAATTATGTCTTTCAAATTAGAAATAATTACATGGATATCTAATGTATTATATATATATCTAATATAGCCTAATTATTAGGCTAATTTCAGATAGTTTTGAAAGGATTTTATACAAATGAACATCGTTAATTTTCCAAACTCAAGAACTTAAAATTATAAAATGCTATATCAAAGCTTTCTATCCAAATGATGCATTATGACAGGCTTTTTAATTACTTGGGTACTATTTTTGCACAAAGAACCACTGGTTTCTTCTGTGAACTTGATGGATGAATGAGAAAACTCTTCAAGATTTTTTTTTGCGCCTCTATTACCTATGTGCGGTCTTTCAAGCTATCATGCCACACAGTTCAAATTCTGCTAAGCCAACAAAATAATTCATTTCTTTATCTGTTTTTCTGTGACACTTATTACTGCAATACCTATAGGCTCGATTCGTTTAGATACTGGGAATATTAATCATTTCACCAACTTCAGACATGTTGAAGGTTCTTTTTTTCCCCGCAAGGAAGAACAGACCCTTCTACAATGTGATTTATTTGAGCTGCTCCAGGAGTCTATATTAGGATGCTGCATAAAGGTCTACTGACAATCAATAGTGTTCAATGCAACAAGCTCATTACCATCTATATCGGAGACTATGAAGTCCAGGGAAAATAATTCAGTTTTATTGCAAAGTAGTATCTGCAACCCCGAATGGGATACGTAGATCCTTTAAAGCACACAGGGAATTAGCCACTGCAGAATGGGACCCGGAAAAGCTGGGAAACTGAGCAGCACCTAAGACTGCCATAAAACAAGTCACATCCTACACAAATCAGACTTAATCCTGACAAATAAAGGAAAATGCCCTGAAAACCAGAAGCTGGACAAAACAATAACCTTAGTTTAGAGCAGCACCAAGGAGCGGCTACTACTAAAAGCAGAAGGGACTTTAGCACCATTCACTCCGCTGCAGGATATACCCATCATATAGCCCTATCGTGGCACCGTTTTGTACGTAAACAGAGAGAAAATCTGAAAGGATCAGACATGATTCCACAGGGCAGAAAAGGCTGTCACAGCAAAGGTGGGCTTGTGAGACTGGGAGATAAGGACTGTGGCTCCCTCCACAATCCTTTATTCACAAATGGAATGAGCCACCAGGACCCAGCTAGAAAGCACTGTCCCAGAGGTCTTTTTGAATTGCGTTTCAGAACACCTTAGGAGTTTCTTACCTCTAAGAGTAGGTGCGTCCCCAGGATCTGTGCTGTTGAATTACCCAGACACTTAATGCTCCCTAAACGTGTTCAGCCTCTAGGGCTAGCAGTGCACCATCGCCCAACACAGGAGAAGACAGAAGGGGCACAGTACTCCTTGGGGTGGCTGGATCAGTCAGGAATTTTCTGTAGCCCACAGCATTTCCAACAATAGCCCCAGAATCATCACATCCCTGCCCAGGTCTGGGCAATGACCCTCTGGGATAAGGATCCCAGCCCCAGTAATGGCTGTGCCAGTACTCGCTTAATAGATCGCTGCAACAGCTCCTCTCCTAGAGTTTGGACAATGTCTTCTCCAAGTCTATTTTACAGAGGTTCTCAAGATACTATGATAATGGATATACCATAGCTATCAGGTGAGGAGTTCCCATTCTGTTTCACAGACTCACAAAATCATTCAGGTTGGAAGGGACCTCAGGAGGTTTCTAGTCCAAGCTCCTACTCAAAGCAGGGTCAACACTGAATTCAGACAAGGTTACTCAGAGCTTTGTTGAGTGAGGTCCTGAAAACCTCGAAGGATGGAGACTTCACTACCTCTCTGGGCAACCTGTTCCTATGCTTTGTTATCATCCCAGTGAGATATTATTTTCATTGCATACAGTAGAAACATCCCCTGTATCAATTTTTGACCATTGTCTCTCGCTTCATCTGCTCAATACCCTGTAGGTAGTGGGAGGGTGCTATTAGGTCTCTCCTACGTCTTTCCCAAAGCCATCCCTTCCCCTGGTTCAAGAAGCCCAGTTCCCTCCACCTCTCCTCACAGGTCACTTGCTGAGCACCTTTCTGGACCCCCCCTTATACTCACAGAAGTTTGTTAATATACTTGTAGTAGGGGCCCCCAAACTGGATGCAGCATGCCAGATGCAGTCTAACAAGTGCAAAGTAATAAAGGAATAATGACTTCCCTGGATCTACTGGCTACATTTGTGTTGAAAGGGCCCAAAAAGCTGGTATCCTTCATTGCTGCCAGGGTTGGCAAAGTTCTTATCATCAGTGTCATTTTGGGGACTTGATGAGGGAGTCTCACCACACTGCCAGCACATGCCACCAGTCCTTCAGGCTGAAGATGCTGCTGGTGAGCATAACCATATCATAACCTGTCCTCTAGGCTATCCACTGCTGCAGCCGAGTCTAAACAGCACCCTGCTGTTTTCCCTGCTCCGCTAACCTCCTTCTAGCAGTCTTACCACCTCTGCCTAGTTAGGCTGCTGTCTTTCCCAAAAGGCCCATGTCTCACTCACCTCTCAGTCTAAGCCTTTGGAGGTGGCAGTACTGATGTTGTGAAGCTCGAACAGCAAGGAAATAAACTGTGATTGAAAGTTGAACAACTGATAGCTGTCAGGCAAGACATCTGAAATTCAGAACCTGCAAGGGAAACGGGGTGACCAAGACAGAAAAAAAAAGGGCAGTGGGGACAGAAAATGAGTAGATGGGGAAGGAAACTGGAATCAGGTGTTAGACAAGGAGACAGGGCCACGGAGCTGCAAGGGAAACATTGGAGGCTCCTGCTCCACAACATGGGAACACTGGAAATATTCAAGGAGAAGTTCTTGAGGATTTGCCCTTGTTAAAACACAGGCAAAACAATGAGTTTTTCAAATAGCTTTGCTTTTTGAAACACCTGAGCCCTAAGTATTCAGGCACTCCACTGACCATGAAATGTGTACTGGGATCATTTAAGTAGAAACATTAATGCACAGGAAAGGTGACAAAACACAAAGTACAACACAAAGTACAGACACAAAGTACAACAGTGTCTTCAGAGATGAGACTTGAGTGAAGCAACATGGTGGAAATGGTAAATATCTCTAAAGATAAGCAGAAAAGAATAAAACCAGAATTTATGTGTTGTTTTGCTTTTTTATTCGTAGAAAAGGCCTGAAAGCAGTTTTTTTTTTTTTTTTTCTTTAGTCAATGGATGCCAATAAACAGCTGGGCTTCAGAGATGAAAGAAGTGCAGGAAGTGAAACCTGACTGACTGTGATAGGTAATTAGATTTTTATGTGACCTAACTAAAACTCTCAAGGTCCACCTATTCTTAAAAAAAAAAAAAAAATTAAAAAAAAGAAGAAAAAAGAACAAAAACCACACAGATACAAAACCAAAACACTCCCCACCATGCACAAGCAAGAGGAATGTGTTGCAGATGAAAGATTATTATCAGGGATGATATTTACTCTGCTTGTTTAAGGCTCGAGATTCCCAATGACTATCCAAACTTCTCTCACTGAAGCTTGCAGTTCCTTCAGCTCTGCTTCTATGCTAATTTCAGTTGCTAAAATATTAATTGCTCTTTGGGAAAAGATCTATTTGCTTTCATGGCAATACTACAAGGGACAATCCTTGCTATTGGATTATTGATTTATTTGTTCTCGTTTCTTTCAGTTGTGCCTGATTCCAAGAGGCTACTGTAAATGAATGAATTTTTATCTTGCAGTTCTTATTACTTTTTAAAGATTTCATCATGCATAGATTCATAACTGTATATAAAAAGGAGAAATAACAGGACTAATTTCATGTGAACAAAAGATGAAGAAAACAGCCCCCAAAACCTTATCAGAGGATGTTATTATGGTCAACAATTATTTATTTGGAGTTGTTTAAACATGTTCTGGGAACCTTACAGACTAAATACTACAAGGCAAACACAGCAACAAGCAAGTGAGAGAGGAGGTGGGTTTGGAACTGATGAGAAGTGGAAGAGAGGGATCAGCTAAACTAATGGTAAACCAGAGTAATGAATATGGGCACTGAGTACTTCCACAAACGGGGCAAAAGCAAAACCTGTAGCCATTTACTCAATGAGCAGGAGCTTGACCACCACAAGTCGCTTTGTTCGGAGCATGCCACGGCTATGCACATGCAACCCTGCTGAAGGGCAGAGCTGAAGTGGCAAAATGGAGCATACTTTACACCATTTGGGATCCTGTGTGAATGCTACCAGCAAAAATGGAAATCTTCTGTCACTGACTTCAGCTGCCTCATACAAAAAGGCCTGTCAAGAAATCCTTGCAAGGCAAGTTCTCAGAATGAGCAACAGGGATTTAAGGAGCTTGTTCAGCAGCTGAATAGCAATGTAGGCCATCTGACAGCTCAAACATAGCCTCAGTACAGACTTTTCCCCTCCAGGAAGCTGTACCACTTCAGCTGTGCTGATACAAAATGGTGCAAAGCCTCCTAAAGCATAGCAGCAGCTAGATTAGAAGGAAGCCCAGGTCTTCAACCAAGGATGCACCTAGCTTTCACTACCTTCCAGGTGGGATTTGGCACCTAATTGCCTCCTAGGAGAGGGACAAGGCAATGCATTAACCCACTCCAGTTGCCTCTATGCTGTGATAATTGCACGAAGATCTCTATCTGTATCCAAGCACATGCTCACCTTCCCTCCCCTCCAGTTGCTGCAACCATAGGCTTCAGCAGTAAATAAGAATTAAAATTCCTTATTACCTTGTAAGTGAAGATAAGGACCCCAAAGTTGCCTTGGGGAGCCAAGAAGGGAATCCGAGTGATGTGGGAAGAAAGATAATATAACCAGGGAAGGAGGATCTAAAAATAAATTTGCACAGACTGGAAGAGGCCGACATAATTCACAAGAACATCTGAATATGGATCTCTGAGCTAGAGGGCCTCAAAATCCCAGAACAATTGCTGAGCCATCAGGGAGACACGCTAGAAGAAATCAGCCAGATTTTGAAACCTCTTGGCATTCCCACAGGAATTAATTTAAATTAAATTGTTTAACAGTTTTGATTTATATTAATATGTAAACTTCAACAAAAAGGGGGAAAAAAAAAGATATGTCTGTTTGGAAGTCTTTTAAATAGCACTTCAATATTTGCCCTCAGAGTAGTGAAATTAGAATTTTTAAAGTCTGCATTCGAAGATACTTAAATGATAATAATTAAGCCTTATTATTGAAAGGGGAGCTACAGAGTATTTTTAACAAGTTCTACACACCTGGAGACAAATAAAAGATGTCTTCACTCTGTTAGTATTTACAAATAATAATTCTTCACCTGCCAGAGAACTCTATTCAGAGAACAGTAGGTCTCCAAGTACAGAAACCAAGTCAACAGGAAAAAACAAAACCAGATGCATCCAAGCACTAACTAAACGCATAAAATCCTGCCAATAGCCTACTATAACACCTAATTTTTTTTTTTTTTTCAATTAACTCTCCACTCTACATGCTTCATGCCTAGCACCCTCACAAGTTAGATCGTCAGGATTTTCTGTACAGTCCTGAGGAAGAAAGGATGTGATTTTCATGTTGCAATGAACATTGAAAACTGTGATTACTTATCCTCCACTGGAAGTGTTTTCTGCATGCTTTTTAATACCCAGGCTGAGACACGGTTAAACCACAGAGCTCTGCACTCATTTCAGTTCCCAATCTCATCATCAAGAGCTTTGCCCACTGAAGTGTGTTTCCAAGCGAGCACCAACAGAGAGGTACCTGTGGGCTGCCATCCAGGCTGCCACGTCACGGGGGAAGGACACGAGGGGCAAGTGGGAGGACTGGTGGCACCCCAAGAGATGGGCCAGGCATTAAGGTTGTTTGCTCAGCTAAGGGAACCAGGAAGGGGCTGCCAGGAATAGGGAAGCAGATGTAGGCTGAAAGCACCAGGGCTTTCTTATAGTGCTGCCTCCTACAGCTTGAACTCTCCTGCAGGAATCAAGAAGAGAGGCTACCCACACGGCGCTATCAGTGCAGGTATAATGTATGTACTTGCCCAGCCAGTAATACTTTACAGTCATTTTACTTTCCTTCTTCAGCTGTCTGGATGCAATATACATCTTCTCTTCTGTTTCTCCCAATACAGCTGAAGCTTCTTGAGGCTGCTCTGCCTATGCTACCTTCTCCTATTCCCTCACTTCCCTTCTTTGCCTTGTGCACACAGGGAATATGCATGTTTTCCCAGATTTGCTTCATTTGTCATGATTTTTTACAAATCTGTAAAGAATGGCTTTCTCTTCAAAACAAGAACTACTATTTTTATTAAGTAGAGTTCAGAAAAAAAGGGTTGCTAGTTTTGCTGTAGTAGGAACAGCAGTAAAGCACTGTAACACCTAGCTAGAATGTCTATAAAGAATAATAAGTTACATAATAAAACAGGCATCACCTTCCTCCTACAATAGTTTAATGCTGATAAGATTCTGCCAAATTTAGTGGAGTTTTTATGCATATCCTGCATCCCATTCGTAAGGGCGAAATCAAGTCTGGTAACTCAAGAAAAAAACCCAAAACCCCACAACAAAACCCCTCTAAGAACCCCTGAAGACAGACACTGACGAAGACAAAGGTGTTGCAGTTCTTGAGGAATCTTAGAGAAAATAAGACTGAAGAAGGCCCTCAAGATTATCTGGTACCTACTTTGGCATGTCTGTCTTGGAGCGTAGTTCACATGGACTAACAAAGCTGTCTTCTTCAGATGATGCAAAAATCTGCAAGTCACCTATCAAAAACATTGCCTTCATCAGAGAACTATTAGTGAGCATGATACTAAGTATGGTGAAAAATATCCCATCTGAATAATACAAATAAAATGTAGACATGCAATGATGTGAGGTTAGTGTTAATGTTATTTCTGATTTGCAGATAAGTCACCAAGGGATTGTGTAATGCTGGTGAAAGTTATCCACTGATCTTAGTAACAGATTACAGGAATGAAATCAGTGAGAGTGCTGTTATTAAGAATTTACTCCACAACTTATTAATTTATCACAGAAAACTGTTACCATTGGGGCTAAACCAACTATTTTTTCCCTTGTTAGGTAACTCTGCCTTCGGCTGGGGCTGCACGGCTAGAAGGCGTGTCCCCTGGGTGGTGGATAGGGGATCCCTCTCTGGAGGGTGCACCGGATAAAATTGAAGAAGGTGCCGTGAACCAACGCAGCCTAAGGGAAGGCCACCCTGACAGAAAAACCACTGGCCCTCCAAGTCATGGGGGTTGGGCAGGAGGCCAACTACCTCCTCCCAGGAAAAAAAAAAAAAAAAAAGTTGCAGAAACAACGAGCATCAGAAATGGCGGGGATGGAGAAAATCGGTAACGAAGTGAGGAGGAGGAGATGGAGCTGGATCGGTCGTGTCCTGAGGGGGAAACCGACAGAAGACTGCGCTGTGGCCCTTGACTCCAGAGCACTCCAGACCGATCGAAGTGGAAGAACGATGTTCGCGCCTTGTGTGCCTCCTGGCACTGAGAGAATTCAGATTCAGATTCAGTAGGTAACTCTGCATCCAGAGAGAATCTGGCATGTTTGAGGATCTTGCTATCACCTTTACTTACCCAAGACTGCAATTTGCAAATATCTGGAGGAAGGCAACATGCTAAGATTGCAGGAGGCGTGGCAAGTCCACTTGCTGGTAGGGAAACCGATAATGGGATTGAAGGATTATGTTACCGGTACTCTACAAACGGGACTTAATAAAGAAAAGGCCCACAATAGTCCCAGAATAATAGTCCAGAAGAAGCACCAGAGAGCAGAGATTGTTCTTGAGCTGTCCCACAGTGAAGAAAGCCGCCAGATGACCAGACAAATAGAAAGATGTTGTTTCCCATAATTAGTTGGATTTTTTTAAAGTATCAATATTTGGTACTTTTCTTGGCCTTATCTTTCTGCATCTGTTACAACCCTACCCACAGTCTCTCATTCTTCTTGTCACCTCCTCTACCTATGTTATACTTTCCTGCACAGAACAGGGCCAGAGACACCTTTCGATCAGCTAGGTACTGCTCTCTGCTGCACTGACGACAGTACCCATACTGCCCGTGACCGTACAGCGGGATTACGCACTCAGCACAGACCTGACCAGTGATCACACTCCTTCTTGCAGGTACTAGTGACATTGGTGATACAGCACTGGACTTCACCAAGGAGGAGTTCTAGACAAAAGAGAAGGGTGTCTCTAAACTCCAGCACAACACCTCTCTTTCAGGGCCCACTGACTCTTTAAGGACTTCACACGCATGGCAGCTCTGCTCTGATACTTTACTGGAAACAGCACTGCCCCCTTCTAGGCACTGAATTTTGATTTGTACCAGTTTGTTGCTTGATGTTGTGCAACTACCAGATTTTTTTTTTTTTTTCTAAATGAAAAACTCAAAAGTTTAAGGGAAACAAAAAATCATTGCAGGACCGGAGTGGTAAGATTGGAGCAGAGTCACACAAGTTCATCACAGAAGACTGAGGTGGAGGAAAATACAAATCCCCAGCTCTAACAGGCCTTGAGCAAGCTATTGACAGAAGAGCAGCGCTAAAGCAGTGAGAGCACTTGTATTTACAAATACATTTCCTACTGGTGCCAAACTCCCGAGCTATGATAACTGAAAATGGAACGGAAATAGATAAACGCGATCTTAGACTCCCACTTCCTTCACATGGCTAAAACCAGGATGTTTTAATAGACTTCTCCTTGGGAAAGCAGACTGTAAAAAGGACTGTATTTTCCTGCCTGCAGAACTCCAACATTTTGAGTATGGAATGAATTCCAGCCCTTTCCTTGCACACACATGTTTGGTTGTTTGTTTGGTTGGTTTTTTTAACATGCCTTAGAGAAGCAGATGGACATGATTTAAGATACTAAACTTCCAATCCTAGGACTTGACAGCTGTCAGAGAAGCTCACATCTCCTCCAGATTACCTTTCACTCATCTACACACTGTCCAGTCCACAACATCAAATACACCTGCACAGACCACAGACTCAAAGTTCACCAGGAGAGCACCTGTGGTATCCTCTTGCATACTCCTGGACACTGCAAAGCTCTCCAGTATCCCTGGCAATCTATCACATACTGCCCCACACACCCTTTTACATCATTGCCAGAGCACTGCATGGAAGAAAAGGAGGCAAGAAGCATTCTAGATACCTTCCAACATGGGCAAGAAGCCCCCAAGCCCCACCCCACCGAGTAACAGGCATATTTTTTAGCATCAGAGGTGCTTTTCAGAACTACCCAAGTGCCTGGGAGGATAGGAGGAGAAAGACGTCTGGCATCCACTCTCACTTATGTGGAAGGAGAGAGAGGTAACTCGAAAATAGGAAGTATGATGGTTTCCTGTGCTCCTCTGTATCAACACTTCCTCCAGTCCCCGGCACACCTGCAGTTCGGAGGTATTTCAGGACTTTATCCTCACGTTCAGATGGGACCCAACAAACACATTGGAAAACACCAACGCAAAAGGATGTAGCTCACCTTAGGTTTGCTACAAACTGCTCCTGACCCTGCCAGCTACAGACAGAAACACATATACAAACTCCCTCCTGACAGGCAAAAATCCTACCTAAGCCCTCAGAGATTCTTCCTACCTGGTCTAAGTTGCAGAAGTGGAAGACTTAGCTATGTTTTCTTTTTCGAGAGTTTCCAAAGACAGAAATGTAAGGAGATGCCTAGATGCAGGGAAAAGGGAAGATAGAAGGAGAAAAGCAGAAGGAGCCAGGGAAGGCACATACATTAGACTAACTGAACTACAGGTATCAGAGTCTAAACACTGCTGCTCTTTTATAAAGGACAGAAGCTCAGCAAAGATTCGTTTCTAACAAAAATGCAACATTTTAATACTGAACATCTTAAAAAACACTAAAATACAAACTTCAACCATTGCTTTGAAGAGAGGATTCTGCTTCTAAGCAAAATGAAATTAAACATCCAAGAAATTATGAACAGTACCCCAGAGTTTCCATAGAATGTTAGCAACTCTTATTGGAGCTCTTGAGTCTCGAGCCACACGACTCTGATACGCTCAACTGATGGGAAATAAACCCCAAACATTTCAGTACAAGTTCACACTGAAGGAGTGCCCTTAAAGGCCTCTCAATTTGTCTTAAACAAATATCCTAGTGAGTTAAGACTAATAACAACATCCTACATAATAAAAAACTGCGTGTGACTTTCAGTCTGTATTCACACACACACAGAAGGAGAGTCATACCTGATCCCACAGAGTTTTATCTTTGGGCCAGAATCTGACATCATTGCACTGTCACCAAGAGGATGACTTGTTAAGAGCAGTAGTGTTTCCCATTCTTAAAATCTACATCATATATTATTAATTACTAACAGTGCATCCTTTTAACAAGACATCATTAAAAAAACCCACAAAACCAACAACCCACAAACACAACATCAGCTCAGGAGAAAGACTGTTTGGCATAGGTGCAAGCCCCAAAGTTTCTTTATCCCAGCAGCTGTTCAAAGGTAAGTCATAGTTAGCTTTTTTGCACTTTTGAAGCTCAAAGGCTCTGACACTGCTACTAGCCTGTGTCACTGACAGAAACGAGGAGGTAGAAACGACTAACACTACTTAAAACTCTGCACTTACTAGCCCTAAAAGGCTCTGTCAGAGTCCTGCAGGAACAGGGTGAGGGGGAATCAAAATAGTTTCCCCTCCCCCTCCCCAGACTTCACAAGACGCTGCACCTGAGCTTCCCAGTGTTCCTCCTCAAATGGTAATTATTTACTCCAGTCCTACCCCCAATGAACTAATACACAACAGTCAACATGTCATAATCCAAATAGGATATGAGAGAATATCTAAAACCAGACCCAACTGAGTTCACCTTAGAACAAAAGAACAAGTGTCCTATAAACCAATTTTCCTCATAAACTCTAGTAAGTAAGGTAGACCTGAATGGTGGTATTTTGTTGTTTTGTTGGGTTTTTTGGGTTTGTTTGTTTGTTTTAAACAAAAAGTAGAAAATATTTTTTGTAGTTTTAGTAGTGATGCTGGCCTAAGAATCAGCTAAGGTCACCTAATTTAAAGCCTTACTGAATGAAGGAAGCTTTTGCAAATGGATTGTGGGAATAGAGGTGCAGTTGAATTGAACACCCTTACATAAGCATGTTGCTTACCTCTATATAAATCAGACTTAATAGGACTTGTTTAAAGCATCCCTGATGATTTTATCATTAACTTCAGCTCATTAGGAGAAGTCCAGTTGCCCAAGTACATATTAAAGACATATCAGTAGAAAAAATATGCTTAAGTTCTATGCATTATCTTATATATGGATGTTGCACTTAACTACACCCGGGTGATAAAGATATCTTGAGCTGCCTTGACAAAATACATTACTGGCCAGAATGTCTGCATGCTGCAATGAATGAATGGGCAGTGGATTTTATCAACTGCTGTTTGCTGATGCATCTGAGGCATTTATCTTTCCAAGTCTGAGTGTATGGTCAGCATCTTCACGGGTACTACAATTTCAACATTACAACACAGAGATAACATGTCTGAGTGAGAAAACAATACAAAACAGTAGTCACGTTTGTTTACATTGGACACATTCACAGCACAAAGCTGATCAAGTAGAAGCTGCAGGATATTGAGAGACTGGGAGCTGAGAGGTAGGTAGAGTTCCAGGAGCAGATGACTGGGATAAGAGACTGACATTTTCAGGGAGGAGACGGCTGGGATTAAGAAGAGGAAAAGACAGAGACGCTGCTGCAGCTGCCTGCCGCCCTAGCAGAAGTCCTAAGCTATAGACGTTTGAATTAATGAGATCATTGCCTGGGAGGAGTATATTCAGTTGTTTCTGAATTTCTTGCAGGACCTGCAGCTGACTTTGCTGGTTCAGAAGCAGCATATCCATATTTTCCCTCATTTTCTTCACTGTACAAAAAGAGGAGAATGTTAATGCCCGCTATGTAAAAATACTTCGTATGACAATTTAGAAGCCTTTTTATACTTACACTCTTCAAGAACAAGATTCAAGTGATCCGTCTCATGTTTCTCTGCACCACAACTTTGCTCCTCTTTATGATGCAGAGATGTAAATTCAGAATGGTTTGCATCTAAAAGGAAGACAGCATAAGTCAAGAGCCCACTTTATCACCAATTGCTAGGGCAGCATTTTAAATATGCTTTCACACAAGGAAAAGGCAGCTCAGTAGCTAACTCTCCTCTCACCCACATTTTAAACTTAAAACTTCATTCAAGTCACATGTTGGGCCAAACTATGCCAAACCAGAACAAAGATTAGGCAGATATAGCCCCTGAAACATTACAGACTTGGATTTTATCACAATCAAGATGTGATTTTATCAAAATCTTGCTTCCCCCATACGGTTGGTTTTTGGGTTTTTTTTTGGGGGGGGGGGGGGGCAGGGGGGAGGAAGCAAAGCTAGAGCAAGGGAGCCGTTAAGGAATAGGACAGCTGAGATTTAGTTAAAAGGTACTTAAATAATAAATATGTAAACCTCTTCTGTCAAATCATAATCAGATACAGAAATCAAGTTTCACTCCTAATCCACACATTGCAAGGCCAATGTGGCATATGTTTGATCATAAAAGCAACTTTATTATGGAGCTTCAATTACAATGATGCAGTAGCTAACAGTTATTCCAGAATAAGTTTGCACACTTTCTTTTGAAGCAGGTATAGTATTAGGCTGATCTGATATTAATTATTGGCCAACTGCCAGGGTAAAAATGAGACTATATATTTTTTTTTTCCTTATGAATTACAAACTATTACGTCTCAAAAATACTATCAAAACCCCTCAAGGAAAAAAAAATAAAATAGGAGTGTAAAGGCCCATCTTTAGGGCTCATTAGCAGAGTTACTAGGCCACCTCTATCCGTGGACTGAGAGGTCTCAAACCCTACCTTAAGAGTTCAGTTTTCCCATTTCATTAGAACTTCACTATTATTCGTTATAACTTCATTATTATTTCCATTGTTAAGATGAAAGGCTGTCCTGCTCAGAATTTTTTTTCAGGAGGAAAACCAAAATAAAACAAATTAAAAAAACAAACAAACAAACAGAAAAATGTCACACACAAACACCTTTTTCTCATATGGCCTTATGTCTTAATTGTCCTGCTGTTGCATGATCTGGTGGTCAAGGCCCAAACACCCAGAACAATTCTATGGGTAGCTAGGCAAGACCCAAGATTAGAAGTTAAAACATTTTTGACCAAGTATAAAGGGACTGCCCATGTAAAGGTACAACAACAGGAAAAAAACACATCAGTTTTTATACCAGAGTTTCTGGTCATTATAAGAACATGGAATACTGCAAAATCCAGAAAACTCCATACTTTAAACAAGTACCTTTCCTGACAGCTTATGCTATACTAAGAGTACTATGGCAGGATGGCCAGCAGAAACTTCCCACTGCAGACAAAAAAGCAGCTACTCATTTAATATCCACATATAACAAAAATTAGCTGCTAGAGATTACCAAAGCCCTGATTCACAGTCTAAATCCCTTCCACTTCCCTAAGCTTAGTATTCTGTTGGCTAAGCACTTCTTAAGATCTAGAGCCAGACATAAAGCAACCCTATGAAGCAGGAATTAGTGGGACCTGAGAGCTTTCCAGAGTCTAAGGTCCCAGGCACCCTTCATGGCAAAGCCTAAATTTCAACTTTGGCATTTTCAAGGCACTTCTTCAAATGACAGAGATAAATATATTGTATAGGAAGGGAAAAAAACAAACAAACAAAAAACCCCACTAATATCCACATCACAGAGGGGGGAAGTGTTTAGGAACAAATGGAGACCACAGTATCCAATACATCCCCTGTAAGTGTGTACAGCTTGAAATAAAACTCAACAGATCTTATTTCAGTTACCTGCTGTCTGTTCACTGGGTCTCTCTCTCACATGAATCCGTTGATGTTTGAGGACATTTGAGCACAGACAGAAGCTATTTCCACACTCGGTACACCTATAGGGCTTCTCATCCATATGGACTCTCTGATGCTGGAGGAGAGCTGCGCTTCCACTGAAGCTTTTCTTGCACATGGTGCAGGAAAAGGCTTTCTTTTTTGCATGGGTTTTGCGGTGAGAGATAAGGTTTGAGGTACGGCTAAAGGTTTTCTCACATTCCTTGCACTTGTAAGGCCTCTCCCCGGTATGGATTCTCTGGTGCACCACCAAGTTGGCCTTCCTGCTAAAGCTCTTCCCACATTCCACACACTCAAACATTTTTTCTCTTGTGTGGGTTTTCAGGTGGTTCAGGAGCCTGGAGCTCCCCTTAAAGCCCTTCCCGCATTCTGTACACTTGTAGGGCTTCTCTTCTGCGTGTGGTTTCTGGCCATCAGCAATGAGGGCGAGTTTCTTGGAGCCTCTTTTTTGGTGAGGGGGCTTCTTACTGGCTGCCCTCTGCTGCTTTTGCAGACTGGCTGCCCCCCAGTCTGAGCTGTGGGCTTCAGGTAGCTGAGGCAGTACCTCTTGCTTAAGGTCTTCAGGGATGCCTCTCTCTTCCTCATTGTCACTCGAAACACAATCCCCTGATGGAGTAAGAAAGCAATCTGACACTTCTTCCCCAAGGCAGATAAGCTGCTCCTTGTAAAATAACTGAATTTCTCAGGCCTAGCATCAACTTGCACCAGATTCCCCTTTTCCAGAAAGGAATGGAAATGATGCAGATTGAGACAAGACGACAAGGAAAAGAAAAAGTGACACAGGGAAGAAGAGAGAGGTAAAAAAAACCTACCTCTTCTCTTCCTTCCCCTCCCCATTTCCTTGTTCTTCCTCCCCTCAGGGAGTTAGCAAAGGAAGACTGCCAAAATGAAGGAAGGAAAAGGAACATGCTGAAACATCTTACCAGTCACAACTATCTACTTTTAGCTATTTGTTCCTGCAGACTTTGCTGAAAAGCCTTCCAGCCTGCTAAATTAGGATTAAAACGCTGTTTTAAAGCTGTGCATTTGAGTGGCATGGTTCAACATAAAAAAAAAAGTCCCCTTAGCCTTCGTTAGGCAAAATCAATAGGGAGGTTTAGGTTGTTTATCACTTGTGTTAGTTAATATTTACTGAAAAATTTTAAAATTACTTCTTTTACAGGTTGGCATGTCAGGTTTTTTCCCTAATTATCACAAGAACAGTTGTAATTATTATAGGGAGATTGTATATTCATGCATCAGAAGTCAAAGGAGTTAGATTTTTATTGATAAAAAAATAACTAATTGCCAATTATCTATTACTGTCTCTTTCATATCTAGATCTAGCATGACACCTACTTTTCTTGTAGTGACAAGCTAAATAAACTGCATTCCAAGGAAGCTCACAGGAAACATTCAAACATGGCCCTTTCTTTCCTAAAGAACGCAACCTATATATTTCACAAATGAGTATGTATGATCATGCACCCCACAGTAAGCTTTGGTTATCTTACTCTGCTGACTAAATTTTATATTTACATCAGTTCAGCATTAATAGAATTATAATTATCACCTGATACACACTTATCTGAGCTTCATTTTTGCAAGCATCTTAAGATGTTTACTATTAATTCAAATAGAGGACTTAGGCATTAACATCTCTGATTTAGCATTAACATATTTAGTTACTCACCCTACATATACTTCCATTTAACATGTCAAGTTTGATTATTCCACTAACAAAAAAAAAACAAACCCAGGCTTTCTACAGGCAAGGTAAAACTCTGCAGTGCAATTTCAGTCCTATCTCTATGACACCAAGGAATGAGATTCTTAAGTAACACACCCTTAAAAGGACAAAATGCTCTCTATTTACATGGCCACAGCAGGCAAGATCTAAATACAAGCAATAGAAGAAAAACACATGTACTAGGGGAGGAGGGGCTCATCTCTTATATTGAAGAATTACACCTGAGAGATAGCTTTCTCCCAGAAGGGTGAAGACTCCCTCTTACAGGAGCAGTCATTCCCTCACTCTACAGCCAAGCAGCTGATTATTCCCAGAGGCCCATACAGAGACCCCAGGTCTCCAACAGTGAAATGAGAACCAAACAACACTTCATTCCCATCCAGAGCTACTGCTGGGGAGTCACGCATTTCAGATACAGCTATGCCACTCCTTCAGACCTTCCTCACCCATGAAAAAGCCTGAAAAAGAGAAGTGTGCTGGCTTTCATTCACTCCAGATGAACTGTCCTGTCTTATTTTAAAACAGCTGCTAGAAACCCACAGCAGAAAGAAACACAAAATACCCCTGACCACCTTGCCCTAGCCTAGCGTGCCATACCAGCCTAGCAACCCAGGCCAGAGCAGCCAGCTGAGAAGGAACACAGTGTCCCCAGCACCACTTGGTGGAGCCTCAAGCTTCCCTCCGTGATTTAGCTAGCAGAGTTTACATCTCACCTGTATATTCTGCAACACAACTTCTCCCAGGCTCCTGGAGAAGACAGAATACAGACTCTACTACCGGCTCCATCTAGGAGAGGAGAGGAAAGGAGAGGAGAGCTGGAGCGTTAAGCCTTCCCCCCGCAGATGAGAGGAGGAGGAGGAGGGGAGGGGCAGGCACAGGTGCAGCGCATTTTGGCAGTACCCACAGGCTGCCTAAAAGGGGAAAACCCGCACGTGCTATTGAGCACCACCTAAAGAGGGAGACGACAGTTTGCTAGGAAGACCTGAAGTTTGGTGACTTGCAAGCTGGAGAGCTTAATCAACAGACCAGTGTGATAAAAAGCAATGTCATCGAACCTCAGTCTCCCGTGTAACACCAACAGGCCCTGTCTGGGGGCTGCATCGGCTCCTGGCACGGACGCCCCTCCTCTCAGCCTCAAGACTTCGCGCTTTTCCCCAACCTTTAATGCACCCCCGCCAGCTAACAGCTTCCCCTGCCCTCTGGGCAGCACCTCAGCCTACCCCAGGCCTGCTGTTGGGCCGCCGGGTGAGCCCGGCCCCCTCTCGGCAGCCGCCCCCGGCCCGTACCTTCCCTCCCGCCGGCTCCCCGGCCGGCTGCCGCGCCAGGGGCTGGGGCTCTGCTCCTCCCCGGGCCTGCTGCTGGCCCTCCCTGGCGAGGGGACGGCAGCAACGGGCACCGGGGAAGCGGTGCGCCCCACCCCACGCCTCCTGCACGGGGCCGAGAGGCCGGGGGAGGTGGCGGGGACGCGGGGCGGCGGGCCCGGGCCTTGCCCCGGGGCGCGGGCCGCCAGCGCTGCTCCCCGGCCCCGGCAGCCTCGGGGACGCCGCCCCCGGCGCTTGCCGCCCGGCCGGGGCTGCCGGCTCGCCCCGGGGAGCCCTGCCCCGGCGGGGCCGGCGGGAGGTGGGGAGCCGCTGTTCCCGCGGGAAGCGGGTACCGGCCGCAGCGCTGGGCGCGGCGGGACGGCGCCCCGGCTGCCGCCTGCTCACCAGGCGCCCCTTCGGCATCGACACCCCCTCACAGTATGGCGCGGGCTCTTCCTTAATTGTCCCGCGGCGGGAGTTGAGTGCTCCCTGGGGACTTTGTGGTTCCATGACCCTGCACTCTGGCCGCTCGTTGGGTTCATCCAGGCCTCACCGCGGGGCTGCTGTGAGATGGGAACCGTTGGGTTCGTCACCTGCGCGGCACAGAGCGTGGGCGAGGCTCCGCGCCCCCTCTGAGGACGGGCAGCGTTGCCCTGGTAGAAGTGCTAGCTTTTCTCCAGCGGCTTTTGTGCCTGGTGGGGTGCAGCTTGGCAGGGTGAGAATGGAAGGCCAAAAGGAAGACCTGCCCTGTCCCAATGGAGAACGTGCAGCAGCTACCACGGCAAAGAGAGGGCCCTGAGACTCAAGAGCTCAGAAACGACAGACAGACAGATGGACGTGGTGGTCACCCTTTCACATGGAGCTTCAGGAAATAACCACCCAGCAGCACCTCTCCTCAGGGCACCCCCGCGCCTCTCCCCTGCCCTCGGGCTCCCTCGCCGGCAGGCAGGAGCTGTGGGTGAGGAAACCTGCTGGAAGGCATCACCGCCCCGTGCTGGGCGCTGTGCTCCGCACCCTTCCCAACAACTCCGTGAATTAGTCACACCTCCCTAACAGCACAGGCTTCCTCCAAAACATGCCTGGATGGATGGTGTTTTACGGACTTGCACGTGCTGCAAACGCAATGCTGCAGGCTGGGAGCGGAGCAGGGCGGGAGAAGCGACTCCGTGACTCTGCTCCTTCCTTTCCCAGGTTCTCTCGGGACTGAGCTTCACCCGCGTGTTGTCCACAAGCTGGCCTTTTCCACAGCTTAAATTGCCCCATAGTTCTGCTTTCCTGTTTTATCCAGGGATATCCTCAGTTGACCTTCATTTCCATACCATGTGCACACACATCAAGAGCTCAGTGACCAAGGTGGGCTGCATCTTTCCATTCAAATGTGGAAACAAAATATTCTCCACACGCACATTATAACAGAATACTCTGTTTGCTTTCGACGGCTGTTCCTTTCCAAAAGGTGGTTAAAGTCTGTCAAAGCTGATATATTCTAAAAAAGTATTTCAGTTTTGTTAAAACAGGTTTTGGAAAAAGAAATACTTGCTGTAAAAACTCTCTTTGTAATTATACCTGAGTCAAATATAGTCATATAACTCCAAAAATGAAGTTAAAACATCAAATATCATTGCATTTGCTTGCAAAGGCCACAAGAGTTAAACGCCACTCCCTTCCTACCACATGTCCTACTCCCCTCACCTTCAGTGAAAAAATTAAGGAATTCTCCCAGGAGGTGCCAGTTCACCTTACTCTCGAGGCAGAAGTTCAGAGGCAGACTAAATCTTGCTGGCAATCCTTCTTTCCTTTGGAGGAGCCTTTTCTTCCCTTAGAGTTCCTCCTTCTTTCTTTCTGAAAGGCAAACACCTACCATGGGAGAAATAAAGCAGCCAGCGTCTAAGTAGAGATCATGACGGACCTGTCAGAGAACGGATCTAAGAGTGACCTGCAAATAATTATGGCCATAATAATCCTCTCAGTACAACCACCACAGACTCTCCTGCTGTGACCTACAAACTGTTATTTTTCTACCCACATAAAGCTTAAAACAACAGTAAGGGAAAGACCCGTTTATTTGCTCTTTGCTTACACAGAGCTTAAATAGACAACAGAGACAAAACTGTGTTGCCACTCTTTATCTTCCCTGACGAAGAGCCAAACTGGTGGCTTGTCCATCTCAGCAGTGCAGAGCTATTTGGAATGTGCAGGTGCCCGGGACCTCAGTGGCATCTGTCAGGTCACCAGAGGATAATAAATTTATCAGCTTGAGTATTATGTGCAGTCCTTTCTTTCCGCAAATGAAGAAGCAGAAGTCACGGTCAAAATAATTTTTTCCTCTCTTGAAATTCAGTGGTTGTCTAATTTTAGCTGTAATATATGAAAAAAACCAGCAGGTGGAGATCTACTATTGTACTATATTTATATTACAATAGCTCTTGGTGACCTTATACTGGACCAAGACATAACTGTACTTTGGTATTGTACAAATACAAAATGAAACGGTGTTTCCTGCCACAAAAAACTTGCAGTCTAGAGTAGCATTAAGCAATTCCCTCAAATGGAAAGCATTTTCATATATAATAAACTCTAGCATGATTTATTGCATGTTTTCGCCATTTTGTAATTGAATACAGCCCAAATTTCAGCTTTCAAAAATCATCCAGGACAAAAAAGGCTCACCGCATTCCCAAGGAAACTAAGAAATTACACAAAGCACGGCTATACACAGTATGGCTATTTGAATAACTGAGGATGCCAAGAACGCTACATATAAACACTTGAAAAATTGTAATGCACAAATAATTGGAAAAGCATCAAAGGACTTTAGGATTAAAGCATGATTCACCGCATTTATTTTTACGCCATGAATTTTGGTTTTGGTAGTATATTGTAGATGCATTTTGGAGTTTGGCAGGCTCCCTGGTTTTGAGGGTTTTCTTGTTTTTCAAGGAAGAATAATGAAGTGAGTTTCTCAAATGCAAAGGATTTGATTTTTGGTGATTGTAAACCACGCTTACAGGATAGGAGAATCCATCACGGGAAGCACAGACTCAGGAAAAGATTTCAGAAGCCATGGTGAATATCGGCAGAACATAAGCTCCAATGGTGATGCTGGGGTGAAACGGCTAACATAACTCACAGAAGCATAAACCAGGGAACGCTGCATAAAACTAAAGCTACTCAAAATACTCACCCCATATTTGTTACTCGGGCAATTACTACAGCAGTAACAGATTGGCTACTGGGTTTGAAGAAAGAACTAATACAAAGAAGCTCCTTAGCATGTATTAAGCAAGAAGTCAAACTATCAGAGTCATCCTTTCTGCCCACCCCCCCCACCCCCAAAGCCCTGTGGCACTTAATTTGCTGGTACCCTGCTAAAATCTATGGAAATACTAATAAATAAAGGATATCAGAACCTTGCAGGCTTGAATAAACTTTAGTAGCAGGAAGAGGGTGAAAAGACAGAAAGATGGGAGTTCTGCCTTCAAGAAACAAGGAGTGAGGAGGGGAGTTTGTGTGGCTACGTGGGGCGTTCTTTAAAAGCCTCAGGGAGCATTCCCAACACCAATGGACAGATAACTCCTTCTAGGAGCAAGTCCTGACCCACCAGAAACTCTGGGACAGCCAGTCTGTGGGTTTTCTGCACGGTACAACAGACGCAGGAGTTAATTCCACACACACACTCTGTAAATCAATAGCACTTCATTAGTTTAAATAAGTAGACAAATTAATAAAAAGCTTTTCCGCAACAAGTCTAGTCATTAAACTTTGATTTAGCAGAAATTTAACAAGAAATATAACAGCAGATAACACTTGTGTTAAGGACTAATTATACTCAAAAGCAGAGAGTTTCCATTTTAAATGGAAGCCATTTAAATGGCTTCAGAGGTATGAAAGAATAACAATTTCAGAAGATTAACCCACTTAGGAAACAATTCAGTTCCATCGCAAAACGGGTTGAAAAGACTGATTTAATATCCTCCAAATCTGCCACCACCTGGGCAATCTACGAAACTGCTTTTCAGTCAAATGCAGGCAGACATTGCTCTCAGTCTTGCCAGGTCTGGCAGAAAAAAAAAAACACCAAAGCCATGGGACAATTCTGAAATGTCCCACCTGAAAAGCCAGAGGGTTCTGAAAACATTGGTAAATTCTGAAAAGCCAGGTAACGTTTCCCTAGCGTTGAAAGTGTTAAGTCAGGCACTTCAGAGGCATCTAGGAGAAGTCCCATGTCCCGGGTAAATCTCAGTGGGACCTGGGGATCGAAAGCCTTTAGAATTCCTCGGCTTCTCAGCAGGAATGCAGTCACATCCCACGTTTACCCCGTATGTCCTGAGACCAAGGTATAACTTGACTTACAAGGTGCACCAGTAAAAGGAGTATGAAGACCAGAAAATTACTTCTTTGGAACCCTCCCAGTAAAGAAGCCAGTCAATGGATTTAGAGTCAGAGTAAGCAAAAGAGCCTCTTCTTTTGTGCTTAGAGAAAGTGAATGAAAGGAGCATTACTGGAAACTACCACTGATTTTGGTGTAGCCGTCATTATGACTCAGGAGACAAAGAATCACAGATGGGGTAGATGATAATGCAGTGTTGAAGCCACAGTCTGGCCCAACAAAGCCTTGATCTGAAATAGTGACATATCTTCATTTGCACCTGCATACTAGAGCATGTAATCTACTTGCAAAGATAAACACGTCTTGTGACTCATATATATATTAAAAAAATAGCATTGTGCTGTTAGCATTAATCCAGCAGATGCATCCCCATTTCATGCCTGAAGTCCTAAGAAAGCCTGCTTCTCCAGATAATGTTTCTCAAAGTTTGCTTATTCCTAGATAATGAATTTATTCTGACTGAATTGGGACCAAAATACAGGAGAGAGAGGGAGTTCCTGCACTGAACAGGTATCTAGGGACACTATATGAAGCCTGACTTTCACCACCCATTCCTTCTCTTTATTTATTCAACAAAAAGGGGGAGTAGGGTTCAGTCCCAGGTTCTCTGATGAAGACAGAAGCCCATTATCGCAAGTGCCAACACACACCACAGTAGTCACATGCAACTACACTTGAACACACAGACCCGCTTACAGCCCTGCCAGTACACCATCTGCCGGTGCTCAGCTACATTAGGATCTGCCCACAGTTTAGATAAGAAATCAGTTGAGGCATTTAGCAGTACCTGCTGATGGGCAAATCTCAGAGTTGCTGCTCTGGGACTCGCTCCCCAGGACTATAGCACTGTTGATATATGCTACAAGTCTCACACATAGAAAAGGCACAGATTGATACACTAATAATAACATTCATATCCACAACTGAGAGAAGTGTTTTCAGATGCTTCCTCCAGGCTCTGAAGTGCCAGCTTCATTTCCCTGCTCTGCCAGTGGTACCTTGCATAAGCTGTGTAGTGCCAGAGATGCTAATATTTTAAGTATCTCCCATTTGTTGACTGGTGCAACTACACCTTAGTCTCTGTTCCCCAGCCAGGTGTTAGTAAAAATCACACTACCTTACCTCCCAGGGAAGAGGTAACTTGTCTAAGATGATTGTGAATATAACTCGTCCAAGACTGTGAAGTGTTTTACCTTCTGCACAGTAAGGCTCCGGGACCATATCCCAGCAGCAGAGTGGAGCAGTGCAAGAACAAGGACAAGGACCGAGGGAAAAATGACCTAAGGTATCCGGTGCAAAGTGTTCATTGCCTGTGAGATCAAAAATTAACTCTGTCATACTGAGCTACATAAGACATCTGTGCAGCTGGCAATCATTTACTAGCTACATCTGTCCATAACAGTATCAGCTAAACTCTGGATGTGAAAACGGAACCTAGGCACAAGAAAGACTCTCAGTCATCAAGACTGTAGATGAAAAGATTATTAGAGTGTGGGGGACTCCACATTTCAAACAGCATGGGATGATACTGACTAAAATTATACATTTTTCATTCCACCTTATGGTAAGGAGCAAGTGTTGCTGCTCCTCTGTGTGAAGTACAAATTACGCGTCCGACACATGGTTTTGTTTAAAGAGGATTAATCACTAATCCAAACAGATTTAAAGACTAATACCACAAGGTGGATAGAGGTTTCTCAGCTAGGGTGCCTTCTGCAGCAACAGACCCAAAACGCTACGCACAGATGAGGAACACCTGTATATAACCATTAAATAGCTATATCAGTAACCACCAAGCACAGCACCTTCATCAAACCAGCACAGGGCAAGAGGTGGATGTAAATCTGGGACAAAACTGGAGGTAATGGCAAAGTAGTAGCAGTAACCAGCTAAAACATCTGAACGGATAAGGCCATGACAAAATAAAGAGAGTGTTGAAAAAGCCTCGACCCTCACCTCACTTCAAAGTCCCAAAGGAGAGGAGGCACAGGGAACCAACAGGACACCTTCCAATGCAACCAGGAGAACTGCAGTGGGCAGAAGGAAACTGTCCGCCAACACAAACAAGAAAAGGGAAACGGGTTTGAAGACCTTTATTCTTCACAATCTGTGAGATCTGGAGAGCCACAGCTGAATGTAGTTGACGGCCACAAACCTGTGATGGATCCTGCCGTAGAAACCACGGCAAACCACCACGGCAAACCACCACAGCCTGGGACACACGACACAGTATGAATTGCTAAAAGGGAAGAGAGAGGCATCTACACAGCTTTTCAAAGGAGGAGGAGAGGAAGGAAGAACTTGGGGAGCTATCAAGAAGCCAGTGTCTGTGACCAGGTCCTTCTGTAAGACTTTATCTTAATAACAAGACAGTTTGGTTTGGGAACTAGAAGGCTGCATGTTATTTGTCAACATATCGGAGGACACGGAGTACTTGAAATGGGAGAGAGTCTGGGCAGGGAACGGTGTGAAAGCAAGAGCAGCCAGCCAAGTTGTTAATAAATATTTTCTTTGTGGTTCCGTTTTTTCAACTAGAAATATTTTAATGTGTTGGTTTTTTGGGTTTTTTTAAATCTGAGTGTATTTTTTCCCCCAGTTAAACCTATTTAAATTAAACACAAAAAGATGGCCATCCATTTTAAAGCCCAGATTTAAAGTAACTTATAAAAATAATGTGGCTTATATTACATTAAAAAATAAATTGAAGCACATTATACCTGTTGCCAAGGTCTTAAAGAAAATCAACCACAAACTTAGACAATATTAAAGCCAGAAAGCTTAGTTTCCCCTTCCAATCTGAATAATCATTAGTGTGAGATTTATTACAATTATCATCTCAGCTTCTTAGGCTTTGTTTAATAAATATCTCAACTTTAAACATAAAGCATTTCTCAGATCTATTCATTATATTTCACTTATAAGACAAAATGAAAATTCTAGTTTTTTCAACTATTCCAATTCCACAAACATCTTGTCAAGTCTGGAATAAACAAAGGAATTATTTAATAAATAGGCAGTGTAATTCAACAGTTTACAAAATTATGACATTGAAAATTCATGTGGGTTAAATAAATAAATACATGCATGTTAACTTCGAGAACTACTTGTGTGTATGTGTGGTGTATTCTCCTCGCTAACAAAAAAGGGGTTATTTTGTGAAAAGATTACTCTCAGTTTAAGACTTCTGAATGTTCAGCAAACAATGAGAATCAATCTTTCCTTTAGTGAAGAAAACCCTTAAAAAGTATGCCTACAAAATATGATTCCTTCGGCTGGGGCTGCACAGCTAGAAGGTGCGTCCCCTGGGTGGTGGATAGGGGATCCCTCTCTGGAGGGTGCACCGGATAAAATTGAAGAAGGTGCCGTGAACCAACGCAGCCTAAGGGAAGGCCACCCTGACAGAAAAACCACTGGCCCTCCAAGTCATGGGGGTTGGGCAGGAGGCCAACTACCTCCTCACGGAAAAAAAAAAAAAAGTTGCAGAAACGACGAGCATCAACTTTCAAAAAAAACCAAAATGGCGGAGATGGAGAAAATCAGTAATGAAGTGAGGAGGAGGAGATGGAACTGGATCGGTCATGTCCTGAGGAAAAAACCAACAGAAGACTGCGCTGTGGCCCTTGGGACTCCAGAGCACGCAGCCGCAGACCGATCGAAGTGGAAGAATGATGTTCGCGCCTTGTGTGCCTCCTGGCACTGAGAGAATTCAGATTCAGATTCAGACAAAATAGGATTAACATCGCTTACTTAATTCAAATTTGCTCACTTAGTGATTTAAACTATGATTAAAAACCTTATTATAAATTATTTTGGTATGAATTAAACTACTATAAATTATTCATACCAAACCATCCTGCTGTCATCCTCCAGCCCGTTACTGCTGTTACTCTGATGATGCTCACCTCTCTGAGTATTACGTTTCAAAGCTTTTAGCAATGCGTCCCTGGCCATCTTCCCAGCTTTCCCTTACCCAGTGCGAGACTGGCTTCATTTCCATTTCCTTCAGCCATGCCACTCCAAAGATATGGAAATACTTCTGAGAGACAGAAAAAAACACATTCCCAAACAACTGCAGCTCCTCTTCCTTTTTCATTCCCACTTCCTTTCTGCCTCCCCCCTCTGTAAGGTTGACGTTGTCCTGTCCTAGGATCAGCATCTTCTTCTGCGTCGGCACGTAAATATTCCGCTGTGGTGCGCTCCCACAGCTGCCTCACTGACAATTCCATCCCAGGTCCCATCCTCCCTACCTGTGATTATGTTCCAGGTATACCTCCCGAATACCAGATCTCCAGCTTGCGGAGAACAGGCTGAACGCAATTGCTACTACATTCACCACTTGCTCCTTAAAATTTATTTTTCAAGATTTTAAGCTGTGCTCCCTCGCAGCCTCTGTGAAAGCCTTTAGCAAAGGCTTTCTCCTCCTCCAGCTGACCACACCAGGCACTCTGCAGGTATGTAGTTCACTGATCCCTCCTCTTGTTTTTCCATCTCATGGAACACATTTTCTTATTTACACAATTTCTCTCTTCCAACGGCTGATTCTCCTGGTCAATGACACTTATCTCCATGAAGCAACATTTGGGTATAAGGTCTGCATAACATTTACTAGACAGAGCTGTTTCAAAGGGACTGGGAATAAATCAGAAAACAATTCAGCAAGCACAGTGGGGACAACAGAACTGTTTTCCCACCATATCAGGTCAGAAGGAAAAGTTGTAGTAAGTTTGTTCAAGGGCACCAAAGCATAAAAAAGCATTTTGTTTCTTCTGCTTTGAATAACTGTGGAAAATGCTAGCATTTAACACCGATTATTTAACAATTGTAGTCAATTTTTTAAGGAATATTCATGCTGGTATTTAAGCACAGAGACAAGTATCAGTTCAGGTTCTGCAAACCTTTGCATCCAGAGCCAAAAATAGGTGTGTCATGTCCTCTTGGTTGACTCACTACTTCCAAATGATGTGACTCAACGCGTGAGTGTCTCATGAAAATCTAGGCTTCTGTTTTACCTTTTAGTAAATCCAAAATGCTTAAATTTTTTCCCCATGCGCTCAGAGTTTCCTTTCACCAAAACACCCACCATTCCTCATTTATAGAGCAGTTTGGGAACACGTCAGGCCCTGGAATCTGGGAATCATAGAAACATAGAATGGTTGGGGTTGGAAGGGACCTTTAAAGGCCATCTAGTCCCCCACCCCTCGCAATAGGCAGGGACATCTTCAACTCGATCGGGTTGCTCAGAGCCCCATCCAACCTGACCTTGAATGTTTCCAGGGATGGGGCATCTACCACCTCTCTGGGCAACCTGTGCCAGTGTTTCACCACCCTCGATAGTAAAAAATTTATTGCTTATCTCCAATCTAAACCTACCCTCTTTCAGTTTGAAACCATTGTCCCTTCTCCTGTCACTACAGGCCCTGGTAAAGAGCCTTTTTTATCAGCCCCCTGTATCTATTGAAAGGCCGCAATGAGGTCTCCCCTGAGCCCTCTCTCTATTCTGAAGCCAGAATAAAGCAATGTGAGGGAGAAGAGAGCCAGCTGTGATGCAAAGGCACGCCGGGGAGCCTTAGGGGAAGGAAACAACCGAGGCAACAGAGAAATGTGGCAGCGGGAGGAAGCCTGCGGAGGCTGCACAGCGGGGGAGAGGCTGCGGGGCAGCACTGCAGGAACTGGCAACCGCGGCACGGGCAGGGCAGCGAGCGGGACGGCCCAGTGAGGGCGCCCACGAAACCTCCCTCCCTTTCGCCTCCCGCGGCCCGGGACTGAGCGGGGCTGCGCCCCCGCGGCGAGGTCCAGCCGCGCCCAGGCCCCGCTATGTGACCGGGTCGGCGCGGCGCCTGGCCGCAGCCCCGCTCCAGCCTCTCCTCCTTCCTTCCAAGCCCCTGCGGGGGGTCAGGCGCTGGGGCAGCGCCCCGGGGCAGGGCGGGCCCGGCGGCGGGGCAGGCCCCGGCGGGGCGGCGACCGCCCCCGGGGGAGCGGGAGAGGCTGCGAGGTGCGCCCCGGCTCGGGAGCGGCCGGCGGGAGATGCCGCGGGCGGGGAGGGGCTCCACCGGCGGCCGAGCCCAGCCCGGCCGCCGGGCCGGGCCTCGCCTGCCGGGGCCTCCCGCAGCCCCGCGCCCGGCCGGGGGGAGCCCCCGCCCGCCGCCGCGGTGCGGAGCGGCGGGCCGGGGCCGGAAGGGTTACAGCCGTGGAGGCCGGCGGCCGCCTCCCGGGAACGGCAGGAAGCGCCGGCGGGGCGGGCCCCGTGCGGGGGAACTCCCCCTCCCCGCGGCCGCTGGCCGCGCCGCGCCCAGCCGGGGCTGCGCCCGGCGCCCCCTCGCCCCGCCCGGGCCGGGCCGGGGCCGCGCCGCCGGGCGGAGGTGAGGCGGGCACGGCGGGTCCCGGCCCCGGGCGGGGGCAGGCGAGGGACCGGGGGCCGCGCCGCGGGGGGGCGGGCGTTGGTTTTCCCGCAGCGCCGCCGCCGGTGCTGCCCGCAGGGGGGGGCGGCGGGGATCGGGAGGGCCGGCCGGGCGCCGCCGCCAGGCCCCGCCGCTGCCTGCGGCCTCCCCGCTCCGCCGCCTCCCCCCGCTCCCGGCAGCTCCTTCCCTGGCCCCGCGCCTCGGCCTCCCGCGCCCCGGCCCCGCTCGCCCGGCCCCCTCGCGGGACGCTGCCGCCGGCGTTAGGGGCGGGCGCCCGGCGCGTCCCCTCCCCCGCGCCCGTGTCGGTGGCGGGGGCGGCCTCGGGCGGGTGGCGGGGAGCGAGGGGCGATGGAGCCGGTCCCGGCGCCTTCGCCTCTCCCCTGGAGGCGGCGGAGCCGGGACGGACCGAGCGGGAGGGCGCAGCACCTGGCCGGGGGCCGTGTGGGGCGGCTGCGGTGGCCGAGCTGGGTGGCGAAGCGGGGGTGCGTGACTGAACGCGTTGGTTGTGTCTGGACTCTCCTTCTGTCCCAGCAGGTGATGGGAGCATGAGTGAAAATGAGGGGGATCTCCAGCGAGATGGGCCGGAGGCAGCCGAACCCTGCGGGGCCATTTCGGACTGTTTCATGAGGGAAGCTTCTCCTGCGGGCTGCGGCCAGGAAGCGTCCCGCCCGAGGCCAGGCCTTCTCTCCCCAGAGAAGGGGCTGGAGAAGAGTTCTCGCTGCGGTTTTCGCAAGCGGAAGGAGACAGTGGTGCACCAGCGAGCATTCATGGGAGAGAAGCCCTACATCTGCATCGAGTGCGGGCAGAGCTTCAACCGCAGCTCCGACCTGATCCGCCACCAGCGGATCCACACCGGGGAGAAGCCATACATGTGTGCTGACTGCGGCAAGAGCTTCAGCCGACGCTCCCACCTCATCCAGCACCAGCGCGTCCACACGGGTGAGCGGCCGTACCAATGCAAGGACTGCGGGAAGAGCTTCAGCCAGAGCACCCACCTGGTGCAGCACCAGCGCAACCACACTGGCGAGAGGCCTTATGTCTGTGCCAAGTGTGGCAGGAACTTCTACCAGAACTCGGGCCTGCTCCGCCACGCCAACTTTCACACGGGCGAGAAACCCTACAAGTGCCCCCAGTGCGGGAAGCGCTTCAGCGACAGCTCCAACCTCATTGCCCACCAGCGGCTCCACACGGGTGAGAAGCCCTACAAGTGTGCTGACTGCAACAAGTGCTTCAGTGAGAGCTCTAAGCTGGTCATCCACCGGCGCATCCACACAGGTGAGAAGCCATACTTGTGCCCTGACTGTGGAAAGAGTTTCAGCCAGCGCTCGCACCTTGTCCAGCACCGTCGCACCCACACTGGGGAGAAGCCCTACAAGTGTGCCGAGTGTGGGACCTGCTTCAGTGACAACTCTACCCTTATCCGTCACCGTCGTACCCACACTGGGGAGAAACCTTTCAAGTGCTCCCACTGTGGGAAGAGCTTCAGTCGCAACTCCTACTTAGTCTCACACCAGCGGGTGCACGTGTGGTAGGCAGCGTCACTAGGTGTGCTCTGGGGGTGATCTAGGATGCAGCTCCTGGTCCAGGCCCATCCAAAATGTGCTTAAGGGACAAGGGGGTGGGCAAGGGTGCGACTATACCAGAGCCCCTGCATTATAGGCAGCTGGCCAGAGTAATGCCTTTGGCCTATGTTGCCCTTTTCAGTCACCTCGTCCTCCCAGCATACCTCGGGCATGGACGGAAAGTGAGCAGTGTTTGCGGTGGGTAGTTCTGCATCCCAAGGCCCTGTCATCCTCTTTCCCCGGTACTAGAATCAGATGCCATCTGCCACATGGCCAGGGTGCAGATATTTTCTCCCACCTCCCCGTAAGAGGTGTCTGCCTGGGAGCCTGAGCAGAGAATGCGCAACGTTCATGTTCACGTGATGAGAAGCTGCTTCGTCACGCAACAAATGCACGTGTGGTCGTGTCAAGGGAAATAAGATGGGAGATGGGGTCCTTAAGGGGCTTTGTTCCACTTGCAGCTGAAATGTTGTGACCTGGGTAATATTGCACAGGTCTATGGAAGCTCACCAGGCTCGTGGTCTAAGCCAGCTCTGTGTCTCATACAGGACTCAGAAAGGTCAAAGCTAAGTAAGTCCTGCTGAGGAGCTGGAGACTGTGTTATGCGTATACGGCGTATGGGCCAACTTGAAGCACAGGCAAAGACCCCTTGAGTCTGCTTGTGAAAGGAACATGTGGGCATACCCTGAACCAGAGAAGCAAGGCATGCCTGCAAAGGTTTTCTGCAAGTACTGCTTGGATGGTGGCAACGAGGGAGCTGCGGGATAGGGACATGGCCTGTTCTGGAATCTCAGAACTTGTGGGTAACTGATGTAGAAAACTATCATACCTGTAGACTTAAAAAAAAAAAAAAAATCAGAATTACACTCGCTGCTGCTCTGACTGTGGTACGCAACTTGACAGGTATATGGAGGTCGCCTGTAAGTTTGTACTGGTAGCCTCCTCTTTCTGCAGAATTTGGTTTCACAGATACGGTTCAAGTGGGCTGGTGTAAGCTGTGTTGCAAGATGGGACAGAACAACAGTGTACTAGGACCAACCTGATTCCATAGCAGTATTTCTCAAGTCCCATTTTGACCAGTGTGTGTGTGCGTGTGTGTAAATAACACCTGTATCTATGTATTCAGGTATGTATGAACTGGCTTTTATACTAAGTGTTATCTTCACGCTCATGTGAGCGATCATGCGTGCACAAACCATGACAGTGGTCAAAATGGCCTGCTGTGTGATACTATACCGTATCAGTACTTCTCAAAATGCTAAACATACTGTATATATTAGCATTTCTCAGTAAGAAGCTGGGAGAAATAGGTTTTGTACCAAAACATCTGAATTTTCACATCAGGACATTCAGTTTTACACTGATTACTTTGTGTGTGTGTGTATAAGATCTGGAATTGAGTTGGTTTATTTATATATCTATATAAAAATGTGTGGCCACTATGGTTGCGAGGAATGACTTCTAAATGCTACTCAGCGTAGTGCTGTCCCCCTCGTTTTACACAGGTACGTATCAGTGGCAGTTGTAGGATGTACCCCCCTCATGGTTTTAACTACAAGGAATTGCAGTGCAACACTTTAGATTGTTTATATTTTTGACTGTTTTGCTGCTGATCATTTTAGTGACAATACCTGACTGGCGTGCTTATCCAGCACTGCTGGAGCTTAGAAAAGATTTCTGGTTTTGCAATGTACCTTACTAATCCTGCAGCTGGCTCCATGGCTTCAGTAGGTCTCTGGAAAAATGAATGCAGACTGAAGCCGGTGATGGAGCTGTGATGGAGAAGAGATAAAGGAAATAAAGATGCTAAGATGATCCATGGATTTGAGCAGCTGCTGGCCAGGGATGCTTGTGAGTGGTTTGCTCTACAGAAGGGATTGCTGCTCCACAAGGGATTGCAGGGATCCTTTCTGCAAGCGCCAGCCACTTCTTGACACTCAACTGCTGATAAAATGTTACGGTCGTATAGTTTAATAAAAAGGAGCTGTAGGGGGAGCATGAAATTGTTTGCAGCTCCTAGAGGAACAAGGCACCTTTATGTGCAGCTGCTCAGGGAAGTAGAAGGAGCTTTCAGAAATGGGGTGGGCTTTGTTTACACAGGAACCAAAGCCTTCGTTTGCAAATGCACGTTTTTGCTTTAGCTTTGTGTTTGTTTGGTTGTTTTTGGGTTTTTTTTGAACAGCTTCAAACCAATGACTTCTTGATTTCTATTCCACTTCTGGAAAGTGGTTAGGAAATGTGACTAATGGTCATCTAGTTAGTTCCAGAAGTGTCAAGATTTTCATTTGCTAGCAGACTTTCAGATGGGATACTACAGCTCTCAGTTGGTAGGCTCATTTTTAACTGAATTCAAAGGTTATGCTGCAGTCCGGCTGTAGAACTGATCAATTTGTGTGGGTCTGACCCATTCCAGTTTAAATTTCCTAAAGGAAATCTACAGCACTAAAACTACTAACACTGTCTGTTTGGCTGAGAAGTCCTGCTTGTGAGGGAAAGGCATCTTGTGAATGCAACTTTTCTTTTGGCAATCTGAACGGAGTCGCTGTAGCAGATCAGTGAAATCGAACACAGGTCTGCAGATAGCTGAGCTCAACTCAAAGGGAAACCCTCTCACATGGAGATTCTGGTTTGAGAAGCCAGCTGCCGCTGAATATGCCTTTGCAGCAGTCCTCAGAGCATTTCTTTTCCTTTCTACATGCTTCGTGAAGTACTGTGTATGCTTAACAGTGTTCTATAAATTAAAAGGGTTGACGTGCATTTATTTCTAAAAGATCTTAATGAACTTATTTTAAAACCGTATGCCAAATCAAAGTGGCCTTAGGGTTCACAGCACGTTGCCAGTGCAGTAGTCTTAGCGGCTAGGATTGGATTGCTCACCAGTGTAAGCACATTTCTGGAGTTCCTTTCCACAGCCACTGTTCATTTTCCCTGTTCAGTGTCACTTGGCTGAAATAATTCACTTCCCCTAGCCTGTCTGCCCTTTACTGTTTGTGATCGTCTAGCTGGAGAGGAGAATCTAGGCACCACCCTTCCTTTGCTGTTGCAGAAGTTACAGGGTATGTTCCTCTTCTTCCAGGGATTTAATCGCTTTGCGGGCAGCACAAACTTACAAGTCAAATTCAGAAGACAGAGGTATGGGCATGTGCAAAAAGTCAAGAACCAGAAGGTTTACTTTCAACAGCAGCTAGCTCACTGGCTTCTCTACCAGCCATCTCCTCCCTCAGGGTTATAGTGGGAGACCACTGGAAAAAGCAAAAGGTAATTAGCTACTGTCATTCCAGCAGACCATCCCTAGCACACCATCCCAGACCTGTGGCACCAGCTGGTGCCCAGATCCTTCTGCCAGCTGAGGGAGCTCTGTAGAATACTGTAAATTCCTGTTGTGCTAATGGTGCTTAGATACTCCAGTGAGACTATGGCACTTTAGAAATACCTAAGATAGACAAATGGATGAATGACGTCTCTGAAATAAAATTTTTCACCCTAGTGTTCTTTGTTATCCCATCTTTTTTTCTTTCTTTCTCCCCAGAGTGACCTCCTGAGCATCAGTTTCTTGGCCCCTGGCAGGACCAGGCTTGGAAATACAGGTGTCATCCTTCACAGAGGGATGACTGTTACTTAGCACAGCTGCTGTGCAATGCAAATAAGAATCCGGAGGTGAGGGATATTCTTAGAGTTGGTCTTCATTTTCATCTAACATTTCTGCATGAATCTGAAAAGCCGGAGGGTGGCACACAGTGCTCACTGTTCTTTTACGAGAGAAAGTGGCAGAATCTTATTCTGCAGTGACACACCATCCTGCTGGTAGATGAACCTGGTTCTAGCAGACCTGCAGCTGCGGAGATTATCTCCCCAGTTCCGTCACCTGGGTTGTATGGGTACAGTTTTCCAGTCCCCTGCTGACAAAGTGTATGTGATAGTGATGTCTGAAATACAATTTCTTTTACATTCCTCTTTGCTTCGTTGTTTATGACTGGGAAAACAAATTTATTTTGATCTTGGTCAAGAGGTGTGTTTTATGTGTTTAATAATTTAAAAGCATTTAATGCGTAATCTCCAAAGCAATTTTTGAGATATATCAAACAAACAAAAATGCCCTTGCATGCACAGAAAGCTGTGTTCTTTCTGGGCCTGTTTCCCCTTTAGCCCAGCAACGCTGGTCTGAATAGCCAGAGACACGACAGCAGGAGCCTCCATCTCTGAAAACAAAAGGAAAATACGGGATATAGAAGGCCAATGGCGTCCTGGCTTGTATCAGGAATAGTGTGGCCAGCAGGACCAGGGAGGTGATTGTGCCCCTGTACTCGGCACTGGTGAGGCCGCACCTCGAGTACTGTGTTCACTTTTGGGCCCCTCACTACAAGAAGGACATCGAGGGGCTGGAGCGTGTCCAGAGAAGGGCAACGAAGTTGGTGAAGGGTCTGGAGCACAAGTCCTATGAGGAGCGGCTGAGGGAGCTGGGGTTGTTTAGCCTGGAGAAGAGGAGGCTGAGGGGAGACCTTATTGCTCTCTACAACTCCCTGAAAGGAGGCTGTAGCGAGGTGGGGGTCGGTCTCTTCACCCTAGTAACAAGTGATAGGACAAGAGGAAACGGCCTCAAGCTGCGCCAGGGGAAGTTTAGGTTGGATATTAGGAAAACTTTCTTCACCGAAAGGGTAGTCAGGCCCTGGAACAGGCTGCCCAGGGAAGTGGTTGAGTCCCCATCCCTGGAGGTATTTAAAAGATGGGTAGACGTGGTGCTTAGGGACATGGTTTAGTGGTAGGCTTGGCAGTGCTGGGTTAACAGTTGGACTCAATGATCTTAAGGGTCTTTTCCAACCTTAACGATTCTATGATTCTATGATATTTGATGAGATGGAGCAAACAGAGGCCAAAAGAGGCATCTGCTTTGCTGCTCATGCACTCGTGTCCCAAGCTCTCAAGGGCCTTCAGCTTTTCTATGCCTAACCTGATATATCTCACAAGTAGGCTGATCCACCTCTCAACTGTCCCCTCCCTTTTCTCATTCAAGTGCTTGCTGGCTTAATAGAAAATGCATGAATCCACCTGATAACTCTGCTTTTGCAGTCCTGATGGACTTTGACAACTGGCTGGCTTTCTTCTCACAGTCCTAGCCTGTTCGGGACGCTCATTCATGTGAACAGATACAAGAGCATTGGAACCAGAGAGCGTAAGAGCCAGACTTTTTAGGGGAAGCAAAATTTTCCTCTTTCTTCCTGAGGCTTGCTGTGGCGGTATCTGTAGCTGCAGATAGCTGACTCTGTGCCTGGGGGACACGTTGGGATGGGTGGGACAGCATGGTCACAGCACAGTAACCCTTCAAGAGTAAGTGAAAGCAGGCCATACCAGGTCCAAACATCCTCACGGATGCAGAGTGCAAAGATATGCAAACTCCTTTGTTCCCTTCCCTTTGGCACTCTCTGTGCAAAGCACAGCTCCATTGGATGTAAAGGTCAGCGTTGCTTAGAAGAGACTTGTCTGAATAGCCATACAGACAGGCAGTTCAAAATAACTCTGCCACACCACAGCAAACCTCGACTGCACAGCCTCGAGGAATTGACTGAAGTAACCTTCATCCGAAAAAGCAAAGCTACTCGCAGAACTCTCAACAAGCCTCGGGAGGCCAGACCAAGTAAGGTTCTTCTGCTTGGAAATGCAGCTGGTCTGACCCCTGGCACAGCTTCCTCAGAAAGGTTTCTCTGGCAATACTGCAAGCACAACTGGCCTGCACAAGCCTATCTCCCTGCCCTGGCCATGGGTAAGGGTAAGGGTAATGGCATGGCATTATCAAGAAGGGCAACACAACCAAAGTAAAGGTGTCACAAGGCGTTTTGCCATCGCAAAGGTGAAGGGTTGAACCAGGCCACCATGTGAGGGAAAGGGTGAGCAGAAGAGATTGAAATGGGATGAACAGCTAGGAAGAAAGACTGGGGAGTTGGATTTCCTGAAGCTGCTGGGAAGATGAGGTGATTTGGAGGTGGTAACAGCTGCGTGGGAGAAGGGTCACCATTCTCCAGATCCCCCAAGTAATTGCTCACTCATATCTGGACTTCTTTTTTTTTGCTTTTCAGAGCTCTTGCAATTCTCCCGCTGCTGGTCATATGTTGCTTTGGGCTATTGCCTGCTACGTCTCTACCTCAAGCTGACCATCACCAACATACTGCTGAACTCTACCTAGCTGTGGTTCAGGTGTTTGCGCTTTCCCATCTCTAAGCACAGAAACACAGAGGAGGCTTCTCTGTGTCAGTCCCTATTCTGTCAATGTTTTCCCTCACAAAAGGGCAGTCTCTCCTTGCATACCCCAAATCACCCCAAAGCACATACAACGTGCATCTGTCTTTACAGAAGGCAGAGCTTTTGACAGGCCTATGTCATTTGATCTGCCTTTTCCCAGACTTAGCAGAAGATCTTCTTTTCTAGGATGGTGACTGAGAAGTTGCTTCCCACAGCTCTGCACCTGGCTGTTGTGCTTAAGAAGATGCCTCTTTGCTGGTCACCTGTTTTCTTTTCTTGCCTCATTTCTTTAACAGCTGACCTTTGATTTCTCTCTATGCCTTCAGGCAGGTGCAAATACCAAGCAAAACAGGAAAAACAGAGTTTGCATATACTATGCACTAGAGAGATTGCAAACATCTTCCCAATTCATTGGACATATGATCAAAACTTTATGTGAACTTAGGGTCAAACAGGAACCACAAGCTGCTTTATTGGGAAAAAAAAAAAAAAGATATATTTTAACGATTGTCACAAGAAGGGAAGCAGCAATGGGAATGCAGGGGGTGGAACGGAACATTTTTCCTTGTGTCTAGAGAGAGAAGAATTGAAATCACTAAACATGAGTCCTCACATTCTTAGAAAGTTGAAAGAAGATGGCAAAATATGATGGTACTTCTTCTGGACCCTTGAAATCTAAGGAGTTACCTGGCATGGTTGACAGTGATGTTATGTCTCAGGTCTGTTCTGAGCACAGAGGTTGGTGTGAGCGCATTCAGCCACGTCCTGCCTTAAGCCTCAGGCACTTGCTTTCATTTGGCTAATATGTGATGTAGCTGCTAATGTTAATGTAACTGTGGGTTTCAACTGCGCCTTCCACCACCTCGGTGAGCCACTAATGCATGTGAAGAAAGAGTGAATTCCTTTCTCAAGAAATGTAACCTGAGAAGATCCTGAAATTCCCCAGGCTCTGAAGCTCTGAAACTCTCGATGCTTGGCCTTCATTGCCATCGGTGCTCAAACCAGCCAGTTCCCAGCAGGGGCATTCCTGGGGAGGGAAGCAGTGAAGTGCCAAGTCACAAGCAAGTGGGGGAGAAAAAGGAAATGGCTGGTATTTAAAAATACTCAACCGAGGAGGCATGAACCATGAACTGGAGAAGCCAGAAGAAACCCAAATATGGCTTAGAATAGAAGAGAGAATGAATAATTACAGATGCTCCCCTCCAAACCTACGAGTAGGTGAAAATCACGTCGCTGCTGCTGTGATCGTGTAGGTTAATGCTGGTGCATCACAGCGGTGGTATTGTTTTTTCTAGAGCTGAGAAGAGGTGTTCTTCTGGAATATATCTGCAAATTGGTACCTCTGTCTATAACACGAAGCTATTAGACTCATGCCTGTGAAGAATACTCTTCCATTCTCTTGCTTGGTGCTAGCACAGCCCCCGTATCTGCAGTACCCTTCCAGCACTTAAAAATTAAAAATCATGGTAACTTTCTCCCTGATCCACATAAACAACATACATCAGCTGAATAGCGGACACTGCCATTAGCTTTTGTTGCAAAACCGACATGTGAAGGACTGCTAAAGTAAAGCTTGTGTGAAGAGGTTTTGTGCTGGCATCTGTGCACAGTGAGGTTTGCTCTCTCGTCCCTTATGGACATGGGCAAAGGATTCCTGCATCCTCATTCACAAGGCTCCTTCATCTGGCTGAAAATGTCATTATTTCTTGTAGCAAACAGGTATGTCCGAGGCTGGGCTTTCATGACTTCTGCCAATTGCGAACAGCTCTTGCTGACTTGTGACAGCAGATTACATTGGATGGCTGAGGCTCTTGCCATCCCCAGCCACCCGCTGGGTTATTTTTAACTTGGATTGCTTCCCTGATCCAGCGCTCAGCTCCACAAACAGCAGACTTGGCACAAGGGAGGGAAAATTGCAGTCTGGGGCGGGTAGTAACAAACATCCAAAGAGCTCAGCGGTTCCTTAAATTGGTATTGCCACCATGCAATCCACGTCATGAAACAACAGCCCTGGGGGAACAACGACGAGTTAAAAGAAAGCAGAACAAAGGCATCAAACAGAACTGTACCTTTTTTTTTTTTCACACAATAAATATTTCCGGAGGAGGGCCAGCTTATGAATCTTTTATTTTCAAAATGTACATTACACAGCTGGAATTGGTGCTCATCTCTTGCTAAGTACCTTTGAGGAGTGGAGCTGCCCGGTGTGCGCTACCCTGCTCAGCCCACTCAAGCTGTGGTTCCACCTGCATTTCTTTCAAAAGCAAAATGAGTGTCCCTCATCTCCTCCTCTGTGTGTCCTCATGGTCGTCTACTCCCATGCTCTGCTCGCTGTGCCAGTGCAGCTCTGTGTGCAACTGCATCATGACTCAGACTGGAAAGTTTCAGTGGCTGAAGAGTAATAGTTCCCCACTCTACCCTCAGTTATTTTTAGCCGGATCAGTTCCTGATCCAATCCACTATACAGACACAAAAACAGCTGTGTCAGTATGACAGGCAGAAAATGTTTGAGGGAAGGGGAGGAGAGGCTTAGATGAGTTTAATCACCACTGGTACCAAACGGGAAACCGCAATCATGAATGATTGCTTTAAATGCCCAGCAGCAATTATTTAAACTTCTCTACGGCCACCTGTCTTACTCCGTATGCAAGAAACAAGGCCTAGGGAACTTCACAAGTCTGTGCCACAGAAACCAAATGGCATTGTGCCTGGTTTAGCTGCACCTTTCTCAGTGAATCAAGGGAAGCTGAATGCAGGGAGCCTAAACAAGTCTGCTGGTATGTGTAGCAGAGAGGGTTCCTCATATCTTGCTTACCTGCTTGTGGTTTTGCCAGCCTGTGCGCTTAAATGTCAAGTCCTGCAGAGATCAAAGTTTGCCATCTTAGTAGTTTGTCTGGACACCAGCCACGAGCAGTTACTGAGAAATGTGCAAAATGTGTTTAGAAAATGCTCTAGAAATGATCTGCTGGCATTTTAAAGCTTGCTTTGAAACGCTCTAAGTACTGTGGCACAGAAAGCAAGTGGCACCTTCTCTGCTCTGCAAAACAGTGGTGTTTTCATGTTTGTACCCTTGGGCTCAGGGTAACCCTGACTGCTTCGACCTCTTTTCTTGCTGCCTTCCTCCATCTTGCAGATTGGGTAAATAAAGTCAAGTCTTTACTGAGTTGTGGCAGCTTGGCTTTGTCTCATGTGCTGTTGTCCTGTCCTGAAAGTTTGTTTTCTTGGCAGAAGTGGTTTGATGTAACATGGATAGATTTTCTTTTTTGTTGTCTTCTTCCCCAAGCCTTTTGCTGCTGGGATGGTCTCTCCTACTTCCTTTTGTCCTTCCCCGGTGGCATGCTCTGACAGACAGCTCAAGGGAGAGACGGGGAGTCAGGGATGATTTCCTCCCTGTTTATGGGGACTGTTACCCTGGTGTTATCTTGCCTTCTGTGGGAAAAGCATCTTCTCTTTGTGTTCAGAGTAGTGGGTTAAAACCAGAGAGCTGGTACATCCTCCAGCTCCTAGAAGCAGGGACTGACTTAATTAAGGAAAGGAAGGTCCCGTGTCTGGATGTCTGTCCCCTGCAGCCTCCTGTCCCAGCCACAGAGCAGGCGGCAGACAGAGACGGCAGAATCCGGGTCTCCCCAGCAAGGAAGACCATCTGAAGCAGGAGGAGCAAGTTCCTCCTCTTGCACAGGCTTGGCTACGGAGACAGCGGGGGAGAGCAGCCAGAGCTGCAGCAGGATGAGGGATCCCAGGGGCATGGAAAAGAGAAAGAGAAAGAGAGAGATGGGAGGGATTGCTGTGCTGGTAATTTTCCAGGGAAAAACACAGTTTAGGATACATTTCTTACAAATACAAGAAGCTTAATTTAATACTGTTTTTTCAATAACATGATCTATCTACAAGTTTAATTAAAAATCAAGCATAATAAGAGCCAAAATAAAGTAAGACCTCAGCCCAAAGCAGAAACTGAAATGACTTTCCTTCTTCCTTTAGCAATACTTTGCCTGGTTTCTAAACATGAACATTAGCTTCTGTTTGAGACAGGTTGCCGGATTAAAGCATCCGTCTCTCGGTTTGGAGTACAGTATTGCAGCGCACGCACCTCGGGTGAATGAGTGATTCAAGTGAAAACACGTCAGACAGAGCATATGCGACGGACCGTGTGTTTTGATTCATGGCTCTCCTAGAAAGCTCGTAAAGATGACAAAGACCTCTGTGGTCTTAGAGGCAGAGACTGAAAGAAAAAAAGAAGGAGGGAAAATGTTCCACTGCAAAATGTTGAGGGAAAAGTAAAGAGCTGCCCGAACCTAAGCATGTGTCCAGAGCTGGACTCTGTGGATAAAGATGCTAATTCTGTACTATTTAATGATACTACATCAAAAAGCACAAAAAAAAAAGCTTAAATTCCAGTTAGCCAGTGCCTGCTGACACATTATATAGTGGTCAAATAACATACCTGAGACACATGCTAAATACTGACCATGACCAGAAGACAGTTAGTAATTCTGAAGCATAATTTAAAGATGAAAAGTATAATTAACAATCTAGAGATTTATTCAGAAACAAAAAATCTGCTTAGTCAATTAAAACCACTTACTGGGGTATATGACCTACTCCTCCTATAGGGTGCCTGAGCAGTTGCTGCTGTGGGCAAGGAATGGTGGGGATATTGTTAGATGAAGACTTTGCTCCACCCAAAGGCACAAATACAGAAAGGATTTATAGAATCATGGAATGGTTTGAGTTGGAAGGGACCTTTAAAGGCCATCTAGTCCATCCCCCCTGCAATGAGCAGGGGCATCTTCAACTCGATCAGGTTGCTCAGAGCCCCATCCAACCTGACCTTGAATGTATCCAGGGATGGGGCATCTACCACCTCTCTGGGCAACCTGTTCCAGTGTTTCCCCTCCATTTCATGCAACAGTAGTGACTTCTGCCTAGATTCCACTCAAAATAATATGTAGAATTGTCAGCCAAAGAATGCCACAGCAATGATGGTTCAGCAAAACACCTGACCTCCTACAGCATTTACTTGAAGACTGCACAAAACAGGATATGTGAAAATCCATGATTTCATCTGCTGTCAAGACAGAAGTTTCTCAGGAAGGTAATGAGAAAATTATAAGGGATACTGGCATGTTATCTCTTCAGAAATGCAGTCTGTTTCTTCTGAGAGTGGTCTTGCAGCAGGCGCAGGAGTAGCTGAGAGTGCAGGAATGCTAGTGTTTGCCTGGGGATGGGCTGCTGCAAGGCTTGGTAGGGCAGAACCAGGGGGGGAAATGTCATGCTCAAAGATCAGTCACAGATAGATGGGGGAAACCAGAGCAAAGACAAAGCATAAAACTGGCGTGGCAATTGTTTCGGGGCTGGATTGATTGCAGACACTGATGTGAAAGGCATCCAAGGTGATTGCCTGTTGTTTAGGTGATTTACTATGGCTTTAGCAGGCATAAAACGGGATTAAAAGGGAAAACACGAGGCATCTTTTTGTTTCATATGTTGGTGTTTCCGAAGGTGGAACACTGTGGTGTAATCGCTCTGGCAGCAAGCTTTCTGTCCTTACCTGACCCCAACCAATCCTTCCTACCTCCGAGCAACAGCACATTTGCATCCCTTCTTCCCCCCAGTTGTTCAACAGGGAACTATTTACAACAGGGCAGTTACACCGGCCATTGAGTGCCTGTAATGAAGAGGGTGTTCAGCTGTGGTACCTGGCAGGGGGGATGTGAATAAAGGGATGAAACTGGAAAAGGGAACCTCTTAAACCCCAGAAGAATTTGTAACATGGAGCCACAGCCCCTGTCACACATGCTGAAAAGAAACGGGGGGAAAAATGGTCCCCAGGAAAACCAGACTGACTGACTGACAAAGGTAAACCAGCCCAGAATTACTTTCAGGCCAGAGGAAAGAAATTGAGTACATTCATTGACCTCCATGGAGGGCCAGAAATGTTCAGGTGATGTTAAAGCCACAGAGGAGGATCCATCGGTTCAAATTTACCTGCAGGAGAAAGCAGGCCGGCTGAATCCTGCATGTTTTTCCAGGTAATGCACTGAGTCTAATAAAACCACATTTTGTTTTAGCTCTTGATTTATCCTATCAATTTAAAATAAAATTTTAAAATTTGAAAAATTTTAAGACGAAGTCGATTTAAACAGAATCATGAGTAGGAGTCACTCCTAAAACATACCTTACTAGCCTAAGGCTGTATCTGTTCTTCCAACAAAAAAACATAATTGGCTAGTGCAAGAAATACATGGCAGCTAGCCTTCTTCCTTGCTGTGCTGGTGTGTGCGCAGCGTTCTGCTTGCCGTCTTTTCCAACAGCCTGTCATCTTCTAGCAGAGACCCTCCCGTAAGCTGCAGCACCTATTTTCTTAGTCTAAGAGAAACTGCAGAGACCCATGACTTTTCTTGGAGATCGCCAAGGTCGAACAAGTGATTTCACACATTCATGTGAGGTTGTTTAGAAATTACTTGTAGATGAAGAGTTTTCCCTTTCTTGGGTAGGATGTTTTGACTCACAAAGGTATTTTGCGGCTTCTAATGGCTACGTGAGGTCATTCTCTAGCTTTTCGTGAGTGTTCTGGAACTATTACAGGGGACCTAATTAAGCCCTCATATAAAAAAATTAAAGTCTAATGGGCTAGCTAGAGTTGCATATGGACTTTTGCCTAGACTTTTTCAGACCCAGTGTCAGCCATCAGTACCGCACAGCTTTCTGATGAAGCTTTCTCAACCACCTTGCTGCAATATCCCTCGTGTGGCCTTTTCCAGTATTGCACAGGTCAAAAACTGGAACATCATCTGGCGCCTGGCAAAGGAAATTTAACATTCTGCCAGGTTTAGATTACCACTCCAATTTCAAAAGGTAATGGAACAAGCCGAACTGGAGCGGGGAGCATTTGATATTTTAAAAACAAGGGGAAAAAAGCCCCCCAAAACTCCCAAAACACCCCCAGTCAGTCATAGAATCATAGAATCATTTAGAATCATAGAATCGTTTAGGTTGGAAAAGACCTTTAAGATCATCAAGTCCAACTGTTAACCCAGCACTGCCAAGTCCACCACTAAACCATGTCCCTAAGCACCACATCCACACATCTTTTAAATACCTCCAGGGATGGGGACTCAACCACTTCCCTGGGCAGCCTGTTCCAGTGCCTGACTACCCTTTCCGTGAAGAAGTTTTTCATAATATCCAACCTAAACCTCCTTTGGCACAACCTGAGGCCGTTTCCTCTCCTCCTGTTGCTTGCTGCCTGGGAGAAGAGACCGACGCCCACCTCACTACAGCCTCCTTTCAGGGAGTTGTAGGGAGCAATAAGGTCTCCCCTCAGCCTGCTTCCCTCCAGGCTAAACAACCCCAGCTCCCTCAGCCGCTCCTCATAGGCCTTGTTCTCCAGACCCTTCACCAGCTTCATTGCCCTTCTCTGGACACACTCCAGCACCTCGATGTCCTTCTTGTAGCGAGGGGCCCAAAACTGAACACAGCACTCGAGGTGCAGCCTCACCAGTGCCGAGTACAGGGGCACTATCACCTCCCTGGTCCTGCTGGCCACACTATTCCTGATACAAGCCAGGATGCCATTGTCCTTCTTGGCCACCTGGGCACACTGCTGGCTCATATTCAAGTTGGAAAAGACCTTTAAGATCATCGCATCCAACCATAAACCATCTTAGTTTGCATGGTGCATTTAGGTCTGTTTTCCTTCCTGTATTATGATCATGACTGCAGCAGCGAAGTCCAATCTCTGAAACCGTGGACAAAGCCACCACTTATATATTTAGAGCTTGTCCCAGGAAATCAAAAAGCTATGCAAATACTGGCTGTTTTGATCTCAGAATTGCAACCAGGGTTGACAAGCAGCAAGGGGTAAAAAACCCAAAACAACCCAAAAAATTAAATAGAAAGGGAAGAAAACTGGCTAGGAAGCTCTATAGGATAATAAGTAATTTAATTTAAAAGGCACCCAGTGTGAACTCTTTATAATGCTATATTCTGAGCTGAAGAACTGAGTCTAAATTCCTCTGCCAATAGTTTCTCTAATAGGATTATTGAGTAGTTAACATTCACTAATAAATCATGTACAAGATTTAGATAAAGCAATGCTACCTAAACCAAATAATAAAGACATAAAACAGGAAAAATATGCCCTTGCACATAAACGTCCATTTCAGTTGTAAATCTCACATTTTCCTTTGCAAGCAGCCTGTAGACTATTTCTGAAAGTGAGAAACCCTTAAGAACAAATATTTTAAAAACATTGTAATTATAAAGTTGATAGTAGAAGGAGTGAAAGCTCAGCTTTGTATGTTACATATTATTATCATTGTGGGTAACACCTGATCAAAAAAGATTTTTATCAAACCTAGAGGTCAGAGTTTAAATACTGATGATCCATTTCATGCTGCAAAAGTCTCATCCCACCGTAATACAGGCATTTCATGACTTGACTGCATTAGGTACCATCAAACTGAGAAAAATACAAGAGAAACCACTGTGAATTATCCATATCATTAAGACAGAAAATTAAAAATAGAAGTGTTCCTTCCCCTGCCCTGCAGTATAAACCAAAAATATTGCACATAATACTACCGTAAAATCAGCACCACAAAACTCGGTTCAGAATACTCCTTCCTCTTACAGAGATAAAACATTTGAGAATGGACTATTACATTGTTTTCTAATTACACAGTTATACATTTATATTTATAGTAATATGTTTTATAATCAAATATGTATATTTACATTGAGACATTTATTTATAAGTAAATAATTTTATGTCAGAAATTTTAAAAGCCTTTACATTTTTCAAATTATTACACATACAGGTTTTCTACATAAGCCAGAAGAAAGAAAAGAAAAGGTGTAACCACAAGGACATGTTTTGCCTAGAAGGGCTACATAGCCCTGGATGATACATGTCATCACAGCAACCTATCTATCTCCTGCACAGTCATTTGAAGTTTCACAACTCTAGTTCAGATTAAATACCAATGAACTGATTCATTCTTACAATGAATTTCACTGTAAATAATTGTAAAAAGTACATTTAATACCATGACTCAGTATGCAAAACATCTTCTGCCCCCCCTGGCCAAAGCTTGCTATGCCTCACACCTACCTCCAGCAAAGGCTAAAAGTGTCAGCACAGCCAATAAATGGCCCCACGGCTTCATAACCAGGCTTCTGACACTCACTTTTCCCAAAGATTCATGTTTGAACTAGTAAAGGGACCAGGATGATTTGCCATCAGTAACTGCAACAAGGAAAGCACCCCTAATTACATCATGTTTTAAAATAGCATCCCATACCCCCAAAAATAGAAGGCATCACAAATACACCACAAATTTTCAACTTACAAGCCTTTGACTTTTGGTGGGGTGAAAACTAGTACTGAGGAATCTATGAAAGGTCACAAAGAAAAGCAAAGATCTATTAATAGGCTTGCATGTACTATACAGCAGTCTACCAATACACTGGAAATGTTCAGGGGGTCTGAAACTGAAAAAAGCCTTACAACCACTCTTACAGCACTGAGATCAAAAGTGAGGAAAAGATGAGAGACCACGCTGTTACCAAATCTTTCATTCCTGAGAGTCCCAGTGGTCAGCATTACATAAAACATTTATTAAAAATGAATGCCATTCCATAAATAACTTGCATGTATTATGTAAAATATTTATTAAAGATGAATGCCATTCCATGAATAGCTTGCGTGCTGCTTAGTTTGAGTAACAACTATGCATTTATCCATTGTAAATGAAGTTCTGTCTTCTGCCCAACGAAATGTCTTTTATACCTCAGTCTGTAACCCTTTTCATAAGTAAAGTTTACAAACACATTTTATACGACATGTACTTTAAAATACAGCTTTCATACAAACACATGTAAAAAAGAACAATGAATGCAGCTCATTAGTAGCTCTTGACAAGGGCTCAACAGGAGGGAAAGCAAATACAATAGAGAGAATAAAATGTCTGGGATGAAGAACCTCTAAACCTGGCCTATGGCTAGGAGACAACCATGTTTACACAGGAACATGAATTAGAGCTCAGGTTTATGTCCTGCCGAGTTAAACCACTTCCCACATTGCTCCTTGCATGATCCTACGCTGACTGAATAAGCAAGAAGCAAGAAAAAGTAAGAAGACAGAGAAAGCAACACCAAACTCTTGACACCTTCAGAAGGGCAGGAGCAAGAGCACAGCATCCCTACATACTTATTTCAAAGTACAGCAGCTGCCGATCTCCTGTTGCACATGCTGCCCTGGTGCAGAAGGGGTCTAGAGGGAAAATTTAGACAACTGAAAAAAATCATCCTTAGCTTTTACAGACAGATATCTCTACATTAGGTCACCATTTCTGAAGCTAGGTCCCATCTTCAAGCATTTCTTAGCTATACTGAAAGTTTAGAAATGCAACTTTAAAAACCGCAGACCTAGCTGGATCATTGGACGTGATAAAGAAATTATTTATTCCATTACTTTCCACTTCCCATACACAGACCCTTCTCTGTCACGATCCTCTGCCACCTTATGCACATAGATTTGGAGTCTACAACAGTACACACATGTATACGCACATGCACACACACACACATATAAAATCTATAATAGTATATCCCTATATCATATAATATCCAATATAATAATATGATATTGGATAGTCTATCCAATAAATTAATCTGCCTTTTCGTATATACACAGTGATTCCTACTGTTAATTGAACTGCAGCTATGCATAGACAAATTCCCTTCCCCTCTAACTGAACAAACAAGCTTTTTACAGAAACCACATCATCTGTGTTTCCTGACTATGTTGTTTCAGATTCTGACTTACTCATCTTTTTGCCTTCTGGGCTTCTTTCTTCTTTGGTCTTAATACTTCATCGTTTCTATTCCACACATCCCTTCCAGAAGACAAACTACAAAATCACAGGAGTGAAACTGCTGATTTTTTGAAACCCCGTCTTTCAGAGAGAGATGTCTTATCAGCACATCCTCATCTTGAGCAAAGATTAACTCTGTATTAAAAATGAAAAGAATTAAAAAATATTACTTAAAATCCAGAAATCTTGCATATAACAAACTGAGAGTAAGTCATCGAACAAAACAAGAAAACCCCCTTATTCAAATATTCAAAAAGCATTTCTAGAGCATGATTCACCTACTCCTAAGGTAGACATCTAAAATAGGTCAGATGAATCACCGCCTAACAGTGTTCGTTTCTCTCCAGTGACTGTGAAGGGAGCCCAGACCGTAACTCAGATGGAGACACCCATATTGCAGCTATTGAGATGCGGGCAGGCAAACACCAGCCCCAGTTTTCACCCAGATTGCCTGCCTCAGATGCACCCCAGTTTCTGCAGGAACTACCCTGCAGAAGCAGGCCCTTGACAAGGGGAGCAAAAGCTCTGCCTGGTGCCTTCGATTGCTTGCCTGCCCTTTTCCAGCTTTCTCGAGAAAAGCATTCAATGAGAGCTGCTGCAGCAAGCGGGCAGAGCTCTTCTGTCCCACCCCTCCCCTCAAGAACCAAGAGGTTTGGGATGAAGGGGGAAAAGGGAGTTAAAAAGTGTTTTCCTACCCCCTCTTCCCTGTGAATACAGGGTCAGTCTGCTCATCCTACATTTTCTTTCCACTTAGATATATTCAGAATGAGACAGAAGTTTCAAAATCAGAAGAGAGTTCAACAACTCTATTTGATCTTTATTAAAATACGTATTTTCAGATTTGGGGATCGATTTCATGATATACTTTTGACAGGCTCATGGAGATTTTTTCTGTAGTTTCTTGCAGACATAAGGCTTTTTTATCCCACTGTCAGTCCCACTGTCATTAGTCACTTCGGAACCAACTGGCTCATTCCAATCAAATTTAACATGCACGCAGAGGAATCAAAGATGAGCATGCTCCAGAAATCAGCGGCTGGGTACAGCAGAGAGCTCTTACTGGCACCCCCATGGAAGGATCAGCAGGGAGAGACTAGCTCTTATCCATGTTGTTTGGCAGTTTATGTAATATCTTGTCCAGGCAGCAGGTCAAAATATTTGGTTTAGGGACACTGAATCTGTTGGGAATGTGAGAGGGACATAAAGATGATTTGGGGGTAATGGGCTGCTTGGAAGAGGGAGCCCTAATAAGCTTCCTTTCTTCAGGCTGAAATAAACAACAGCAGAATGTGCCACTTGTTGCAATAAAGTATTAATGGGAATATTTGTTAGTAATAATGAGCTAACTATATACTGTTTGGGGTCTTTAGACTGTAAGGATTTGGTTCTGTAACACTGCACATGACCAGGATTTCCACCACTGTCCACTGAAGTAGCTGACAGAAGGACTGTCAAGGGCCAAATGTGGGGCTAGATAACTCCACCTGAGCCTGGAAGCTGGTGCTCCTAAAATGATGGAGAGGACTTACACCTGGTTTTTGCTAGCCCTTCCTCTCTAGGAGTTCCTGAAATGCTCACATCCTGTAGAACATGGGGACCTCTGCCTCCTACGAGAATTTCCAAAGCAGACTACCAGAAATTAATCAGAAATTCATTAACTTCTCCTATGAAGAAAGGCTGAGAGTGTCGGGGTTCTTCAGCCTGGAGAAGAGAAGGCTCTGGGGAGACTTTATTGTGGCCTTTCAATATGTAGAGGGGGCTTATATGAAAGATGGAGAGAGACTTTTTGCCAGGGCCTGTAGTGACAGGACAAGGGGCAACAGTTTTAAACTGAAAGAGGGTAAGTTTGGATTGGATATAAGGAATAAATTTTTTATGATGACGGTGGTGAGACACTGGAACAGGCTGCCCAGAGAGGTGGTAGATGCCCCATCACTGGAAGTGTTCAAGGTGAGGTTGGATGGGGCTTTGAGCAACCTGGTCTAATGAGGGATATCCCTGCCCATGGTGGGGGGGTGGACTAGAAGATCTTTGAAAGTCCCGTCCAACCCAAACCGTTCTGTGATCCTATGATCTGAGAGCACCTGAGGAGAGAGTTGGTGATTTTCCTGGACCTGGGAATTCAGGACAAACCCCGGAAAGCAAGGATGCCGGTTTCCTAGCAGGGCTGGGAGGTAAGAGGAGTGAACTGCACATGCCAGTTCCTGCGCTCGGCAGGGCCCGGGGGCCTGGCACCCGTGCTCCCAGCACGGCACACCCGGCAGGGCCCCCCGCGCCCACGCAGCACCCTCGCTCAGCCCCGGCAAGCGTCCCAGTCAACCCCCACCACGGGCGAGCCGCCGGGGCTGGGGAAGGGGGTGCCCGGGCTGGGGGCTGCAGGGCAGCAGCACGCAGCTGGAGAGAAGCGAGAAGCCACCACTGAAACTACGCGGGGGAACAGCAAGCAGCCTGGCTGGTCCAGGCAGGGAGCATGGGCACAGGAGCACATCTGCAGCGATAACAGGTTTGGAAAACAGCCTCTGGGGAGAAGCGGGGGAACTGCGTTTGTTGAGTCTAGAGGAGAAGGCTGGAAGTAGGGCACGACATGATAACGCAGTTGCAGTGCATGAGAGGTTGTTATTAAGAGAGGCAGTGATTACATTGCTGGAAGGACAAAGATAAGATCTAATCGGCTTAATTTTCAGGAAAGAAAAGAAGAGAGGAAAAAAGAAAAAGGCTAGATGTTGCAAAAACTTTCTCTGAGTAAGGCAGCACTGGAATAGATTACCTAAGGAAGTTGTGAAATCCACTTCACTGGAAGTTGTAAGAAGTTAACCAAACATCACCGCGCTCTCTCAGTAGAGGATGGACGGCCATGCTATTTCTCAGCCTTTGTAAAGCAGAAGTCCATTTAACCTTTAAAAAAAAAAAAATCCATACATATGGGTCATTAAATGTATGGGCAGTAAATAAAAAGTTTAGCATTTGGATAAAAAAAGTACTATAGTTTTACAAATCCTAATTTTACCACTACAAATGCAAGCATTTAAATTCAAAATGTCATTTGGATAGCAAACATCGATCTTTCCTCTCAAAGAAATTGCCTTGCAGTTCTTGAGCAGGTAAATGCTGGCAAGATCTTTTAGCACTATTTCTGTCATACAAGTTACCTCATCACACCTCCTTCCTGCTACCAACCTTTCTCCTCTGTTATCTCCTGCTCCCACGTAGCAACCTGCAGGGTTGTGTCCTGCAGAGAAGCGCTGGCCACTTCTGTGTTCTTTGGGGCACTTTTGTTCCTATTTAAATGCTTGCGGACTGGGCCAATCTCACAGCAAGATTACACAGTCATCTCTCCACTATCTGAGGTTATGGGGCCATAGGATACCTTAGACACTGGAAGAAAACAGATCGTATGGTTCTTTTGGGACCCACCGTAGAGCAGAATACTCTCAACATATAGAGTATACTGAGACATGCAGACCTTCCCAGTCCATCAAGGGGTATTAAGTCCATCAGGACATCTTAACTCCATTACCTAAAGGACACAGAGTTAGGGAGGTTTTCTTGAGATGCTGCATGGATGTCTAATGTTAATCATCTAATCAGATGCTGAGTTCAGTCCGGCCTTTCACCACCAAATGGTCCCACTACCAATAACTCCGATAACCTTGGCCAGCCAACCAGCTAATGCTAACGGCACAGCTGGTTAGGGCTATGTGCTGACTGGGCAGGTTGCTGGCAGTCCCTGGACAATACTAGGAGGTGTTCCTCAGTCCATCCCACGCAGAGAAATGTAAACTACCCTGACACTGCCAAACCATTTCCTCTGCTAGGAAATATGCTGCAGTGACACTGGAATGACTAAACAGGCTTGGTAGAGCTTAGTGACTCTGGCTCATAGTGATTTGCGTGATTTGGTGAGACACTTGTCTCACCGGTGCTTTGATATCCACATAACTTGTGAGCTCAGGCACAGTGCTACATGAAAACACAGGTATCCCACATCTGATGGGTACGCAGGATAAAAGGTCCTCTGGGAGATGGAAATTTTGGGTAGTGTGGTGCAGGTTGTACTGCAAGGCTCCACCCTCAAGACCAGCACAGGGTCAGCAGTGACGATGCTGAGCCACAGGTTATAAGTCTTGCTGGGTCTGATCGGACTCTGTGGGGAGCCACTCAGGTGCCTCTGCAGTTGCTCCCCAAAACTTCTGGCTCCATCAGGGCACATTAGCTTGGGCTCTTCACCATGTGCTTCCAGACCCAAGCTGACTCTGAAACAATCTAGGCATATTCCTACTCATAAACCCTATGAGGATAAGATGGGCCTTCTCAGAGTCAGCTCTGGTACCTCTGAACTTCAGGGATAGCATATCCACAAACTGGATAAGCTACCTAGACACATTAGACATAGCTCATTTCATTAGCACTGAAAGAGAATTTTGAGTGTTCGAAGTCATGTACAGATATTATTTACTGAGGACATCATGCCTTTGCAAAATAGACTGGGGAGTAAGATTTATCATTGTTTTATGATGAATGTACCAGCCTAGAAAGAGGCAAGCACACTTGTCAAGGACTCTGGAGGTACGTGTCCAGTTCTTATGTCTGCTTCTGGCCTGATGGGCTGCTTTGTGCAAGTCTCTTCACCTACCGCCGTCTTCCCATCTTTGTTCTCTCCACTTGTATAACTGTGGCATGCAGTTGTCACATGTTGGTGAGAGGCACTATATAAAACAGAGATATAATGATGAAGGGTATAAGAGAACTGGTGGCAGATGGAAGATGAGAACCCATGAATTCCAGGCTGCAAGTACTCGACCCAAGGACACTTCATCTGAAGAATCAGTTCATGGATTTCGCTCTCATAAATGCTGTTCTTCATATGGTGTTTGGAGGAATAATCATATCTGATGAGTTTTTTTCCCCCTCTATTCCAGCTGAGGATGACGTTGCCCCAGCTGAAAATAAGGAGACCCGTCATCTAAAAATTCATATGAAAATGAACACACTTTGACCCTTACATTCACCAACAGAGAGCCCAGATGGGAGAGAAACCCCTTAGGTGCTGTGACCATGGAAAGGGTTTTGATGGGTATTCTGACCTGACTCAGCATCAGCTGGTTCACACTGGAGAGAAGCCTAATCTGCATGCTCCTTGTGGGAAGAGCTGGAGCAAGGATTCATCCCTTACTCAGCATCAATGAACGCACCTCAGAAAGAAATCAACACCTGAATGGAGTGTGGTCACTGTGAGTCCTGCAGGGCAGGCATTCACTCCTGCACCAGAGATGGGATAAAGGTGAAGATATCCAAGCCACTGTTGGGAGTCTTGCAGGGAATATGAGGCACAACCCCAAACACTACAGAGATCAATCTGACAATGCTCCAGTGCAGTGGGGTAACAGTGGCTGGATGCAAGTACCCTACTGACACGATGGGCCTTGGGAGGTCATGTTGGTTTTGTGAGAATCACTAATGAGGGAAGATGAGGTCCAGGGAAGGGGGAACCTTGAAGTTGTGAGAGAAAGAGAAGAGGTAGAAAAAGGAGCAGGGTGAGTGGAGTCAGCAGGACAGCAAACAGCATCTTTGGGGTGTTAAAAGAGCTATCTGGGTGCTGGGGTGGTAGTTAACTTGGGCATCTGGAGTTCCTGCCCAAAAGAGAAAGAAGGTAACTTTATCCTTGTTCCTTTCTGAGAAAGCATAGTACAAGGTATTCTAGAGTTATTATGAATCATTGTTTGCACTTCATTAGTCACTGTTAGCTGTAGCTTGTAAGTACTTCAGATCCTAGACTACACAATACCTTGCAGGGTTTGTTTCCCTCACCTTCTGTCCCTTGTCAGAAGTCAGACATCTAGGTCTCATATCCACCAACTTATAGCTGTGACAAGCTAACTTTTAAACAACTTTTTGGTCTTTGTTTCTTTATTCTCTCAGATGCTTTGGGGACTGCAACTCACTTGTCCCAGGAGATGTGAAAATTTCAGAAGAGACAGAAGAAACTCTCACTGTGACAAATGCACTGCAAGCACAGGACAAGGATGTGGTTCCTATCTCAGCCAGTTTACAATCTAAGCCTCCGAGGTAATGTAGCGAGGTTTCTTTCTAAGGTAGAAAACACACTCTTTTTATAGGGTCATTCTGCTTCTGTGATTTACTTGCAGTATTATTCTTGTGCCATTCTTAATTAAATGCAAAGAAAACTAAAAATATCACACAGTGTGAATCACAAAAAAAGGCTCTTTTTGTGTGTTAAGGACAAAAGCTTACTTCATGAAAAATGTGCCTTTGCTCATACGAAAACAATCCTGCTTCAGTCTGCCCTTCCAACAACAGCATCATAGCTCCAGACAAACAATACTTCCCCACCCCTGTGTGGATGGTCGTATTTCTCTGCAAGCTCACATCCATCTTTACAATCCATCATATGGGAAAGGGTTCATTTTCCAGGACTGAGGGGAGTGAGGGGCATGGGGAAGCCTCTCCTGGTACAAAATGGGCCAACATTGCGGAGGTGATTTCAAGAACATGTGCTCACTTTTCTGTTATTAAATTTGTGGGCCATTATAGAATTCATGTTAAGTTTAGGGCCTTCAGGAAAGCCACCATGGGTGGCCTAGCTGGGTTTTGGTCTTGTGCTACCACGGGCCAGAAGAGAACATTCATTTTCAAGGCCTAATGAGGTCTCTGATATTAAGGATCAGAAACTAGGTGAGAGTTGGGTTACAACAAGACTTTGGTCCCACAGGTGTCTGTGACCAGGGCTGTGCTGTCCAGGTAGACCCTGCCAAGTCATGTTATCCTGGGCCAACACAGTGCAGGTGTTTTGGAGAACCATAGCATTAATCCCATTGCAATTTTTGGAGTAGGGTGAGAGTTCATTGATGTATGGTTAGGATTGGATGTTGAGGATGGCAGGATGGGACGGGAGATAAAAGGCCAACCTTGGCCCAACCTTGGCAGGGTAGGGGAGGAAGAGGGATCAGGCAGAGCCCAGAGGAGAGGGGTTTCTCCTGTTGCTGTCAGGAATGGGAGAAATAACTGTTGCGCTACAGGAGAGGGTATCCCAGGCAGTAGGATTTGCTTCCTGTGCCTGACAACCGGGAAAAGACTAGGGACTGTTTCTTTGGTCTAAAACTGATTTCCACCATCCACAGACCCAGAGCAAGCAGCCAGTCTGCAACCCTACACATCTCCCTGCTGATGTGAGCCAGCTTGGCTTGTGTGCCTTGAGCTGAACGAGGGGCTCTCATTTCCTTCTGTGGCTAAAATCACAGAGATTTTATTTTTAAAAAGCTGAAACTATAATAAAACAGTAGATCTTTCTTGAATGCTCTCACAGAAAGCCTTAATAGTGATCCAGTGCAACTGCTTGCTCGAGCCTAACAAAAAGTATCTGAGGGAGGAAAAGGTCAGTTGATTTTTAAACCTGCTGGTGTGATGCTGTACAGACGTCAACGATGTACAGGAGCATGTATAAGAGTATGATATTTGTGTTAATGTTATCTCACCTGCACACAGCCAGGAGACAGCGTTAGGACCAGCTTCCCCACAGGGGGCACTACGTTATCACATATAGAGGCTTGCAGATCTCCACCTCAAGGACTCCTCTCATGCAGACACTGAACGTGGAGGAAGGCACCTTTCAGCTTTGTTTGTCCTCCTCTGCAAAAACTAAGCTGATGAAAAATTACTATGTTTATCTCATTAAAAGCTACACTATTATGTGTAATTATATCCACCAAAAAAGCCAAAACAAAACCCCCAAAATCTACATCAAGGTTGCAGGGAGAATTCTGAATTTCTGAACTTCTAAGTGCTTGATTTCACAGCCATTCCAGAGTCTCTTAATACAAGCCAGGGACTCTTCTGTGCAATTTGTTAATTAACAGGGAATCATCTTTACTGGTGCATGGGACATTAATTTGTTTGTGGGCTGGATTTTGTGTCTAGCCAACAAGAGGAATGAAAGTGAAGGGCTGGTCTGAGTCATTACTGCTGACCTATACCACAAGCAACAACACTTAGATGGACATTATCATATGAGGATCTCAGCTACGAAGAAGTAGCTTCCTAGCACAGTGGTTTCTGAGCGAGCAGGGATGGGCAGGATGGGGTTGGGGCAGAGGCAGCACTGCTGTTTCGAGCACAGGGGAAGGCTTCTGAATGTCATCCTCCCACCTGTGCTGCACACGCTAAGGTGCTGCAGCTGCCTGCACAGCTAAAAACCTGCACACCTGCATGTGCAGTGCTTTCTGTATCCAGCTCCTACACAGCAAGATCCTCCCTTTCAGGTTGAACCAGAGGGCTATTTGGCAAGCCCCTCGAAGGCGGCATGCTTCTCCTTTCATTTTTGCTCTCCATGCTCAATTTTGCTGAGGTCCTAACTATAGTTCACTGTTTGTGCAGCTCTGGACTAGAATTAAATTGCCTGCAGTGGTGTGACTTTGTCTGTATTCCACCTTTCCTTTACAGTAATTTATTTCTAGAGTTCACAGTTGAGCAGAAAGTCTGAAGAAATGGCCACAGGATAACTGGCCTACCTGAATGTGAAAAGAGCAGAAAGGAGGAATGACATTTCCTAGTTGTTCTGGTAGTGAATTGATTTATTTGTTGTCAGCATCCTTTCTACAGAGGGCTTTGAGTGTCATACACACCCCCCTAACTTAAGTCATTGCTATGAATGCCTATATATATGAGAAAAGTACAGAGGAAGACTTTGCGTAAGTCGTTGCCTTGGCAAATGGAGTGGAAGTATTTTAAAAGTCCCAGTAGCCTTCTCCTGGGCTTCTCAAAGGATGCAGGGGGAAGAGAAAAGGAGAAAATAGCCATTGCCACTGATCCTCTCTGTTTAGGCCTTTTCTCCCTCCTCAGGAAGGAAGGGAAACATCAGTGTGGTCCAGGTAAAGGGCAAGGCTGTTAGAGACTCCAATCCAGCAATTATCTGCGTGTGTGTGTAAAAGAGATGTGTGTATGGGGTGGGCTGGGAAACAATTTACTGCACGAAGACATAGCATTAGGACTCTGATTCAGGTTTGCACAAGGATTTAGGTGTGTCTAATTCAAGCAGTTATCTTCTGCCCAGCTGCCCTCCCTGCCCTTCTGCTGCCACTGTGCAGGAAGGACGGCTGGACATGACACTGGCAAATTCTTGTTTGCCCGTTTGCTGATGTTGATCTCCACTGACTTCCTCCATCCCAAGAGGCCAAGTTCACAGGCCATCCACCCTGCCAGTCTGCAGGGAGAATTTAATTCTTAAATGTCCGTAGGATCAAGAGTACTGCAGGAGTAAAGAGAGGAAACGATACCTTTAAAGTATCGAGGCTATGAATTGCAGCCGTGTAGCCAGAGCTCTGGATGGAGCCCCAGAAGAGAAGGAGCACATAAGAGCAAAGCTGTTAGCAACTTATTCTCCTATTCAGGGGAGGCAATAGGAGACAGGGCTCTTAAGAACTGGATCCCAGTCAGACAGCTGCAGAGGCATCGTGGCAGCCTCACTGCCTGGACCAGATTTTGCAATATCCTCAGGAAGCTGCTGCTCCCCGGCACTGCAGCCCAGAAAGCTTTCAGCTGTTCTCGCAGATCTTTGAAGGCCACATATATCTGAGATCGCCAAAGGATTTGGGGGAAAAAACAGCTTTGTGCATTCCTCTTGCAGCGTTCAGCATCACAAACACAGAAATTGAGTGCGCTGCAGGAAACCGAGCTGCCTCCTAAAGCCTCCTTGGGAGCTGCAATGGAGGATTTCAGTCTATGAGAGGCACCTGCCAGGAAGAAGCAATAACTGGAGTATCGTTTGCATGTAGCATCTCAGTGGGGAGAAAGCGTAAGCCCAAAGATTTCATTAAAATTGTAACTGAGCTAGAAATTGCCTATGTCAATTGGTGTAAAAGAACAGCTGTTTGGGAATGTTTGCATAACCAGCTTTCACTAAGATTTTTCAAAATTTGTTTGTGCTATCTCTGGATAGGAAAACCAATGTTGTGTATTCTGGATTACCAGGAATTAACACTTTTGATGACAGAGTAGAGGCAAAGCCCATTAAAAGCTTTCCTATCTTTCTCCTTGTCTGACTGCTCATTCCCCAATACAAATGTTTTTTCTCCATGATGTTTTTATCCTTTTGGAGGCATCTTAATAATATGTAGCGCCATTTTTTAACCTGTTTTTGATTTTAAGATCCTTGTTTAGAGATATTGCCTTGTATTTCTTAGTTACCTTTTGTGGATCCTCTTCAGGTAGCCCACGGACCTCCTGATGTGTGTGGACAACAGGCCAGAAATTACTGCGGTACCTTTACTCAGTGAAAGACACCTATACTGACATTCAGTTTAAAGTACCAAGGAATGCCCTCATTGCTGTTCTTGGCCATAAACCATCTTTTCCCTGCACTAGTTCAGGCTTTACATTTTGGAAAAAAAGTATATCTCAAGCTCATGTTATTTAGCTGCAGGGACACTTCCATATAGATCTCCATATATTAATCAGGTGGGAATAGGGCTTGAAAAGCCATCTATTCAACAGGAAGGAGTGTGATGTCATATTGCATTAGGTATATCAAATGTAATTTTTGCAATTTTGGCTGAGGAAAACCTTCCTAAAAATGTAAAAGCTTACTACTGTTTCACTGAAAATACAGTCACAGAGTTGCCAAATACTGTTGGTGAGCAGGAAACAGGTCGCTTTGACCACAGTATGTACCATTAAAGGTTGGATAACTGCTTCAGAGAATATACCCCATTTAGTTATAGCTCCTTTTTTTCCCCTAATATTTATTCAAAGGAGCTTCTTGCTTGTGCAAGAAGTCCGTATTTTATTAATCTTGAATAAAAGGATGTTTAATTGAATTGGACTAAGCTTTGAGCTATTCCCTTCTGTCTTTTACAACAGTATATAAGGAAATAGATGTGAAGTTTTGGGTTGTGTTTTGCTGTAGCTAATCATATGAAATCCTGTGTATGAGACATGTTGTGGGGATTTTTTTTCTTCTTCTTTCTTTGGTCTGTACTTAATGCTATGGGCTGTTCACAGTAGTTTGTCTTACCTGCTGCTCAGTTGACAATATTTGCACCATCAGCAAAAAAAATAACATCTGAGGCTATTTTGACTGCTTTTGCTATTGGAGACTGGCCATTCCCAGCTCCAATTCAACCAAAATCAGGAAAGGTCAAGGAAACCAGCATTTGCACGTGGGAAACCCACACCTTTCTGAAACCCTGCCATGAGCAGTCATTTTCCTTGACACCAGTCTGAATTGCAGTGAAAGAGCTGCAGCTGTGATTCTAACGGTGAAAGCCCATCAGCCTCCGCCAGCCCCACATCCACAAAGTAAGAACCACCTTCTTGCCTTTTAACACAGGCCGTAGCTTATAATCAAGTGAATTGTTGGGCAATGTCAGGCTAAACGGATGTATGCAAATAAAAATATGCTTTTGCCACCTTATGCGGCTGACAGGCAGGGACTTTCCAGATAAGCCCTTACCCTCATGCCTCTAACAGCAGCCTTCATTTCTGACTGTCAGTCTAAAGTCTTGTCCATTTGTTGAAATTTTCCTGGCAGTACCTGTAAGAAAGTGGGGTTTAGCAAGCAACCCACTCAGGACAATGGCCCAATTCGCACATCAGGTAAGACCACTGCTATTATTTTGGAAGAAATTTGTACAACACACTAAATGGGCCATTCATTCTTAACCCAATTCCTGCCAATGTACACCTTCATAGTAACTGGTACACAGTTCATCATAAAATAAAACTATCACTCCATGGCACATATGTAGGCATCCATTTGGACAAAGAGTCCTTACTGCTTTGTGTATGAAAAAAAAAAAAAAAGGATGAGGCTGAATAAGGATTATAAAAGTGGATTGTTTTGCTCCTGGTTTTATTCTTTAAGAGCAAACACAGTATTGTGTCTAGGCCACTTGTTGGCTGCAGGCTAGTTGGGATTCCCAGGAGGGAAAGCACACGAGAACGCAACGGGGGAAGCCCATTTGAGTTTGTGACTGGTCTTCTCAGGATGTTCATGCTCTTTGACAATACAGGTTATTGTCTCAGGGCTTTTGTTATAACTCAGATCATGGGCCGGGACCAACGGCATGAGATTCAACAAGGCTCAGTGCCGGGTCCTGCACTTGGGTCACAACAACCCCATGCAACGCTACAGGCTGGGGGAAGAGTGGCTGGAGAGCTGCCTGGCAGAAAAGGACCTGGGGGTGTTGGTCGACAGCTGGCTGAACATGAGCCAGCAGTGTGCTCAGGTGGCCAAGAGGGCCAATAGCATCCTGGCTTGTATCAGGAATAGCGTGGCCAGCAGGACCAGGGAGGTGATAGTGCCCCTGTACTCGGCACTGGTGAGGCTGCACCTCGAGTGCTGTGTTCAGTTTTGGGCCCCTCACTACAAGAAGGACATCGAGGTGCTGGAGCGTGTCCAGAGAAGGGCAACGAGGCTGGTGAAGGGTCTAGAGCACAAGTCTTATGAGGAGCGGCTGAGGGAACTGGGGGTGTTTAGCCCGGAGAAGAGGAGGCTGAGGGGAGACCTTATTGCTCTCTGCAACTCCCTGAAAGGAGGCTGTAGCCAGGTGGGGGTCGGTCTCTTCTCCCTAGTAACAAGCGATAGGACGAGAGGAAACGGCCTCAAGCTGCGCCAGGGGAAGTTTAGGTTGGATATTAGGAAAAACTTCTTCACGGAAAGGGTAGTCAGGCCCTGGAACAGGCTGCCCAGGGAAGTGGCTGAGTCTCCATCCCTGGAGGTATTTAAAAGAAGGGTAGACGTGGTGCTTGAGGACATGGTTTAGTGGTGGACTTGGCAGTGACAGGTTAACAGTTGGACTCAATGATCTTAAGGGTCTTTTCCAGCCTTAATGATTCTATGATTCCATGTCAGCAATGCAGTTTTATAACTAGTTTCGCATAGGAAAGCATCACTAGACATATCACCTGAAGGACTTTCTTTATTTTCCTAATCCTTTCTGGCATGGCCACCTATTCCTGGACATACGCTGGAGCAAATTTCAGGAAAGATCCCAGAAATCAGTACTTGTCTGTGTGAAGTCCATAGTCTCTTGAACTCCTTGAACTCCTGGGATAAGTGACAGCTCTGCTAGACAACAGTAGGAGTTCACCATTATAACTGCATCCACGACTGTCACTGAAGCAGATTCTCAGATGAAGACAGGCCCAAACCCATGTCAATAATAAGGCTGTATTAAAGAGAAAAACAAAGAATGTGAGTGAACTGTGCAAATCTGACATTTTTTCCTCTTTTACTCCAGCATCTGCTGTAGCTCAACAAGGCGCTGGCACCTACAAATCCACAAGAGCACAGGACTTGTGGTACCATAGGTGAGCTGAGGTCTGGGAGAGTCTGCACTTCTCTCAGTGTGCTGGAGAGGGGCCTGTGGAAATGCAGCGCTGGATCATAAAATCATAGAATGGCTTGGGTTGGAAGGGACCTTTAGAGGCCATCTAGTCCATCCCCCCTGCAATAGGAAGGGACATCCTCAACTCGATCAGGCTGCTCAGAGCCCCGTCCAACCTGACCTTGAATGTTTCCAGGGATGGGGCATCTACCACCTCTCTGGGCAACCTGTTCCAGTGTCTCACCACCCGCATCGTAAAAAATTTCTTCCTTATATCTAATCTGAATTTACCCCCTTTTAGTTTAAAACCATTACCCATGTCCAGTTTTTCATCCGCAATGATGCTGGGACTCTGCTAGCTGCTGATCGCAAGCTATAAATAAGGGGCAGGAAAAGAGATGACTGAATTTCAGAAGGACTGTTACCGCTGGATGTTCACAGCAAGCCTTGGAGGAAATGAAGGAAACAGCCGGGACCTGACTCACTGGGGACGGGTGCTTCACTTGCTGCTGGTATAAACTTACTTTGGTTCAGTTTCCAAGCTCAGTGTTCTGTTTCTTTCCATTCTTACGAGAGTTTTTCTTGCCATATACACAGGTTTGCATCTGCTTGGAGGAAGAAACAGCTGCCAAACACACCCTGGGAAGTTATCTGGTTTTCCAAGGCCTGAGGGCTCACCAGATGATTTTGGTTAAATTTAAGAAGACCCTTAGACCCCCCATGGTACTTCTGACATGTCAGCAGCTTAAAGTTACGAAAACTGCCACGTTCTGTCCTACTGTCTACCTGACTTTTTACGTTTACAACTGTGTGCTTTGCATATATTAGAAGTTAAACACAGAATAATGTCTGCTATGGAGTGGACAACAGAGGACTCTAGCTGGACGGGATGTTCACGAGGAGGATGCCTACACAGGACAAGAAAGTGCAAGTGGGAGGCTAGTGTCCGAACTGCCTCTCCACCTGCCGAGGTCGCAGTGTGCTCAGGTTGTACAGGGCGCTGCAGGAAGCAGGAGCACATCAGGGTACAGGAGGACCCTGCTCTTGGTGCTGCTGGGCCTCTTTTGAGTGTGAGTGTTTCCTTGGAGGGGGAAAGGGACATGCCAGGGACTCAGTTGGTGCAGCCCAGTGTTTTGGTGGGCTGAGATAGGAGACAATGCAGCCCAGTTCACCTGGGATACCTCTGTGCTTCTCCCTGTCCTGCTTCCCACTGATGCTGGCTCTTGACTTTCATCCTGCTGGGAGAGGACTCCCACGCTGTGGGATCTACTGGCCAAAAAGCATTGACTCACTGTAGCTCACCTTCCTAAAGGAGAAGGGGAAGCACTCCTGGCATGGGACGGGACCTCTCCTGCTCACACTGTGCAGCGCTCCAGATAAGCAGTTGTTCTAAACATAAGAAAATAATTTCTTTTACCATGAGAGTGGTTAAACTGGCCCAGATAGCCCAGAGAGATTGTGGAGTCTCTGTCCGTGGAGATATTAAAAACCTGACTGGACACAGTCCTAGGCAGCCTGCTCCAGCTGACCCCCACTCTGAGCCAGGGGGTGGGCTAGATGATCTCTGCAAGTGCCGGCCAGCCTCAGCAATTCTGTAGCCCACCTATTCTTCATTGACCTTCCCTCTTCCATGCCACTGGCAGAAGAAGTACCTTAATGGCACTGCAGTAACTTTGCACAGGTCCACACAGAAGTTAGGAGTCCAGTTCCCAGTGAGTTAGGGAAGGAGAGCTTGGCCCGCAGAAGGATATAGAGATTGCGGTACTGAGAGCTGCACGTTATGACTTCTTCACCCTATGTAGTGCATAAAGAAAAGTTAGGCACTCAAACTCCCTGTGCAATGGGCAGGGAAAGCAAGGTACCTCAGGATATGATTCACAAAACCAAACAGAAAACTGCCTCTGCAGCTGCTGGAAGTGCCAAGGAGAGGGGTGAAGGTTAAGCCCTCCTTAGACAATAAGTCGTCCTTTTCTGGATTAGAGAGGTGCCGTTTTCCAGTCAGGATGTCCAACTCCAGCCTGCTGCCAGCTGCTAGGAACTTACAAAATGCAGTAGGAAGAGGCATCGCCTATTTATGTAATGTCCCAGCGGTTTGAGCACCAACTCGAGAGAGACATGGTCCAGGGCTGATTTCCGCAATCTCTTGGCTTGTGGGAATTTGAAGCATCCCTTTTCTCTCCGTTGACTGTAAACGCAGTGATGTGGAATAGGAATCTCAACTGGAGAAGCAGATCCGCTATGGTGAAATAATTCATTCACACAAATGAATTAAAGTATTAATGGAATCAGAAAGCAGTAGCAAGCATGAGTACGATTTTGTCACTGGCTGGGCAGAGCTTTCAGTGTGCTGCTTCTGGGGGTAGTTTTCCTGCCTGGGAGACCCTGCATGGGTCATGCAGGGAAGGGAGGGCTGAGGATTGCCTGGGTGTGGGGCACAGGATTTCTCCGGTGGTTGGGACAAGCTCCCACTTCTCTTTTGTTTTATTCTTTGGAGCACATCCTGGAGTATGCACACCTGCAAACCTCATGAAATTATTAGGAAAAAAAAGACTCAGCAAAGAGATGGCACTGGATATCAATTTGAGGAGACAGAAAATATAATATAGGTAATTCCTTCCTCAGTCACCTGTCTAGCATAATTCTTTGCTCACCTTTCATTCTTTGTGAGCAAAGATCTATACTGCAATAAAGTGCATTCTCACATAAATCCTGTACTCCTTTAAGCAAATCCAGGCATCTATGCTGCAAATAATAAAACTAGGGCAGTGGAGAACCAAGCAACCTACTCTGTTTATCTTGCCATGGAATGAAAACTCCCAAACTTCTGAATTTGCCCCCTTTTTTTATGATCACAATAATCAGCTGTGTCAGGGTTTCCCATTTTCCTGCTACTCCCAAACTCATGTTGTCTTGTATCTACTTGTCCTCCCCTTTTCTTCTTTCCCTTTATTTATGCCTTTTCTCTACCAGGCTCTGTTCCACCCTCCCAAATGGGGGAAGTCTCCCTACAGACTGTGTGCCCCTATTGCTACAGTCGAGCTGGCAGACAGGGACAGCATTTCCTTTATTGGGAACTGATATACTGTCCCCTTTCACTCCACAGCTGAGCACAGCAACCAGAGAAAGCTCTGATGAAGGTAGGGCTCCTCAGGACATTCACCTGTGTACCTAGGAGGTACAGGATGCCTGAGAATGGCAGCTGTGCATTCAGATTTTTAACACACCCTACAGAGTTTTGCTACCCACATCCCGCTCAATTTCTTCTGAATCCAGGTGTTTAATTCATTTACATTTATTTGACGATCTCGGACGCAATCTGGAGATCTCCGAGGTCTGCTGCTGCAGAGGCAAAGCCCCGCCACGTGTGGCCGGGGCGATTCTCCCGACACCCGGCGCTTTTCCGTAAATCCCCCGCTGCCTGTTGGGAGGAAAAACAAAGCAGGAGGGTTCACGCATGCAAAGTTAAGGAGTGACCTTAAGGAGCGGGAAAACAAGAGACTCGGGTAATGAAGAAAAATAAAATAAAGTAAAAAAAATAAAAAGCCCCTCTGTTTCTTGAGGCAGTCCGGGTACCGGGTATCAGCGGGTCAGGTGTACCCGCTCTGCTTTTGCCCTGGAGGCAAAGCAAGCAAACGCTAAGCGCCTTTTCACCCCAAGCCCGGGGGAGACGCAGTTATTGCCCCCGTTGCAACGAAAAAAAAAAAAAATAAAAAAAAAAAGCAAAATGCCTTACGGTCGGACGGACGGACGGACGGTGGGCGCGGAGCGCTGCGCCCGGGCGGGGGCCGGGGCCGGGGCCAGGAGCCGCCGGCGCCGCGCTCGGCGCTGGCCCCTCGGCGGCGGCTGCGCCCTGCCCCGCGCCCCCGGAGCGCGGCCCGCTGCCGGCCGGGCTCGCCCCGCACGCCAATCAGGGCGTCCCGCCTGCCTTCCTGTAGGTGTGCCCGGCTCACCTGGGAGCCGCCGCACTCATGACATACCTGCGGCCCCGCGGGGAGACGGCGCCCGGCTGCCGAGGGCGGGGGGCCGCGGCGGCGGCGGCGGCGGGGGGCGCGGCGCTGGCCCCGGCCCGGCGATGTGAGGCCGGCGCAGGTAAGGGCGGCCGGCGGGGGCGGCGCGGCCCGGCCCGGCCCGGCGGGAGCGGCGCTGCCGTGTTCCCGGGTGAGGCGCGGGCCTGGCGCCGGATCCCCGCGGAGCCCGGGCCGGGCCGGAGGGGCGGCTGCTCCCCCGGGGCCCGGCGGCGGGCAGGCTCGGGAGCGGGGGGAGAAGAAGAAGGAGAAGGGGAGGGAGGGCTCCACCATTTTAGGACCCGAGGGGGACGGGGAGGAGGGATCTCCGGGGACGGGAGCGCTCGCCCCTCCCGAGGCGGGACGGCGGGCCTGCTGCGCTCCTCCGCGGGGCCGGGCCCGCGGCGCACAGGTGTGGGTGCGCGGCGGGGGCTGCCGTCGGGGCCCGGAGCCCCCGGGAGCCGCTCCCGCCGGGGGGGCGCTGGGTGAGCCCCGGCGGGCCGGTGCCTCCAGAGGGGGCGGCGAAGGGGGCGCCTCCCCGCCGGCCCCGGGGCAGGCCCCGGGGGGCCGCAGCCTTCGCGGCGGCCTGTGAGGGACGGTGCGGCTCCGCGCCCCGCCAGCAGCGCCCGTCCCGTCCCGTCCCCCCCCCCCCGCTCCTCCTCCCGCTGCCGGCAGCAGGTAGGGCCCGGAGCACAGGCCCGGTCCCAGGCTCAGCTGCCAGCAGCCGGAGCCTCTTCCCGCAGAAATGGTGCCTCCCACGCAGGAGCGAGATCCCACGGTGTTCGCCGGGTTTTCAGCTCCAGCCGGGCCACCCGTGGCCGGGGCCCGGGAGTCTCAGGGCTGTGCTTGAACTCTGGACACCGTGTTGTTTTCCTCCTTGCTCTGCTGGCTGGCGCCTCGTGACTTTTATGGCCTGTCACGGAGGGAAGGCAGAGGAACGAAAGGCGAGAGACCTGCCTGCTGCTCGCTTCCCCTCTCCTTCCCGCAGCCGCTTCAGAGCCCCAGCCATTGCAGCAGCTCTGATGGCAACCTCAGCGCCCCAAACAACCTGCCCGGGGGGCTTTTGAGTTCCCACAGCTCTGGCCTCACCCGTCCTCCCCCCAGCACCCATGTTAGCCTTGCGCTTGATGCTTCATTTATTCCCAGAGGTTGGATAAGACCTGCACCAAACCTGGTAGGGAGTACAGGGTCAGGGGAGGAGATCTGAGCTCTGCTCGTCTGTGTTGACTTGTTGCAGACTTTGCCAAGGAGCTGCTGAATGTGGATGCCGTTGGCTTCTTGAGCTGCGTGCCTGTTCCTCTCTGACCAAGCCACATCCGTAACGTGGCGTTGAAGTTTTATGACCTGATTCTCTGGTGTTTTGGAGTTTCTTGTAACCTAAATGGCTTGGATAAGGGCTGAGTCCTTTTATAGGGTTGCATGGGAGGGAGGTGGCTTGGTGTGGAGGAATAATGTATGGGTGACCCAGATTTCAGAACTGTGACTGAATTGGGTGAGGAGGAGGAGGCACCTGTAAATCAGACTTGAAGTTGTACCACATCTGAATTCTTCTTAATTCTCAGTTAGTGTTAATATTTGGAACAGCTCAGCTGGCTTCGTGTAGAACCTCATTTTGCTAGCTCGTGATTGGGGTAGCATTTGTACTGCACCGTCCGTGCAGTCGTCTAGCGAGCTTGATAAATCTGTGAGTGGGGTTATACGATCTAATTGCTACTGACAACAGGTGACTAGGCTTGAGGTGGGTGCTCTTGCTGAAGCCCCCTGTTCCCGCTGTCTGAAATAGCAGGACACGAGTACTTCCTCTGGGAACCTCTTATGCATCCCGATAGACTTTGCTGGTAAGAGGCTTCCTGGGGACTTTTTTTTAATTTCATCCTGTTAACTTTGGATAGATGTTCTTGCTCTTGTTGTGTTGAGTCTTACCCCTTCTTACAGTTCACTTGTTTCAAGTGCTTTCTAGAGGTACAGCGCCAAATTTTGCTATAGGTTTTTTTTTTGTTGTTGTTTGCTTTTTTTAACATCCTCTACTTTGGAGTCTGGTTTAAAGTGGGCTGTTTTATTTAATTAATTTGTATTCATGTAAATTATGCTCACTCTCCATGGTTATTCCAGGCAAAATTTAAGAAACAGCCTGCAAGGGATTTCAAATTCGTAATTGGAACCACATTTTTTTCCAAGAATATTTGATTCTAAGAGTTACTATGCTTTCTGTCATCTAGTATCTTTCCAGTTTGATGTTGGCTGCTTAGTAACTGTTTGGCTAAATTATACATAGCTATCTTATTTCAGTAGTCATGCCTGCTAAGTTTTGTAATTCCTTTCAGCTTTGCAGCTTCTCAGTGAACTCCTCTCGTATCTTTTAATGAAGTGCTCAGAAGTGACTGCAGTGCAAGTGTAGTTGTGCTCTATTGTTTCGGCACTTGGGCTGTACAGAGAGAAATTGTTGCCCTTTTCTGTGAGGTGATCACACAGTTGATGTTCATAGTATCAGCCATTTGGGGACAGATGCCTTATTCTGACCCCCAGCAGGTATTTACATTCCCAGCTGGTTATCACTGCATCAAATCCAAAATTCTATTAGAAAAGTACCCAGTCTTGATTTCAAGATATCAAGTGATAGACTGCACTGGTTCCCCAGGTAAATTATTCCAATGGCTGATTACCCTCGCTAATTTCTTATCTCAATCTGTCCAGCCTGGTTCCTAGCCACAAAGTCTTGCTACAAATTTTCATGCCAGATTACAGAGCCTGTTGCTGCCAGGATGACACATTCCAGCAAAAAGATGGCCTATTGTACCACAAGCTTACAGCTGTTGTCCGTGCTAACCTCTTGCTTCTGGGAAGAGGCAATCGTGGAGCCGTAGTCACAAGGTGACTGGTATGATTTAGAGCAGTGGCTAAGTGCGCCTGGCTGTGGTGTCTGTGCGCAGACAGGGCTTTCGGAGAAATGTAATTGAATAACTTGTGTTGCTTGGAGTTCGGCTTCACGTGATGGTTAATCCAGCGTAACTACAGGCTGCTGCTGAAGGAACAGTGCAGTTCTCATCCAGTCCTGACTGCAAGCTCCTGCTCCTTCCCTTGGATCAGATCTAGCGATCCAGTGGCTTCAAATCAGTTCAATCACTGCTCCAGCTGAAAATTAACCTCCTTCTCTAAAGAAAAAATATGACTTTTGGCTCTGGAATTTGGATCAGCCTGCTCTGTGGCCAGATGGTGCTAGGTCTGATGCAGAAGAGTAGTGTGCCACTGGGCACGGGAAATGTGGAGAGGGACTGCCTCTTTCAATAGCAGCCCCATGCCTGTGCTGGATTAGATAGAAGAGGGAATCGTACATTTAGTTCCTACATTTCTGTGCTCAGATAAACAGGCTGTGGTTGCACAGATCCTCTCAGCTGGCACTGCCATTGAAAGAAGCCGTTGTGCCTACCGGTTGTCATCCACGTTGGTTCTGGTTTGTTGTGAGACCGCACGCATGCCTATACCGCCCGAAGAGAAAGGGTGGTGTGGGGGTGGGAATAAGGAGGGCAGAGGATGGGACTCCTTTTGGCAAGCTGAAGAGCTTATGAAACTAAGGCTTGAGATACAGGAATTGTCACAAGCACACCTTACCTTAAATCTTAATGGAAGCTAATATATTTTTTCACCTTCCCTTTGCAGCAGACGTGTGAGAATAGCTGCCTTGATTTGCTCAGTAGCCCAGGTTAACTCCGTTGCATGACTTGGGAGACCTGGCTTTAGCCAAGACTGGGTTTAGGTCAGCTGCATTTATGTCTTTGGTCAAGAAGTGTGTGTTAGAGTTAGACTTTGTGTGGGGAAAGAGTATTTAATGCACAAAGAAGGTCTGTGCCTTGGCTGTGGCATACTAATACCTATGAAAGGTTCATCAGTGCAGAAAAGTTGCAAGCTAATGTATTTGTGTGTTCTTGATATGAGGTTCTCGGTGGTTTTCAGTGCCTGAGCCAGCTGGGTACCCTTCTGGGAGAGCTTCGTTAATCTTGTCTTCTCCATTAGCTAGTGATTCCAGCTTTCTTGCTCTTCTAGTGGAATTAGTTTGCTGGCACAAAACCCATTCCCCATTTATTGTTTTAAATGCCATTCCTTCAACTGCAATGATGAACGCTGCAGGAGACGTGGAACTGAGCCTGTGGTGGCGACTAGTTTTGAGCTCACGGTGTGGGGGCTGGATTACAGCTAGATGAAGTCAAAGAAGAAATTCCCATTACTTTAGTACAAGTTCAGTGCAAGGTCAGGAGGATGCCTATTGGTTTTGATAGTGGGAAGAATTTAGAAGAGGGATGGTGATTACCATGACGTGTACAAATGTACGTATGTAAATAGGCACACATATGTAAATGTATACAGAATAGAGGGTGTTCTGATGCTAGAAGAGGTTGAGGAGGAGTGGCTACAGAAGCTGTAATTGGATAGTATACGAGAAGTGAACTGAAGTGGGAGGAAGCTCGTGAACCTGCTGCTCAGAGAATACTGCATTAAAGCAGAGCTGCCCATAAATTAGTTTCCTGTGAATGTATCCTATTTGCAGTAAGTCACGTAGAAGTGTGTGACATTCAGACATCAAACTACCTCTTTGTAGTCTCAAATTGAACACCTAGCTGCACGCAGGTGCTCAGTGCACGAGGTCCGCTGCCCTTGGCCTTGCTGACTCTCCGAGTGCATTTGGCACTGGAGTTCCTGCTGCTGATCATACACAAAACTTTGCAAATCCTTACCTGGATCAGGCTGAGGTGGTGCCCAGTGGGATCCACAAGCTTGGCGGTCCCCTGCATGTGCCACCCGTGGGCAGAGCGGAGCCACACGCTGGTGAGCAGACCCAGCCTTGCACAGGGTGTGACAGGAGGAGGAGAAGTGAGGAACGGCTGCTGCTTCATCGACGACTCCAACAGTAGAGTTTGAGGATCCAAAATACGCCTCTCTAGAGGGGAGGGCATTAGGATCCTGGTCATGTCAGGGCACGATCCGTTCAGATCGCAGAAGCCCTGAGATAATCAGGGGACATGTGGTGCAAGGCCCAAGTCTGGGTTACGAGCAGACCTGTAACCTGTTGGACGTGGTCGTTGTTCACAGCTGCCACAAGGTGGCTGCCATGGCTACACTTGCATATTCACTTAATAATAATAATAATAAATAGATGCCCACATCAGTGTTAAACTAACATGTGCACCACTAGTGGGAGGAGGGGTGGCAAGAAGATGCTTCACCCACAGTGTTGCTGGGCAGCTGTGAAAAATAAGCATGTGTAAACTTTATGTTATGTAGGCTTTATACTCACAAAAATTTACAGGTGTAATGATCAAAAGTGCCTGCAAATATTCTTTGAATAGGGTAAATCGTAACTGGGCCCTTACATCTTTATTAGATTCCTGTCCTGCGAGGGGGTGCTGGTGGAAACTTCGTAAGAGTACACCAGCGAGAGTATAGCTTTGCTGGTATACTTCATTTCATAGGAGAAGGAAGGATGCCATAGCCATACTGGTGCCTGGAAAAGCTCTGATGCTGTAGGTGTCTCTTCAGTGGGTCTGGTCTCTAGGCAAAATCCTTTTGGCGTGGATTAAGCCTGATCTTCTGTTTTAGACACAGAAATTTTACTGTAGGTATTCCATAGTGCAGGCGTCTGAGGGTAACTCTAGACCAATGAAATGTAACCTAGCTGCAACATTTGAGTCGATCTCCTTTCTGAAGTACTCCGAGATCACTATCTGGTTTTAAAGGTGAGGACTGTCAGGTTGCATAGCGATGTCGAGAAGGTGCAGTGTGTATCTCTTTCCCCTCTGTTGCTGGATTGAGAGGAGAAGAGATGTTGCGAGTGTACTGCCAGCCCTGCAGGACAGGGACGGTGTCTCACTGTGCAATATTTAGAACGGTGAGGATTTGTTCCTGAGTGTTGGTATTGCAGATGGCTCAAATAACTCTTCCCGTTGTTTGCTGCTTCTCTGCATCTCTCTTTTCCTGTAACTCACTTTGTGCAGAGAGATATTTCAGGCTTGAGTCTGAGTACAGTACGGCTGATGAATCTTATGGGTGTTCTCAGAATGATGCACTTCTCTCTCCCTTCTCTACCCCTCCTCAGGAAAGGTGTTTTCTCCTGGAAAGGCATGTTTCAGGCATAGGCAAGAAGAGGCTCAGGATGGGCAGTGGGGATAGCACTGAGACGGCTGCAATACAGGACACAACCCTGTCAAGACTCTACGCTGTGAGAAACCTCCAGGCAGAGAGAGGATGCTGTGGGAAGACAGGCAAAGAGAAGCGGAAGCATCCCTGTTTTTATAGCAAATATGGGTCATGGCATGTTTTCCTAAATGTGCAAGTGATTGAGAGAGATGGGTTTACTCCTCAAGTTGCCCAGTAATTTCTTAACAACATCTGGTGCTGTGTTGAAGGATGGGGAGTACATTACTGCACTGTTGCTCTCTTCCTCGTCCCTGGGCACCACTGGGAAGTGGGGATGTTCTCTTCATGCACATGGGGGGACTGAAAGGGAAGCTATAAGGTGTTACTGTAGGCACAGGGTCAACGCTGCTCATTTCAGTCCAAGTCCTGTGCCATCTGGGAAGGCAGTCTGCCTCTGACATTGCTCATGCGGTCTACCTTATCTTCCTGCCCCACAATGAGTAAACTGAGCTGTTTCATTTCAGAGTGGTGCAGAGAAAGGAAGATGAGCAATTTGGACGTATGCTGGAGCAATGAAATGTGCCTTATGCTGGAAGAGCAAGGCCAGGCATGCCAGTTATGTCATTGTAGTGTGTGCTCTGACCAGTCACAAGGGAGGGTCAGAGCCGTAAAAAGCAGCCTAAAATTGTGGCTGCGTGTATAGAAAAATCATGACAGCTGAGTTGCCCAGTGGGTGTTATCAGGCATACCGCAGCCATTTTTCCTTCATTCTGTAGGTAGCATCATTTTTACCTATTCAGCTGCTGGGTGTGTAATAGTAGTGATATCAAAGGCATGAAAATAGGCATCTGAGTGTAAAAGAGGAAAAATGGATTAATTCTGATAGTCATAACAAAATTACTTTAAAAAAGAACAGAACAAGAAAAGATGAGATCTGCTGGATTGCATGTGCAATGAAAACTGGCATGAACAGAAGTCTCAAATTCAGCAAGGCAATATGAAAGCAAATCTGCCCTGAAATGTATTATGTTTTACTGGCATGTTTCCTTCGATAAGTTAATTTAAAGACGGCATTGTACAAAGTTTGGTTGTGACAATGGAAAAGAGTGAACAAAGTGCATTTAAAGAAAAAAAAAAATCATGTACTAACAGATGCAGGAGCCAAATACGGAAGTGTTGAGGTAAGCATGTGCAAAACCACTAACTCGGTTTTAAAGAACGGTTTGGTAGAGAGATAGTTTTGTGCTTAGATATAGCAAGAAATAGCTGATGCTGTATGTCCTAAGATCATAACATTGGTGGAATTGCAGAAGGGGTCTCACCTGAGTGTGGACACAGTGAGAACCAGACGACTGTGAATTTCTGACATGTGCGAGGTTATGGGGCAGGGGCTTTCATTGACTGGGCAGTGAGATCCCTACAGTACAAGTACGATACCAGAGTAACACTGATCCAGAATGAGCTGAAGCAACTAATTATGGACACTACTTTGTGTGAAAAATGTGTACTAAGCATCTCTGCAGCACAAAAGGAAAATATCTTGGTAACGTTACGTATCTCGAAGAGCTTGGAGGCAAAAGACACTGAAGGAGCAGAATGGACAGTCAGTATATTTTTGTTGGTGGAGGGATTGCTTAAATAAGACTTTGCTTACAGTTGCAATCAGATACAGAGTTTATAACAGGGCTTTGCATATTCAGTGCACTGAGCAGCCACTCCCTGACTAATCCTCAGAGCATGCCTGTTGAGGTAGGAGGGGTTGGTATTACCTCGGTTGCACAGATGACCCTCAGACAGGCAGAAGCTGCTGGAAACTGCTGGAATTAGGAACTGGTGATTCTGCTGGATGAGGTCTGGGGATGAAGGCACAGTTCTTGGTTGCATTGAAAAAAAACTAGTTATAATCTAAGCCTTCTGTAGATCCTTCTTTTAATGATTGACTGCAGTGGGGAACTGAAGGAAGGAGAGCTCCTAGTATCCTAACATGCATGTTCCCATTTCAGCCTGTGTTATATTATTGATGATAATGTTTATCCTTTGTGGACCCATTAGCTTGAAATTTCTAGGTGACCGCAACTGTGTTTTACTGTTCATAAGCTGTAGCTGTTAGTAGATGCAAGACTTGAAACAGCAGGCCTGTGGGTGCATCTTTATCACCTTCTGTTAGGGTAAATGCTAGTGGAGCAGGAATAGCCAAAAGTTCGGAGTGCAGGGTGTTTCCCATGTGTGCGACAAAAGCAGTAACGCTGGTATCTCCTGCTGTGGGTTTAGCTGTAATTGCACCTTCTTTAATGCGATTGCTTCTTGGGAGCCGTTCTACCGTGATCTGTGTCATTCCTCCTGTGTAAAGCACTGCCAAGGGTGACAGAGTAGATTTGTCACATCAAGACGTGTGTCACTGGCCTTCACTTCAACAGCCTCGTGGCAGTGAGTCGTAGCCAGATACAGCTGTCAGCGCTGCAGGATCTGCCACCGAGCAAAGGCAGAGCCATTGCTCATAAAACAGTGGCTGGACATGGTTGTTAAACCCTCCTGCTGTGCTGCCCCTCCTAGGCAAGGACCGCTGCCTCGGCCTCTCGCTCAGGCTGCTGCGAGTGTGGGACCTCGCTTGTCTTCTCACCTTGTCCTCAGCTTTCTGCCTCACTTGCAGTTCTTCTGGCCTGTTGAGCTGGGGACTTACAAAAGGCGCTAACTTTGTGCCCCTGCCTGTCTACTAATGTGCTGACACATGTGGCAGAGGCAAGGTGCTGGGTCAAGTAATAGTCAGCTAACATTTGTGCTGAAAGCTGGGTTCCCCAAGTGCATCAGTCTGGTAGAGGAGAGACTGAAGACCCATTTTCCCTACAGGAGGGTGTTTGGGAAGAAGACTTCAAGAAGGAGAGCTCTGACTCTTCCCTCCCTCTTGGGCACGGTCCACTGACACCACTGCCCCTGTTCCTGGTACCCTCCCAGTCCTTCCCCCTTCAGACACCTCTGTTGCTCTTCGCTTTCCCGAGCTACAGCAATCGTACCAGATTGTACTCTTTGCTGTTGCCTGTAGTGATTTTGTTGTAAGCGCAGTGAAGCAGTTTGCCATGTGCCAAGTCTGATAAACTTGTTTAGGTGAGTTTGATGGGCAGTGCCACAAGTTACGACTGAGAGCCGCCTATGAGGCTGACCTGGAGGAACTCTGCTGTATCTCATGAACTTGGGAGAGATGGGTTGTTTATGTGTTTATTTATGCCCCACTGATCAAAGCGTGTTGCAGGTAATGGGAAAGACAGTGAGCCGAGTCTTAGATTTCATTTAACTGGTGCCTATAGCTTCCCAGGGGAAGTTTCTCATTCATGCTAAAGTATGCACAGCTTCAATTAGGATATAGCATGCATGCTTGCGTAGGCTGGTGGATGCGAGTGTACCGAGGAGTTTGCATTCCTAGGCTGGAGATGGCATTATTTTGTGATCGTGCCATAAAAGAGGTGAGGGAAATAGTACGGGTCTGTATTACGCTATTAGTCACGGTGACTGTTAGGAATTAAATTGCCTCATGCTCTAACTTCTCACTAGCACAGTGAAGTCATGAGTTTGAGGTGAATTTAAGGCACACGGACTTGATTGTACTCCTCTGCATCTCCATCTGGTAGGGTGGGACCTGGGAGGGGAAAGAGAGAGGTAGTTTTACATGCCACAGGGTTGAGGAAAAGGAAGCGATAGGCCAGTCAAGAGTCAGAGTCGATGTCTTCAAAGACTGCCAAAGGGCAATCTCAGGATTTTAATTACTCAGCTAATATCTGAAGAGCCATGGAGCCATCAAGGAGTACTATTTTAGGAAATCTTGAAGAGTGGTGGTGGGAAGCAGACTCCGCCCTCTCATTCATATGCAGAAAAATTAAAATGGCGGGAGGAAGGATTAAAATATCTGTAATTGTTCCTTATTCATTGAAACTCATTTAATTATCAAAATGGGGGAAAAATATTGTAATTAGTACATCATAGAAATGCTAGTGATATTTCTAAGCTGGTATAAAATCTGTGCTTTAAATTAATACAGACTTGGAGCTGTACTGCACGTGAAAGTATGTGGGTGTAATTTTTGCCCATTGACAAATAAGGGGAAATATTGCTGAAATAGAGAATATCAGTATTGTTGATCTGGCTGTGCTATTTCCTAATTTTTTTTAAGCTTGTACCTGTAGGGCTCTACTTTTTTTTTTTTTTCTTTTTTTTAATTTTTATAATATGCTGTGTTAATTACAGTATTAGGAACTAATGCTAAATCTTAACTACAACATCTATGAGCTATAATTACTACTATAAACTTTGAAATAAGGTAATGGTAATTGGTGAAGCTAGTTATAAAAAGCATTTCATAAGATTGATGTATATCAGTTACACCATTTAAAACCCTAATTTATACAGCTTTTTACCGCTTGTTCTGAAAGACAAGGTCACAAAAACGCCTTCCCCTCCCCTTCCGTTTGGAGTATTTCCATGCTAGACTTCGCAGAGGGTTTGAGGAGGTTTCCAGGGCTTTACCTAGCATCTCCTTCATGTCGTTACTTGTTTTCAGAGTTGCTCACAGGGGGCTGGCTCCTTTGAGTTGAGCTGACTGCCATGCAATGTCCTTTTATACCCAGTCCTTTGCTGAGGAGAGAAAGCTGCGTTTGGGTTCACGGGAACGGTGAGTCAGTGGCAACAATGAGACGAGGAAACGTTAAACGCTAAAATAATGGCTCCTTTGGAAATGGTTGTGAATCCGATTAGAATATCCTGCTTCCCATAGTGCCTGCCTCTAACCTGGAAGGGCAGCAAAAAAAAAAAGTGCAACCAGCAGAGGGTCAGTACTGAAAAAGTAAAATTTCCCTGCTCTGCTGCTTCTGCTCTGTGTGGGCTGGCGAGGGTGCACCTGTTTCTGTGTTGGAAGCGCTTGGCAGTCACAGGCGGCAAGACACCTACGCTGGAGCGCCAGGGACTTGCTTGTAGGTCCTGGGTGTGGTTCCACCATAACTTAGGTCTAAGTCCAGGTTTCTGCTTTCCCGCTCGCCGGCCTGTCACCCAGCCTCTTGTTCCCGTCCACTCCTTGCGGTTGCTGCTACAGCTTGTGCATGTACAGCTATTGCAGGGAGCTGTCATACTTACCTTTATTTATTGTTTGTTTTTTTTTTTTTCCTCCTGTGTCACGCCTTTATGGCTGCTCACATCACTCTGCTTCTAGGTTGTTTTTTTGGCTAGATAACTGCCTGAGCTGGCTCGCATACGGTCACATGCCCGCTAGCACGTGGGAGAAGATGGCAGCAACCTGGATGCATGTTGCTTTAATCTCTTCTGGATTTCAGGGTGCTGCGTCAAGTCTTAATAAAAGTTTATTAGGACCTGATTCCAGGTGGTGCTGAGTGGTTTGTATAGTCAGTAGCAGCAGAAGGAGCTCTACATCTTTTTAGGACTGCACCATAAACAGATGAACTTTGCAGAATATCTGCAAATACCTAAATTGGGCCTGATGAATTTGATTATTCATCTTTGTTAACCCAGTTATACCACAGCATATTTCTCTGCCAGTCTTTTAGTAGCTTGTGTAGCTCACTGGATCAGGTTTAAATACTCTGCAAACAAGTTCAGTGTCATCAGTCCCAACTGTTGAAAAACAGTAATCAGGTAGAGGGGGAAGGGGGAGTTGCCCTTGCTCTCTTTAGTCGCAAGTTAAAGCTTAACATTTTGGCTTAAAAAGTTAAAATAAACACAGACAGCAAGATCTAATTTTTGAGCCATACTTGGTTTTTCAGGCCTTTTCCACACCCATTAAAGGCCAGACATGCATGGTTCTTAATTGTAAACCAAAATTCTCACATAACCACATGATTCTAGGAAGTGGGACTATATGAAAAACAGAAAATATTGTGATGCGCACAATAAACCTATGCCAGTTGGCCATGCAGGCGTTACACCGTGAGTAACAGCAAGTTTTCCATGTGTTTGCATTAGTACCTTCCTATTCAGCACCCACACAATTCCTGTGGCTTTGGGTGTGTGAAGCTATTTTTCCACGGGGAGAGGGAAGGGGTCCTTGCTGGTGCTTTCCCACATTTACATTTCTTATAACATTTTATTTATATCTAATACTTTTTGCTCCCAATAGCAAACGTGTCTCATTGTGCTTGTTAGCTTCTTCAATCTAAGTACACCAATTATACTTCTAAGAAAGAATGGTTTGTTCCCTGAAAAGCTGGCTTAGGGGAGGGTTGTACCAAAATCTGTTTTCCCCATACACATCCCTACATCCCTTTTGGATGGATTTTTTTTTTTTTTTTTTTCTCCTTTAGCTGCAGTTTTCAGTAGAAAGCTGCATCACTGTTACAGTATTGCCAAGTATTTTGGTTATGATACAAGTCTCAACTTTTTTTCACATTTTTTTATAAATCTCTTTACTGGAGTCATAAGGTAATTAAAGGTGCTATGGGGAGCTAAGGCTGAAAACATGCATTCTAAAAGCACAAAATGAGGACAAACACGTTCAAGATTTTTATTTTTTTGTTGTCGTTGCTATTTCATGGTATGAGATACCAACATTTTTTTATTGTACAATACTGAAGCCAGATAAGTGGTACAGGTTTCTGCTGTAGGTATAGCTGTTGTGGCTGATGAAGTTGTGCTGGTAGAAGTCATTAGTGTGGTATGACATACAAGTGCACTTTTGTTGGTATTTTAGGAATTGCTTTGGTTGCATAGGATATGCTTTACCTATTGATACAAAAGCAGCATTTTGCCAGTATATTTATGTCTGGGTATATTTTGCTGTATAGCTTATCAGTCGTCCCATACTGCTAAAATGTTCCAACTTTGTATCTTCTGTCCCGTAGGGCTCTGACAGCTATCGGTAATGGCAGCAAGAAATATTACAGTTTTCAAGGTGGAACTTGATCCGGCTGCAAAAGAGGTTATATTACGTGTTTGCCAAGAACATAAGACAGGATAACTTCACAGGCCCTTTCTGCAGGGGAGGACGGTGTGTCCCAGTTCAGTTTGCTGAATGTTGTTCATCCTTATCTGTCTGTAACTTAACTGTGCTCAGGACTGGTACAGGTAACGTGACAACAACTATGCTCAGCAATGGTTCCACTGTGCAGTCTGGCAAGGCCAAGCTTTCAAGTGTGTTTCCAAGCCCTTTGATGTTTTAATGGCATTTGCATCTGTCAAAATGGTTTGGTGCAAACATTAGCATTCTTTAATCTGAGACTCAAAAACAGCAGCGTGGGATTCTGGCTCATGCTTCTGTGGCATAGTAAGAGACTATGAAATTTCTGCTGCTAACTGGAGAATCTCTCCCATCTAGGTCCTGAATCACTTTAAATAAAGAGAAACTGAGAACTCCTCTGGTTTAGAGCAAACCTGCTGCCTAGGAATGTATATAGCATGCTGCTAGCAGCCAAGACTGCACATCATAGCTTATGTCTCGGAAGTCTTTGCCTCCTTTGGTGCCCCAGATATCTCTGTCAGTCATCTCTCCATCCCCAAAATTTGTAGAGAGACTCACATAGAGCAACTTGTAGTGACTCTGTACATCGCTTTCACTGGGGGAATTCTTCCTATGTCCGCCCAGTAATGTCAATAGTCTTTCTACTAAGCTACAGCAGTGAGAACTACACACCATTCTTGTTTGTTCTCATACCAGAAGACTGCAGAATATCAAGACTTATCCAGTGCTTTTATGAATATAAAACTTAAGCTCTGCTTAAAGTGAACCAGGTTTTTTGATATACAGGTGGCCCCATTTTATCTTAAGACTGAATTATTTTTATTGCATCTCTGGGAAGTGCAGTGTGCAATCCAAGCCATGATCTACACTTGCTGTTTGGCAAGTGTTCAGTAGCAACTTCCAAGGTTAAATTTTGTTCTACCCAAAATGTTTCTTTGGCTTTTTTTTTTTTTTTTTAAAGTTAGCATTAAGTATTATAATCTACTTAAATGGAAACAAATGTAGGAGAGGTATCGTGTTTTTTTTTTTCCTCCATTAGTGAATCATTAGATAATTAATAGGTTTGATATATCTTGAGTGTGCCTACCACACTCAAGCTAGTGAGATGCTACTGGGAGTGTTAAAACCCAGGCAAACTGTCTGCACCAGTGTGACTGGGAGGTCTCACTTTTCCCAAGCTTCAGTAGCAGCTGCAATTTCCAGGAGATCAGGTACTATCGACAGATTTGTTTGTTTTTCTTTTTTTTTTCTCCCCTTGCCTAAAAGACTTGAGGTGACTCCTAGTTCCCAGAATACTAACAGCACCTAGTCCGTTGAGCACAGCAGTAGACTCTGCATTATTTTGGCACATACCTTTTTAGATTGCTTTTCTTACTCTATATGTTCTTTCCTTCAGCAAGCTCCGTCTGCTCTCCGTACCCTCAAAGCTCTCTCCACGTAACGTTATTTCCCTCCTTCATTCTTATCTCTAGTGCCCTGTGTAATCTCTTCCTGAGCTCAAGAGTTTTGACCCCAGTCCTTCACCTCTGTCGATGGGCTGTACAGTGATAGAGCAGCCCAGGGGTGGTGGATGAAGGTCGGTAACCATCTCTTTGCAGAGGAACGCATGCAGTGGGCATCTCTTACGTGGCGGGGGGAACCAGCTGAGAAAGCAGGCCTAGCAGCTGTATCAAAATAAAAATTGAGACTCGCGGTAGGGCAGGCTTTGTGTTAGAGCGGTTGCACCCACCCCTTTCCCGAGCGTCTCACCGAACTGAAAGAAAGCGTGGCCTCCCGGGGGAGGTGGTAACCCTGGCGGCAATTCTCCTGCATGGTGAGCTCTGGATTTTGTATGGAGAAAGGCAGGCTCTGAGCTAGCCCCCACTGACGCACCTCCTTTTAAAGTGTATCGGAACTGTGTGATGGAGATGATTAAGCTGAGCTGAAATAGCAGGAAGGGGCTCGGGGCAGCCGTGTTGCCCCCCGGGTGGATATTACAGCCTACATGGAGCTCTTTCCTGTGCTGCAGCACTTAAAGCAGGCTTTGGCATTTCTACACCAAGGATACGCCTGAGCGATGGATTGCTTGGGAAAGTCTTTGTTTTAATAAGAAAATCAATGTCCTTGTCCATGCTGCTCAAAGGTTGTGAATGGCTTTCTCCTCTCACGGCCAGAAGCTCTCGCTGCTGTCGGAGAAAAGGAGGAGAGCCAGGGAGAGGAGCCCCTGGTGCACCGACCAGCAGCCCGGCAGGCGGTGGGGCGTCTCTGGCTGCCGCTGGGCCCAGCCCATCGTTGCAGGGCAGGGCTTTCTCTGCCGCGAGTGTGTTGGCGGCAGCCTGGGCACATGGGCTGCCCCGGCACCCACGGTGGGGGGAGCGGGACGGGGAGCACGGCCGCCCCGCCACGGGGGCCAGGGCCAGCGCTGCATGGGGAGCGTGAAGGGGGCACACCGAAAAGCTAGGTTTCTCCTGAGTTGAGGAGGAGGAGGATCTCGGGGCTCCTCTTAATTCTGTGTTGCCTTGTTTCCTGGCTAGCTGAAGGGCTTGTCTGTGCTTGATAGCACTTGTTATTTCTCCTTTCTTGTGTGTTGGAGGAGGGGGGAAGGGAAGGTGAGGTACTTTCTATTTAAAACCAGAAGTGTTTGTCATCTCCGTCCAGGTGAATTAACCCACACTGGAAGGAAGTATGACATTCACATTGCCTTTTGTAATCTGGGAAAGCTGTGGATGGATGCATGCATCATCACAGGAATTGCTTTGTCCACCAGTACTTTCACTGCTCTCCTGTTTTGCTTACCTGGCCACCTTCTGCACCCTTCCTCTCTCAAATTTTGTGCTCCCTACTGCAGTACGACGAAGCATTGCCCCTTTGTTTTCATGCTGACATGCAGCCAGCTGCACCCTCTCACAGTTCCAGCTTGTGCATCCAGAATCACGGATGAGTTAGGCACTAGGCACTGCTGCGTGTATGTGAGCTGAACTCCTGGATTTCCAGGCCCTCTTGGGAGAAGAGTATGGCTAGCTTTATCTAAAGAGGGGCCATCAGACCACCTCACTTGAGAAGTGCTGTTAGAGCAGAGGGAGAGATGGCATGCTCAACATCTGACCCAGAGAGATGTGAAAGACCAGTAAGTCCCAACAGTAGTTACGGTGAAGTTCCTGGGAGAGTTTGTGTAGCCTGCTAGAAGTTGGCAGTTGCCACATAGGCTCCTGTATGTTTGTCTGTCATGGTCGCCCAGCTCCTGGGGGGTCTCCTGGGCCCTCCTCTGGTGGAGGTCCAAGCTGACCTGTAGCAGGAGCATAACACAGCAGTGCTCCACAAGCAAATCTCTCCCACTAACTGCTAGGCTTTTGTATGTAGCTCCTCTGTATGTGAAGGGTACAGGTGTAGTCAGTCTTGTTTTATTGTTTTCTCTCCCATCTGCATTAAAACCTTATTGCAGAGATGTCTGCATCTTTCACTACAGTGAACCAGCCTTCAAGCAGGAGCTTAACTGTTTCCCTGACTAGATGGCGTAAGTTCTCCCCCACTGTCTCTGCAGAAAGTTTGCCTGTCCCTTCTCCTGCCTCACTTCCCAAAGCTTCTCTCTTGCTCTCCCTGAGGTGTGCAAAACACCTGGCAGTAATACAATGAGACAAATCTCACTTGGCAGCTTCCCGTGTTGATCTGCTGCACCTCCCTCTACCCTGTCTCCCAGCATCATCGTGGAACTGCTCCAAGTGCAGCTTTAAACTTGTCCTTTCACCTGTCCAAATCCCTTGCAACAGAGCCAGGGAAGTGGAAACTGGGTCTTTGAGCTTAGTAAGAGGAAATTCAGTGTTGTGTACATCTGTAACAGCACAGTGAGGCAGAGTTCTTCTTCCCCTCACAGAGTGCGGCCTTGAGCTTGAGGATCTTGCTATTCAGAGCTTTATAGGCCATCCTGTCTGTATTAGTAGTAAGCCTTCCTTAGCCATCAGCTTGTGTCCAAGACCACCCGTCTCCCTAAGCAGTCTCTCTGCTCCTGGGGAGCCTGTTTTTGAAAACTCTCTGTATTAGGTGTGATAAGCAGTACTTTTCTAGTCATGTAGCAGGGGAGACTCAAGTTAGGTAGCAGGAAGAGCTAAGAGCGGTGTAGCGCAAGAGCGACCTGATGTGATCATGGAACCTTTGTTAAAGGAGGGGCAGATGTACCTATCGGGGACAGCACTGGTAAAGTTGATCCTGTCTTGGACAAGGTGGCTGCTTACAAGTTTATGACCCTGCTACTTTCTGTGCTCTGCCAAGCTCTCTTTTTTTCTGTGCTGGAGCTTCTTCCTGACAGTCCTGTACCTTCCCATGAGCAACAGTTTCTAAAGATGGTTTAGCAGCACCGAAGTAGTTTACTATTATCCGACAGCAGTAAGACGTGGCAGAAGCCCCGTGGGAACTTTCTGAATGGATATATCTTTTTGAAGCATACTGTTTGTTGAAATTATAACTACTTACAACTACTCACTACTTGGGGGCGGGGGGAATCCAAATTGCTGAATAATTCCAGTTTTGGCCTGGTTTTGTAAGAAAGATTATCTTTTCGATATAAACAAAAATTAAAGATTACATGAGAAAAAATACGCAGGGACAAAGTTAACTGATGAGTTAATTAGTTAACTCAATTTTTTCCCCATTTTTTAAAAAGCTGTAAGATGATGACAATCCCCATGATTAAGGTATATATAAACGCTTCGGTTCTAACTCCAGAGCATGGGCTCGTTGCTTTCAGAGCAGGTGTTCTGTTTCACTTGACGTAAGGAAAAATATAAGCTAAACCAGCTTTCAGGTCAGGCATGCCCTGGCCATGGAGTTAACCGGGACAATTAGTCCAGATGTAATCATGCCCTTATTGCTTTTACTTTCTGTGTGGGATCAGAAAAAGTTCCTTGTGACTATAGAGCCACACCAGCACAAGGAAATCACCATTGATCTCAAAGATTTCTCTTTCCATGCAGAGACTTTCTTTTCTCTGTTTGTGTCTCCCAAGTTGAAATTGTCACACACACCCCTCAACAGCAGTTGAAACTCTGGCAGAAACACTATTCTTAAAATTGTAGGGAAATTAGGAATGCCAGAGAAAGAAAAAACATGTAGATTTGGTCATCTGTTTTGAGCAAGAAAAGGAATTTTTCTTGCATGAGCTTTCAGAACGGTCCGGAGCCAGGCCTTGGGGCTTTTTTGCCACTGAACAGCTAGCGGGCTGAAGAGATGTGGAATGCTTTCTCTGACCAAAAGATGCAGGACTACACATTCATGTCTGGAAACTTCCACATCTGTAAGACAGGATGAAGGAGGAGAAAGCTGAAACTTTATTCAGGAGGAAGTCTGACTGTGGCTGCACGTTGCAGCAGATCCTTCAGGGCTAAATTACAAGCTCCGGTATGACTGCAAGGGTACCCAGTGTATGTGAAGCAGCCCGAAGCAGCAATTTATAAGGCATTTCTAATAAGCAGGGGATAGGGAACAGAGAAGACGGGCTGGAACACTATAGATAAAGTGTCCCAAAAGCAGAAGAAAAGGGAGGGGAGACATTAAGGTTTGTCTCTTTCTCATGTCTTTTAAGGTAGGTATTGTGGGTCATGGGATAGGTAGAAGCCAGTAAGATAAAAGCGATGAATCAGATTCGACCATCCTTTTCACAGACGTTTCCCAAATGTACATTCCCTAGTGCTTTGTCATGTCTGAACTTCAAATGCAATAATGGATGGGAAATTCCACTATATCCTTTGGGAAACTGTCCAACAATCCTGAGATGACTTCCCCCCCCCCCCCCCAAAAGAGTAGACTAAATGATGATATAGTTTCTCTTTGTAGTCTGAGGTATGTCCACGCACACCAGAGGTATCCCTCTCAACCCACGTGCTTTACAGCCTTCAAATGTCTTGTGTCATGTCCTAGTTATCTGTTAATCAAATTCTTACATTCCTATGTCTTGTTAATCAATTCCTCTGATCAGCTGCAGTAGGGCCCTGTGTTGCACATACATACACAGAGATCTGTAAGAGAACCATCAGCTCCAAAGTACAGGCCTTTCCTTGTTGAAATGAAAGAGGTCTTTAAGACTCAGCTAGCCATTAGAAGAGGTCATGAGTATTTGTCCACCATGCCCCGCAAAAATTAATGGAGATTTTGATGTTTTTCTTGTTCTCTGAATACCTTCTGGTATCCTCTTTTGGATTTGAGATAGATAGCCATGGCCAACACTTTTCATAAGTTGCACTGCAGGCGTTACAGCCGTATCAGCATCTCTGCTCTTTGACCAAAGTTCCTTTCTGGATTTGCATCTAAAACTAAAAAGACACTAGTAGTTTTATTTTTGCATTACTCTCATACTGCAAGCTTACATTGGGTGTTTGCCTACTCTCAGTCTTGATATTTGTTTCCCAACTCTTATCACCCACTGAATATGTATTTTTGGCTTTTTTTCTCAGCTGCATTAGTATGTGTTTGTAAAAGTCTCTTAAGCTAATTAGATCTACTGTATCATCCTGTAGTAGTAACAGAAAAATGCATTTTTCTTTAGCAGAATGTGTCACTGATGGAGTCTGAAGAAACCAGTGAGGGAGGTACCACTCCACCAGAAGCCAGCAGCACCACTGTGGAAGCTTGGGATTCTACAGCAGTCAAAAGAGAGCATCATGCCCCTCACGCATCAGCCGAAATGAGCACCAGCCTGTCTGACTCCGCAAAGGGAGCAGAGCTCAGCGTTCCCGAGGACTGCCTTTCTGCTCCAGGGAAAGCAGCAGACATGCTGGGCAGACCCTCTAACCCTGTGCCAGCAGGACTGGAACAAGAGCAAGGCAATGCGGAGCCTCAAAAGGGACTCTTAGAATTGGAAGGAGAAATGCTTTTAGAGGAGGGTGGACTGGATTGTTCTCTGAAACTTAAGCAAGTAGAGCTGGTTGACCTGGAAAGCAACCAGGACTCTTCCTCTCTCAGCACAGTCCAGGATGGGCCAGCCCCTGGCAACGCCATCCTGCAGACTGTGGGCCTCAGCACTGAATTTCCTCAGTGCCACGCAGAACTGGCTTTTTGTGGCTCAGATCCTCAGGCCCAGCATCCGAAATCTTGTTTGGCTGATGCCATTTCCTCTCAGAGAGAGACACCTAAATGCTTCTTGGTATGTAAAACCATTTCAGAGGGACATTATAAGGCTGAGCCATTTCTGGATAAGATCTCCATGGATTCTTTGCAGGAGGTTGATACTGGTGCAGAGCAGAAGCAAAGCAGTAGAAAAGTGGCACCAGCAACTGATGAGCAACCTACCTCAGAGGAAGCAGTAGAGGACATGGCTAAATCTTACACTTCTGAAGATGCTAAGGGAAGCATAAGAGCACTCCAGGGTTTGGAAGAGAATACAGAGTCTTCCTCTTCCCATCTATTGTCTTCCACCTTAACAGATGACAGGCAAATAAGTTCACTACAAGCGGAAGGAAACATCTCAGCTGGTAAAACAAGGAATAGCAGCATGGTCAAAGACCAGGGAACAGTAATGGTTCCTAAAGAAAACTCATCCACTTCCAAATGCCTTTGTCTTGAAGATGATCACAGAAAAACAGAGGGCAAACCTGCCTCTCCAGCAGACAATGCCTTCCAAGTAAAGGATACTGCTAAAAAAAATGAAGAAGTGAATACTTCACAGCATAAGGAACCAGTACAGGAGGAGGCAGTGTCTGAACTTCAGCAGGAGGAGGAAAAGAAAGAGTGCAAAGAGCAGAATCTGCCAGAAGAAGGAAAATCTCTGGAGCCCAAAGATCAGAAAAACAAGGAACGAAATGAGCAGGAACAACAACTGCAGAGGGAAGAGCTCAAACTGGAGGAAGAACTTGAACTGGAGGCTCTATCATCAGCTTTTGGGTCAGAGATATCTTCTGTTCCCAGGCATAATGTGGACTTGTGTGGCTCGGAGAATGATTTTTTGGCTGAGCAAACAGGATCAGCATTTCTTCCTGGGGAACCTGTCTCTGTGGATCAGCATCCTGGTGAGGATGTACTGCTGAAAGCTCATGTCACAGAAGCAGGTTCTGGATGTCAGCCACCCGCTGTCAGCCCTCTGTCCTCAAATAACGTGAACCCAGTGGGTGAAACTCCAGTGGTGCCTCCACACACATGCCACATCTCTGACCAGGCAGAAGACCTAGAAGACTCTGGCCGCTTTTCCATCGGTGGTCAGGATATTGGAGAAGCTGACTGGGATGACAGGACAAGACTGGGCAGGGATGATGGGCACAGTGATGGGCATGGAAATGCTGTCCAGAGGTTTGATAAGAGAGATGCATCACTCCACGGAGGAGTGGCAGCACCTTCTAGCGCAGAGAACCCAGAGGCTTCTGTTCCAGCACACCCTTCCTCTGGCACCAAGAACTTGGAGCCACCTGATCCCATAGATCCTCATCCCATTACAGAAAATGTGGGAAAAGCTGAGCTTCAGGACTTCATTCCAGTTTTTCTCTCGGAGCTCACCTCTGTGGCTTCAATGTCTGGCCCACAGCAAGAGGGTGCTAATGGAACAGCCTCTGTGACCCCTGAGGACTGTCCTGGCACCAACCTGAACAAACTGCTGGACTCTGTAGGGAAGCCAGCCAACCAAGCTGCTTCTGTACAAGTGCGGGACCCAACATCAGGGGAAAGTGCTATTCTAAGTACTGATCCAGGGGAGGCCAACACTTCCCATGAACTCCTTACTTCTGAGGAAGGCTTTCATGAAGACCTCAGTGGCCCGTCTTCTTTCTCTGTAACGTGCACGAGCTGTCTTCCTCTAGAGGGGCGCCTTCCTGAGGATAGGAGGACTGTGGCTATCATTGCAGGGCCTCTGGAACCACCCCAAACACCAGGCAGGACTTCCACTCCCCTGAACCACCCAGAGACAATTCAGCAAACCCCCTCAGAAAAAAGTGCCATTATCCAAGGAAAAGAAATGGGAGCAAATGCAGATCATGAAGCACAACAAATGCCTTTACTTGATCAGTCTGACTGCAGTTTAAACCAAAAAGAGCCTGGATCCAGAATCTCCAGTGTCCTGAGCACCCTAACTTGGCCCTCTGAAGAAGACATGGTCCTTGCTATGAACCACCCAGAACAACCTCTGTCCCCTGTGTCGCACTCAAGCCTACCTCTGGTGTCTGAGCCTGATGCCAAACAGCTTCCTCATCCTCCTTCCCATGTCCAAAGCCCCAAGCAAGCTCAGGCCCCTGCACTTAATGCAAATCACCTTGCTCAACCTCCAGCCCTTGGAAGTTACCCATCGCTGGCTCCTGTACCCTGCTCCAGGCCACATCTCAACTGTGGTGTGTACGATAAAAAGTTACTAGCCATTCACCCTACTATAAGCCATCCTCTCCGGACTGCCGCCTCTGTGCCTGATTCTAACACTGTGGCCTCTGCTTCTGATGGAGAAGATGTAGCAGAGAAAGGTGACCTTGTTCCAGTAACTAGAGAGTGGGATCTTGGTGACTCAGGTACCCATGATACAGAGACTTCTGATGACTCAGGGGTCAGTTTGTTGGCCAAAAGCTTTTCTGCTGTTGGAAGTGAGGTGTTAGCTGGCTGCTCTGACACCAGCCCTGAAACAGCGGACCAGCACATGGATATACAGTGTGGAAAATCCTCACCTGACCACCCTTCTTGGCCCTCGCTGGAAGGCCTGATAACATCCACAGACTCCAAGAGCAGAGACTCGGCACAGCCACTTCCAATGCTAGCATTCACCAATCCAATCCACTTCCTCCAGCTCAGCCCTCCATCACCACCAACCACCAGAACGACCTGCCAAGAGGAGGAGGTCTCAGGGGAGCTGCGGTGGGAGCAACAGGCAGGCATCTTTGGTGTGGACACAACGAACATCCAAGCTCCACTGGAAATCACGGAGAAAACAGAAGGTGAGAGGAGGGTCAAGCAAAGGCTGGAAGGAGAAGGAGGAGAACACCACTTGTTAGCTGAGCCAAAGGAGGAAATGCCCAGACATTCACCCTTGGAAAAATCATCAAGTTGGCCAGACAAAAAAACGATCAGGGTAGTTGCACAGGAGCCAGCAGCCAATCAAGAAAACCCAATTAAACGCCGAGTAAAAAGCAAGGACTGGCACCGTCAGGGCCTGAAGAGGGCGTCAGTACCACCAGACATCTTGCAGGGTGAGTCCTTTCCTCCATGTCCCTCCCCCCCTCCCCAACTTATTGCAGATACCAAAAATGTAGAATTAAATTAAATAGGCAATGTGATAGAGAGGCATGAAAGCTGAGAGCTCGGCATTGCTCTTGTGCCTTTCTGGTAATACTTCTCACTCCAGCCCTGTAGCCCCCGTGATGTCCTGCCCCAAGGTCCCCCCTCCCAGCTCTCCCCTAGCTCCTCTCTGCTGCCCTCTAACCAGTGCATCGTGCTTGTTCTCTTGAGTAGGGCTGCATGCTGGGGCGCAGTCCCCTCATTTCACACTAACACCTGCAGCAGAGAGCTTCTCTCTCCATGGATCCCTCACCCCTTGACTTCGCATCCAGTTTCTCTTCTTGTCCCTTCTCCATGTTCAATGATCTGTCACCCTTACTCAGTAACACTGGCTATTTTGGCCTACCTTCAGGGATAAGTTTCTTGGTGGGGCTCAGTTCAGAGCTTCTGCTCATCATCTCTGCTGCCATCACATGGCCGTTGCATTTTGCTGCACTTGCAGCAGCCCGTTTCCAAGCAGTACGGAAAATGCATGCACACACCCTCAGTAGCCAGTCTCTGTTACCACATGTTTTAGTTCCTTGTTTATTTGCTACCTCCCTTTATTTTGCAACTGACATCTTTAGGTTCCAATTTGACCTTCTGAAAGAGATGACCTTCCTGAGAACGTAGGATTTGAGATTACAGACAAGAATGCAAATTTGTCAAATCCAAGGTCCCAACTTGCATAGAAGCCAAATCGCTGATGTCACGAATGGAAAACATGCATCTTCTGTAATACAGCTCATTCAGACAGTACTTACTGTCAAGGTGCATGTCTGTTCTTTATTATATCTTACATGATCTTTAAACATACTTGTTCCTTCTCAGCTCTTAGTTTATTTTCCAAGCTCCACAACATGCTGGATTTTTGGCACAGAGGAAAAGGAGGGGAGCGTGGAGGGGTGTAAAAGGTTTGGCAGCACTTGAATCAAGATTTGTTCATGTGTTCGACCTGTAAATTCCTGGTTCCAAATTTTAAAACATTCAAGGCAACAGAACTGTCTTTCCCCTGACCCATACTTGCAGCTCAGTCTTTGGGCTTTCTTCCTCCTCCTGCTTCCAATGAATTTTATGTAGAATTTCTTCACAACTTAATTAAATCCCTCACAAAACAAAAGAAAAATCTACACTTCCCCCATTTTGCATAAACAGAAGATGACTCGAGCAGCAGTCTGTGAATGCTCACGTAGTATGTAAATGTGAGAATTGGGTTACAGCATTGATTCTCAGGCCACGTCCCTTCTAAGACTCTTCACAGGCTTGACTTTGTTAGATGTCCAGCATTTCTGCCCCAGAAGTTGCTGAGAGTTTTTTGGGGCTCAACGTCCACAAAAGGGAGTCTACTACATACAGACATGACTAGTGACTTTGGGTCCATTGATCTTCCGATGCCTGGCCCAAGCTGCTGAAAGGGGAAAGGCAGTATCAAATAGGGCCCACAGGCAGTGTCTTTGGGCAACTGGAGAGGGAAGCTCTTAGAATTACTGTCGTCACTGAAAGTGTCAGCCTTTTTTCTTTGTATGGAAAGCAAATGTGGCTAAGTAACAGATGTAAAGTCTAAGTAATGTCAAGGATTATTAAAACTAGAATGTTTCTGACCCAGAAATAAAGGTCAGGAGAGCACCTGTACTCGAACCCAAGACTACCACTTAGGTGCGGTATAGGTAAGTGGTATCTGTATCATTTGGATTGTAGCTTAGCTCTAAAAACGGACTCATACTTTCTAATTGTCTTATATGCAGAAATTCCTTCTGTTCCTTCAGAAGAAGAAGCTCACAAGGCACACAGGGAACCACCAGTCAGTTCAGAAACAGTTATATTGCGGTAAGTCTCTCAAAGGTCCCTTCGAATTTGCCCCCATCCCTGTGTAGCACAGCCACTTGATGCTCTCCATTGTTCCTGAAGGACCAAAGATGGTGATAAGGAGTAGTAAACTATAATAAAATGACTTAGGCCTGTGTTTCAGTCTGTGCCCTCTGGGAGAGGACCCCATTGCAACAGAAGTATTTCTGTCCCTTTAGGACAGTGTTTCCATTAAGCCAAACTTTGTTCTTTGTTAAGTAAGGCATGTGGAGCTTGAGCTTTTTGGAAAGAGAGGTCCTTGCTGTGACAGATCTGTTACAAGATTTGGATAAGCCATCTCTGGTGCTGTGCTCTTCATTCACTCTTTGTTTCCAAATCCTTATTCCCTGACAAGAGAGAAGAAACCTGCAGACGCAATGGAGAACTTCAAACGCCGGCACTCCAAACTGATCAACTCCTGTAAGTACCTTCTGCCTGAAGTGCTGTGGCAGACCCCTCTCCTCCATCATCTCTCACCCTTGCAGTGAGCACAAAGGAGAGGGGCTCCTGCCACATGGTAGCAAGGAGGGAGCGCTAGAGAGTGGTGTTCGGTGGAGGCAGTGAAACCAGAGTCCTGCAGTATACTCGGGCATCTGGTGAGCTTTGCTTATAGCAGGCACATGTGGGCTAATGTATTCTGTTATCCTAATCTGAGACAGTAACAGAGTTCTCTCCAGGTTGAAGCAGAGGGTGAATAGTTGCTATAGAAAGTATAAATGTATATGTCTCTCTTCACAGCAAGACTGCTGTATCAGGAGTACAGTGATGTGGTTCTGAACAAGGCTATTCAAAGCCAGAAGAGAGTGGATTCTTTCACAGAGGATATAGAGCCGAGTTTCCCAAGCTCCCCAAGGCTACGGAGGAAAGTGCTGTCTCCCCAGGACTCATATTTGCAACGTCTGTCAGTCTCATCTAATGCGTCCCTCTGGCAGGACATCCCCATGATACGGGGCAGCAGAATGCTACTCAATATGTCCCGTGATGAGCAGAAGCTGCAAGAGGTAATGGACAGATGTAACAAGGTGGATGGGTGGTCTGTAGTCAAGAAAGAGTCCCCAGAAGGGTGGTTAAAGTGGAGAGCAGAAATTCTGATGCGGCAATGCAGGTGGTTGAATGCAGAGGTCACTTCTAGCCATGTAAGCAGTATGGGGATGTGGGACCAGTGCTTATGAAGTAGTACAGTGCTGAAGTTCAAAATTGCAGAGAAAAGGAGCACTGAAGGACGGACTCTGGACCATATCAGTAACTTCATGAAAACAGACATGGGGAAATTGGAACGAGAGAAAACAAGGAATTTTGAGCATGTTCAGTGCAAAAGAGAAGTAGATGACTTCCAGCATTCTCCCACACATAAGCTTATGAGAGATGCTAATAAAACCACAGTGAATTGTAGTTCCTGTGGTAGAGTGTGAGTTTACCAAATTGACCTGTGTGAGCTGCAGGGCTGAGAGGAAACAGGACTACGTATGGGTTCAGCAAAATGGTACACAGAGAAACTGGGTAAGGAAAATGAGAGGAACTGAGAAGTGGATGGGAGGACCCGGAGAAAGAGGCGAAAACAACAGCATGGGAAACATGATGAAGGAGAAAAACATGGGTGATGGGGATGCTGGAAAATTTATGGGAGCATGTAAAACAGGGAACCTAGTGAAAGTGGAGTTGGGGGGGAATAAAAAGTAAAATGAAAGCAGGTAGCTATTTTTCTTTTAAGTCATACCACAAGTCTGTCTTCTCAAGAAAGAAAGACTATATATAATGACATGCTTGCCCTTCATTCCTAAAGCCTCTCTTCTATAATTATGCACTACTTATATTATGTACTGGGAGGTTTTCTTGCTTTGCTCGTCTCCTCTCTGTAAGATTCCTCACAGATTTGCATAGTCTACTGATGCTGCGCTCCTTTATTTCATCTCTCAAGGCCAAGTTTGAGTTGATAATGTCTGAGGCTTCATACCTGCGCAGTTTAAATGTGGCAGTGGATCACTTCCAGCGATCAGCAGAGCTCCAGGCAATGCTCACCAATCAAGAGCGTCAGTGGCTTTTCTCCCGCCTTAATGATGTACGCGATGTCAGCGCCAGGTGAGATATGACCGTTGCTTCCAGAACTAACACCCTCCGTGACGCACAGACACAGCCCATCATTTCCATCAATTACATCTCTCACTCCTGTTCTGCGCCTTCACTGACTTTCGAGGTAGATACACACAGGTAGCACTTTGTGATTGTATACCAACACTGCCCTGAAAGGAACATTGGCCTTTTTAGGTGATGGGGCAATGTAAATCTTGGTGTTAAGTCCCAGATATTATGGTGCAAGTGTGCATAGAGCTCATTGCAGGAGATCAAAATGTTCAAAATGCTACTGTAGCCATGCCCTATTGGCTTCAACTACAACTAAACAACTAACTAGACCTCAGCCCAAACTAAATGCAGCTCCTGCCAAATACAAGACAAAAGAAGCAGCTGCATGAGCCTCACCCCCCCAAAAAAAAAAAGAAAAAAAGAAAAAAAGGGGAAAAAAAAAAAGTAAGTTACAGCCATCACTTCACAGAACCTAATGTGAATCAATTGAGCATAAGTCATAAAATGTAGACATGACCCCGCATGCAAGGAATCCTGTATGCTGTAGGATTCTGTTCTGCTTTTCTCCTGGAAGGCTTGGCTACATATATCGCTAAGCTAGTAAGGTTTGCAGCTACCTTTTCCCTGTCTACTAGTGGGATTATTCTGGTGATGCCTTAATTTTCAGTTGTTTCCTGACCATGCCCTCTCAAGAACAGAGGTCTTTTGCCTCCGCTTCTTCCTTGCTGACATCTAGCCCCAAATTGTCATTGTACAGGCAGTACGCTCCCTCTAGAAGTAAAGAGCTGTCTTGTGCTTATATGTGGGCTGTCAGGATTTTAAAGGACTGAGGACGTTCCTGCTTTACTAAATGACACTGGTATTTCCCTCTCCTTTTATGGCACCGCAACCATGTGCTGCAGTTTCCTCTTTGACTTGGAGGAGAAATTTGAGGAGGACATGTTCACCTTCCATGTGTGCGATGTGGCTCTGAAACATGCCCCCGAGTTCCGCAGGGTGTATCTACCATATGTAACAAACCAGACGTATCAGGAGCAAACCTTCCAGCGGTTACTGTAAGTTTTTTCATTTGTTGCACCCTTCTCACCCCTTACTTGCTTGCTGCACCTTGAATATTCACTCTTTCAAACAACGGGGAATGCAGCAGGTACAGGCTTTTGGCCAACACTCACACTACACCCCCAGAAGAACCTTCTTCGATTCAATGGCATTTGTGACAGGACAGACCTACTCCAGGCTCCCCTCCCATAACATTGGAAAGGGAAAGAATAATTAATAACTGATTCTATTGCAGGCTATTCTCTCTGTCTACTCTCTACTGAAGAGAGCAAAAATGACTGTCCTGGATAGTGGTTTTCAGTCTGTGGTTTTCAAACTACTAAAAACCGGAAAGTAATAATTTCAAGTGAAACTTCCAACCTTAACCATTCTGTGATGCTGTAATTAAGAAAAAAATGGCTGCTGTCAGTAAGCTTAAACTGTCTATCCAGGAGTCTTTAAAATGGATTGAAAATACTGGGGCCAGAGAACGCTGTCGGTCTCTCTTGCTCTGGGTGGTGGAGTGGAACATCTCTTGCTCTCCTTTTTGGTTCCCAGTGGCACAAGCAAGCATTGCTTAGGCACAGGCCCAGTCCTGAGGAAGGTTTCCTTGCTGCTTCTGCGCTGCTTCCCTTCGTAACAACCCAGTTCTAGTGAAGCTACAGCGATGCCAGGAGAAGACACTGTTTCCAACAGGCTATTCAGGCACCGTCTCTGGGTGCTGCTGACTGGCAGAGATCTAGTCTTGCAATTGATTCCCTTCAGGGGGAAGGGTATCAATCCTTCCTTAGTTCCACACAGAAAGGACCTCCAGGATATTGTCTAGGGCAACATCTGCTGGGCCTACAACCTTCTTCCCCATCTCTTCAAGGATATGGGACTGGCTATTCTGGTGGCCAGTGCTACTCTCATACCATTAGCCTTCTATCTGCTACTGCCCAATGTGGGAAAACCGGATGGAAGTGGCTGTGTCTAAGAGGGTAAGAGAGACATTAGGGGGGAAGGCAGCTCCTCTCAGGAGTAGCAAGAGAGGGGAGGCAGCTTTTTCCAGACCCTGGCCACAGGTCCTGGAGCTCGACCATGCAGTGGAAGGAAAGAATACAAACCACCGCTGTCTCTGTGAAAGGTGCCCTACTGATAGGGGGGAATCGAAATGTAGATATTACTTCTCACTTTTATTCCAGAGGGCTGTGGCAGAAAGAGGAAAGATGTAATGACAGCTGTACTGTTGTCCTTCTGTAGCTGTTAGAAACCCATACTTGCTCTTCCTCAGCAGTGGTGCAGTTTCTTGATATCTCTTGCCCCAGGGACAAAATCTGACTGTTGAGCGTACTCCAACACTCCCTGAAATCTGATATTAGGAAGACTATTTATTTGCTCTGATGCCAGGATGTCTTCTTTCTTTACCACTCCCACAGAAACGGAAATGCAGGGTTCCAGCAAGTCCTGGAGAGACTGGAAAGTGATCCAGTATGCCAGCGCCTCTCACTTAAATCCTTCCTCATCCTCCCTTTCCAGCGCATCACTCGACTCAAACTCCTCCTACAGGTAACTGTGTTGATTCTCTGCCTTCTTACAGTTTCTCGCAAGCAGACCCTTCTTTGAGTCTGAAAGTCATATAAATATGAGCTAGCTCCAAGCACTGGGTGGAAGGACTGCATGCACCCCTTTGTGTTGCATCTGTGACAAGTTTGGCAAGATGCTCTAAAGCCACTCTGTTGCATATATTGTGAATATGCCTTTGTAAAAAAAAAAAAAACAACCCCGTTTGTCATTGTGCAAATGCCTGCTGTGCATTAGACCAGCACCATGAATTGGATATCATAGCCTCTGTGAGGCAGTGCAGTTTGTATACTGGTTAGGACTTTGTTGCAACACTACTTCAGTTGTACTCCAATAAATAATTTATGGAGTCTTATCAGAACGTGTTGATTTACATTTTATTGAACTTTTCTGGCTTCCTGCTAAGAAAATAAAGTAAGGGTTCCTTGGCTGCCCTCTGGAAGGCAGCCTGTCTCTACTCTTTGCCTGCAACGTTGACCGATAGAAACCTTCCAGACAGGGAACCAGCAAGTCCCTAATGAATTAATTTTGAGCTCTTTCTATGAAATTCTTGTTTTTGATTATTTGAGCCTTTTTTGAACAGGAGAAAAAGAGTATCAGGCAAAGAACAATTCTGTACATAAGGCTGTTTGTGTTTGGATTAGTGGTTGCTTCCTATGTCACGTAACTTGTACATGATAGTTAATGTGTCAGGGATGCCCTGTTCAATGTAGCTCATCAGTGCCATTCTGCATCTCAAATTTCTGGTCTTGTTATCTCCACATCTCATCACCTACTACTGCTTTAGTCTCCCTTCAGGCTGGCATCTTGGTGTCTTCTTGTTTCCCTACCCCTCCCAGATACATATGTCCAGTTTTCCTTGTCTGCATTATGAAAAACATCTTCTCTCACACAGAATATCCTGAAGAGAACTCGTCCGGGGTCTGAGGAGGAAGTGCAAGCAACACAGGCCTATGATGCACTTGAAACGGTAAGGCCGTCAACCCATTCTGCAGCCCTGCAGAAAGGGATCTGGGGGTTTGGGTTGGTGGTAAGCTCAATGTGAGTCAACCATGTGCCCTGGCAGCCAAAAGGGATGACTGTATCCTGGGGTGCAATAAGCGCAGCATAGCTAACCGGTTGAAAGAACCAATTGTCCCACTATACTCAGCATTGGCGTGGCCTCACCTCAGGTACTGTGTGCAGTTTTGGGCTCCACAGTATAAGAAGGATGTAAAAATATGAGAATGTGTCCAAAGGATGGCAATGAATATGGTGAAAGGACTAGAGGGTGTGATTTATGAGGAGCAGCTAAGGATACTAGGTTTGCTCATCTTACAGGAGAGGAAATGGAGAGGTGACCTCACTGCTGTCTACAACTTCCTCATGAGGGGAAGCGGAGAGGGTGGTGCTTGTCAGTCTGGTGGCCGGTGATAGGATGCAAGGGAATGGTTTAAAGCTGCTCAGGGGAAGTTCAGATTGGATATTAGGAAAAAGTTCTTCACTGAGACAGTGGTCAAGCACTGGAACAAGCTCCCCAGAAAAGCGGTCATGGCCCCAAGCCTGACGGTGTTCAAGAAGTGTTCGGACAACACTCTTAGATATATGGTTTAACTTTTAGGTTGCCCTGTGTGGAGTCAGGAGTTGGACTCAATGATCCTCGTGGGTCCCTTCCAACTCAGGATATTCTGTGATTCTGTGCAGCCATGCTGCATCATATATCTGCAGGGCACCTAAGTGGCCCTGTCCTTTTTATTGATGTTCACCTTTGTCGAGGGCCCTTGTCATTGATCCTCACCAGTAACAAATTATTCCGAGTATCCCAAAGTTAAAACAATACTTAGCACAGAGACTTCATCTAAAGAATACCTTTCTTAAGAAAGAAGGATGATCACTGTAGGTATGGAGAAGTTTAGTTTGCTTACCTGGAAAAATACTTTTTTTGCAGGAGGATGCCCAAGGGATTGTCACTTACAGTGACTCTTGAGGGGCTCCTGGGAGTAGTACTGATCCCACCAGGCAGTTCTGCTCCCACCTCACTGATCGTCTGTTTTCCTCTGCAGCTCATCAAGGATTGTAATGAAAATGTCCAGCGCATGAAGAGCACTGAAGAGCTGATCTACCTCAGCCAGAAGATTGAATTTGAGTGCAAGGTGAGCTTGTCTATTCCCTGCGCCTTGCTTTAGCAAGTATTTTCTCTTTCCTCACAAAGTCACTTGTGCTTACTTTTTGTTTTCCTCTCCAATGTGTACAGAACTGTTGAACCAGAATATCGTAACAGGTCAGCTCTTCATCAGCGCTTCCCTTGCCTAATTGTTCGTGTCAGCCTTCAGCTGACTTACTTCTGTCCAGTTGGAGAGATGAAAGCACACTTCCTCTAGAAAAAGGCAAAAATGCAAATCCAAAACTCATGGATACTGATTTCCTTGTACATACTTGACATAAATGTTCATTTCTGTCTTGCAGATATTCCCACTCGTCTCACAGTCGAGGCGACTTGTGAAGTGTGGTGAGTTGACAGCACTGGACTTCAACACCCTGAGTCCAAAATGGAAAGTCACCACCCGTCCCATCTACCTACATCTTTTCAATGACTGCCTGCTCCTGTCTCGGCCGAAGGAGTGAGTGCTTCAACACAATTCTTGCTGCCCCTTCTAAAATACCTGTCTCTTTCTGGGTCTGTGCTTTGGTGAAAGAGTCCTTTCCCTCTGCCTGCCAGCAAGTGGCAGCATTTGTCAAGTCACTCTCCTAACCCTACATTATGTGAGTATCATGCAAGTACGTGGAATCTGATAGTCCCAACTCTTAATTACAACATATGATAATGTAACAAGATATCTTCTGGTCCCTAGTGCAACACTTCTATTCTGCCTCTCCATCCCTATAATGTGAAACACTTTAATAGTAGCCATTTATTCTAGTTTTACTTGGTAAATAATTTCTTCCTAAAGGACACTATGAAGATGAGTGAATGTGCAAATCACTGGTTTGTCAAGAAACTAAGAGAATTGTTGGCTGGTTGTGTTGGGGTTTTGGGAGGAGGGGTGTATTTTTGTTTTTAAGCTGTAAGCTATCAAATAAAATTTTGACAGGACAGAGCTTAGTGTTTCTACTCTTTTCATTATGTCCCCTTTCTCTTCTCTGGCCTTCTGAGACTTCTAGCAAGAACAAAGCCTAAGGTGCCTGAAGCAGATAAAGACTCGTTAAAAGCTTTTTGCTTTCCTGACATCAGAAAACGACATGGACTCACTTTGTAACCCTCATTCACAACTTGTTTTGTTCCTCCTCTTCACCTGCAGGGGTGGACGTTTTGTTGTGTTTGATCATGCCGCTTTCTCGGATGTGCGTGGGGAGAAGTGCGAGATGAAACTGCATGGAACAAACAAAAATGTTTTCCGTCTCTTTCTACTTCAGAATTACCAGGGAAAGAGAGTGGAGTTTTTGTTTCGTACAGAGACACAGTAAGAGCTCAAGGTTACCCTCACTATATCCCGTTACCATAGCGAGACACCTCCTAGGAGCCTGATGGTTGTCCCTCAGCTACCCAAATCCTGACATATCAAATGCAGCTGCTGAACAGAGGACTTGAAAAACATCCTCTTCCCATAACAAGCCCCTAATGAATCACCTTGCTCCTCTCTCATCATAGCTGCTCCTACAATACAACCACGTTATGTCATACCATCAGCCTCCAGAAATCGTTTTGCCTTTTCCCATCCCCTTTCTCCACTTCCCCTTTCTCTGCTTCCCCTAATCACCTGCTTCCTGACCCCTCCTGCGAGCAAACCTGTACACACACACCCCCATTCCCATCATCAGACTGCTATCCCTCACATTGAATCCTGATGCCTATCTGGTGATCTTTTCCAGCAGTGAGAAGCTGAGGTGGATCTCTGCTTTGGCTCCTCCACGAGGAGAACTGGACCTCCTGGAGTGCCCTGGTGAGACTGCTCTGCTACTACAGCAATGGGGATGGTCTGGCTCAGAGGAGTTGGAGTCACTGTGAGGTGGAACATCCCAGAAATGACTCCAAGGCAGAATACTTGCCTTTTTGTAAACAAAGAAGATATTCATGGGCTTTCCCTCAGTGGCAGGTTCTGCCAGTTATTTTACCTATTTTTACTCCTCATATTAGGTAGAAGACCTGTAGTCTCCCTTCCAGTTCTCTGCTCTTTAGTGTTTGGGCAGTCCTTTATCCCCTGCTTCCTCTGGGGATGATGCACACAGATTTACTGTTGCTTTCTAGCATACCATTATGATCTTTTCTCCCCTTTAGATGCACCACAGGTTCAATGCATAAAGACTTACAAGGCTCGGGAAAATGATGAGCTGGCATTGGAAAAAGCAGATATCATCATGGTTATGCAGTACAGCAATGATGGTGAGCAGAGTGAACAATGGCTGTCTTAAATAATGGGTAGGAGGTTACTCTAGTAGTGCAAAGCTTTAACAACACAATCAGGCTTCGGACGAAGCTTCTCATTCCTGATCGTTGGATTGAGAGGATGAAGAGACTCTTCATCTTCATTAAGACACTTTATGTGGAAGCTGAAAGGGGATCTTCTTCTTTGATCTTAGGGCCTTGTTGGAGGGGGCTTTTTGGGAAGAATGAAAAAATTCTTTACTATTTTGCCTCATGTTGTGCTTTTCCCCACACCGCAGGATGGATGGAAGGGGTAAAACTTTCAGACCGGGAAAGAGGCTGGTTCCCCTCAGAACACGTGGAACACATCTCCAGCAAGCATGCGCGGCAGAAGAACCTGAAGGAGGAACAACGTGTGAAGAATGCCAAGCAGCAGGTCTTCTGCAAGAAATAAGACTCTACTTTGGTTGGACCTGTACAGTCTCCCTGCCATGGGGAATCCATCTTTTTTCTATTGTGCCTCAGAAGAAACACCTCTGTGAAGAGCATAATACAGCACTTTGACTGAACCAGGTGCTTTTTGCCAAAGAAAGCGGGAATTCAATCAGGAAAAATCATTCACTTCCTCTGTGTCACGAGGACTACGGCAGCAGTAGGAGGAAAAAAAGCTGCATGTATTGCTTGCTTTGTGGTAGTAGGGAGGGACTTTAATCGGACAGAGGTCTGGGATCTGGACTTCTGAAAATATATTCCTGGTTTTGCCACTGACAAGTTGCAGGACCTTGGGTGAGTCACTTCAGAATTCTGCCTCAGTTTTCCCATCTGTGAAATGGGGGTAAACTTACCTACCTCACTGGATGTTGTGAGGCTAAATTCACTAGTATTAGCATACTAAGAGTTTTGAGTTCCTGAGAAGGAAGGTGCTAAGTGCAAAGCACAATTTAATTGAGGAGAGTTTTCCATTTAAATATCCTCTTGATATCTTGATGGTATTGATCTCCATAGTGTAATTTCCACTTAGAACAATTTATCTATTTGATCGTGCAAGTCTACTGTTTTTTAGATAGGCAAATATTTCATTGTACCTAAATTTAACTCTGTCTCAGCATACTGTTAAGAGTCCTTGACAGCATTAGAATATCCACTTGAGTTAAGCAAAGTTTTCAGAAGCCACTGTGATGACTTCCCCCACCTTAAGAGGTATCAAGCTGAAGAATCTGCTTCACAAAGGTCACCTCTCTTCTGAACAAGTGTCCCAGTAAGCCATCTGAAATGACCCTTTTTTACTCTGCCTCCCACTCAAAGTAGAACAGTGACTTTTGACAAAGATTTTTATCATGTGTTGGTACATACCCTGTACAAAGCAACCATGACTAGGCATATGCAATGAAGTGGCACTTTCCTGCTGCTCTTAATCTGATAGCTGACGTGGTATTGCATGCACCATTTTGCACACTTACAGAAAACACTGAGGTATTTAGCCACTGTAGATAAAGTCAAAATATGTACCAGGGACTTTGTTCTTTTTTAGAACTCTCTGGTTTTAAGTCCAGTTTACATGCAGTCCTGCTTTTGTGCAGAACCTGTCTATTTGAGGACATGCCTTCAACTGTAAAATACTGTTTCTGTGTTAAAGTGTTTGCGTTCAGTCAATGCAAGATCAAGTATAAGAATCAATACACCAAAGAATGCAACGTGTAGCCTTCTTGCATTTAATATATTTGAAGAATTAGTTATCTTCATATCTCCAGCTTTCTGTCTCTGTAACATTCTGCCTTTAGTTCCCATTTATGTTGTATTTAGTATAGCTTATTACAGCCTATTTATATCAATAATTTTAGCTGGATTAAAAAAAAGAAAAGTTGCTTTTAGTCCTAATAAACTCATGCACTTCTCCAGTTAAAATAAACAACTTTCTGCTTTCCTTGTTACTTAGGTTGTCATCTCAAATATAAGTCATTCAATATTTACTGAATATATATGGAAAAATAATAATAACTCTCCTTTCTAAATTAATATTAAGTACGAATAGCTATACTTAGCAGAGGCAGTGCAGAAAGCTTGCTTTACCAGCTATACCTTAAGATTCTTCAGAGCGTTATCACCAGCCCTGAAGCGGCTGCTGCTGCAGGTTCCCTAGTGATGTCAGTCATCAGTATATCAAGATAAACTAAAGGGATGACCTACAGAAGATGGGAGTCCAGTCCGCTATACCAGTAAGACAGTATGCAATTATTCGATTGTCTTTTAATCTATGGTCCAGACTGTAATCTGCCTACACTTTTTTTTCCCTAGAAGAACTGAAGCTGGTCCCTAGCTAAGAACAAAAGCAAAGCTCTACCTCAAACTAAAATAAGTGGCATAAGAAGAGTATTAATCCTCAACAAGACCCATGAATGTTCAGAGATCCAAAATACCTGGGACAGCTGTCCCAGGCTGTCATGAATTTATGCAATACCTAAGCCATCAGGATCACCAATGTCTCAACCAGGATACAGAACACTGCCACGGGATCAATTCAGTACATGCCCACATAAAGTCGTCTTACGCAGGCGGTCTGAGGCATCCCGTATCTGCGTCACCTTCGCTACTTGTATCATGAGGAGGCAGGCTATAGATATTGCCATTCTAAATCAGAAATCATCTTGTTAAACATTTTAAAAGTCAAGAATTCTTTACTCTTCCAACTTCTGCTCTCAAAACCAAGCAGGCGTATTGTTCATTAGAGTCTCCCAAGGTGGTTTCTATGTTAAATTCCGTATGTTCCTGTTAAAATTGTTGTTGAGATAGGAAACGTCAAGGCCACTGTTGTTGTGACTGACAGGACTTCTATACTGTTTAACTAGTTGGATCAAAGGTTAACTTCTCCCTGTCACAGGTACAAAAACCTGACAACAGGAAATAAAGGCTGTATGTTTAGGAACGTTTAAAGGTCAGCTTATGCTTCTGAGAATAAGTGTTTATACCCTGGTTTACTTTGATTTCTTACATTTCAGATAGGCCTCAACTTCTCACTATTTAGTTAAATTTTTAGCCCCAGCACCATCCTGCCACCAAAATCCATAAACAAACCTGCACTGAATTGCTTCATGCTTTCTGAAACTGATTAACATCTCTCTGGTTTGTACAAACTTAATCAAAGTAGTACAATATCACTTACAGCTGCACATTCAGGAGGCAGGAATCAAGTTGGCAGAGTATCTGCTGTGTCCCATTAGTTTTAATTATGAGTCAGGATCTCTCCCTATGTTATCTAATGTGGATAACCTGATTTCCCAGAAAATGAGTATTAAACAGAAGTGTAGAGTTTGTCAGCCACATCCCTATATTTTTCTAGTAAGATCCCAAAAAAAGGTCCACAGAGTAGGAACATTGTATGAGAGATGCCAGTGCATCTTAAACAGCTGGCTGTAAATTGAAGCATGAAGAAACCATAATCTTCCACAGGAACCTGTGGAGACTGATACATAGTGTATCTGGACAAAAGAAATTCATTATTTCTATACTGAAAAAAAAAATTAAAGACAACCTTTAGAGGGCAGTTACATTCACTTCTTTTTGTGGAAAGAACAGCAATGAAATACAAGCATGAACTACATTTAAAAAATTTTGTTGAGAATCTGAGTAGTGGTTTATGTCTGAAAAATGTTATGACTGCTGTCATTTTTTCATATAAAAAAGTATAAAATATATATAAATATATATGTGGCTCTAAAAAAAAGGCTCACTGCCCTGGAGACCTATGTTGGTCCCTCCTAAAGGAAAATAAATTAAAGCATTCTCCACAGTTCTTATTCCCTTTCACAGTACTAGAAAAAGCTGACATTAGGACCAGAGTTCAGTAAATAAACACAACCTTGCTCAGAAACAGGAGCCTCTAAAGCAGTTAGTGATTTTTAACTTTGCTCTTTTATCTAATATTGAAGAGGTCCCATCCCCTCTAAGATCAGAGTTGTGTTTTGTCAGCTGAATGCTGCTAACACATTAAATGCCATTTTAGCTGCAATAACCTTCCAGCCAGCATGTCTTGCATTTGGTGGCTGAACCAGGTGCACTGTTAGACTAATTATACTGTTTCCAAAATGCTGGCACACACGTTTCAGGTTACACTCATTTAACATAATGAAACTACTCTCAGGTGAAAGCATCTGCAGAAGCAGGACCTTTGATGCTAGAGCGAACCTTGGAACAAAGACAGGGTGTATTGCGAAATGCACAGCAGAAGAATGGTGCCCTGCCAGCAATGAGATGCTGAGCCAATAACCCTGATGAGGATGAAGGATGTTCTGTCTTGGTGCAGCAGAACGCAATTACGCAAATCACATTCTTCAAGTAAGCACTGTCTTTGCTGTTTGCAGACTCCCAAGTTGTGTTTACAGCTGGCTGCACTTCACTTGGCGATTAGGCAAGCTGTACACAGAGGACGCAAGAGCAGAGGGCTGGGTTTCTGGAGCCATCGCGACCCAAGCTGCAGCAGCACAGGTCTCTCCATCAACCGCGTGTGAGAAGGAAGTCAGAAAAGGCAGGCTTGGTTCACTCCTGCCCTTCGTCTCACGTAGGCACCTGCAAGCGCACAAAGCTGGGTGAAACGTTACCTGAGCAGAAGACACCGCTTGTAGTAGCGCGAGGTCGCTAACTGCCTGGTACCGCTCTGGTAGGAGCCTTGTTTTTCTCTCAGAATTGGTAAATATTGAAAGTACGCAAAATTACCTAAAAGTCAAGAAGTGCTATTTATTTCCTGCAACCAGTAGTTCACGGAGAATTGGAAGCACTGCTAAATTACTGCAGCTAGAGCACATAAAAAAAATGAATCTGTCTTCATGCCAGCCCACAAGGAAGGCTAATGAGGTTCATCTCATTCACGTTACACGATCCGGTTTTGTGACATCGGGGTTTCCGAGCCGTGCTATGTGTGATGTTCAAGCCCGCGCCTCACGGCGCTGAGGAAGCACGCGCTTTCGGGGCCCTCAGGTGCGCCAGCGGCATCCCTGCGCCCGGCGTGCGGGGGCCCGCTCCCTGCCCCCTCCGAGGCCGGCGCTCTCCGGCCCCCCACACCCAGGCTGCGAGGGAGGACAGGCGCCCCCCGCACGGCGGCCCGCGGGAGATGGCTCCCGCCCGCCCGGGCGCCTGAGGGGGCAGAAGGAAGGCGGGCGTCCGCGCTGCTGCTGCTGCTGCTGCTGGCGGGGGCAGCCCGCCTCTGCCGCTCCCCACCCGCCCGGCTGAGGTAGGTTGGTCCGGCAGCCTCGGCCCCGCTCTCCCCCGAGGGTGGCTGGGGCCCAGGTGGCCTTGATGAGCCGGCCGGGGCCAGCAGCCGCAGCCTGCGCGGGGCTCGCCGCCGGGCGGGGCATTAACCGGCTCGGGCCGGACGCGGCGCCGTCGCCGAGCCGGCATGGACGGGGCGGGCGCGGAGGAGGAGCGGGCGCCCGAAGGGCTGGGTAAGGGCCGGGCCGCGGGGCAGGGGCGCCGGCTCTCATTAATGACCGGCGGGGAGGCACCCGGCAATGAGCCTAATGAGCGGCCCCGGTGGAGGATAACGACCCTGTCGCCTCTTCTAGGCTATTATCTGTGCGGCCGGCCCGCCGTGCGGGCTGTGGCGGCCAGGGCTAGCAGCCATTACCCGCTGCCTGCCCTTGTCGCCTTGGGCCGGCGGCCCCGCGTTACCCTGGCCCTGGGGGAAGCCGCCATTTTGCCCGGGATGCCTTGGGGGATTTGGGGCAATGGGCTGCTGGTCGGCTCTGCATGGCGTGTAAAAGCGGCCGGCAAGCTGGCGTGAGGGCTGGGGGCAGGCGGTCTTCCCTTCCTGCCACACCGAGGGGTCCCTGCTGCCTCTGGGTTTCTAGGCTGCTGGTGCTGACCACCTTCACCCACTGTCCAGTTTTCCTCCTCCTTGTCTGAGCTAGCATGGGTGGACCTGTGAAGCTGATGTTTTTCCCTGTGCCTGTGTTGAGGTTGCTTTGCAGCCGGTGCTCCAAACGATCTTAAAAATCTTGCTGTCACTGTGCAAGTGGTTACCTTGTTCCAAGCAACGTCTAACGAGGTGGTTGTGAGAAGAAAAGAGGGCTTTGCTTCCTGCTCATGCACCTTCAGCAGCCCAGGCGTTCCAGACTCTATAAGCATGATGTTCCCAGTCAGTTAAAATCCCTTCTGCTTAGGGTTATATTTGTCTAAAAGTGGGACAAAGTGATGTTCAGCCTGGTCTCTTGTCATAAGAACGATGGGAGAAAGGAGTGGTTTGCTAACCCCCTGTTTGTTACCATGAAGGCCTGTCTTTCTCTCCAAACTTTATTGTCATTTCAGGTCTTTTCTTTGGCAATCCCAAGTTGTTGTCAGGCCTTTGCTATATGTTTTAAAAATAGAGACAGCAATTTACTTGGAGGAATATTCCTGTAGATGATATAAAACTCCCAGGTGTCAGTCTCTTTCTCTGCTACATACACAAGACTTTGAAATGTATTTTGTGATGTAAGCACATACTGGTGTTTGCATAAAACTAAGTTAAAAGCCTTGTCAAATCAAAGCACTAAGCTGAAAATGCTACTCCTGATGTGAGGCAGAGGGTGAGTGACGGAATGGATGATGTGAAAATACTAGCTTTTTCACATAATGAGCGACACGAGCTCAGAGGCAGTGAGGGCAAAGGTGGAAAAAGGAATTATGCAGAACATAGCCAGCTTCTGCCTCACTCGGTTCTTGACCCTCCCCATCAGGATATTTCATCTCATTTAACAGCAGTGGAAACTGTTGCTGCTTAACAAGATCAAGTTATTATAGTTGCATGGTTTCCTGCTTCTGTCTCTTTCCCCTGCAACTAATTCGGTTCTCTTAATCCTGTAGAAAGCAAATTGGAAGGTCTTGGAAGCAGCCTGGCATCCCCTCATACTTCCATGAAGATTCTCCCATCTGACTGGTGGTGTGGGGTTCCTTCTTGATTAACAATTGTTTAAGAAAGAAACATTGAGGCAGAAAGCAAGCCCTTTATTTTGGCATTGCACTAATATATGTCAAAAGTAGGACAGAGTGAAATGAAATTATTTTAGATCTTTTCCTCTCCACATTAAACAACCACGTTTCTCTGTAGGCACATACAACTGAAATGTTGCCAACAGTCTGCTCAAACTTTCCTCTTTCAAGACAGAGGCAGATATATGGTTTTGGTTTTATTATTCTACTTTCTATTCTTAAGAAATAGTCACTTTTTTTTTTTTTTAAGTAGCAGAAATCACACAGACTCACACATTCTGAGACAATCAGCGGGTTTTCTTCTTTTAGAAATGTATATGCCAGCTGGGAACATATAATGCTTCTTTATTATTCTGTTGCCTATTTTAATTATTTCTCTTGCTGTGTTCTTTCTGACCTGTCTTGTACTATTCAGTCTCTCTTACTGTAATGCAGTTTGTGCTTTTTGTTAAACTTGGTCAGACTTCTTCACCTATTTTTGTCCTCAGCCAGCTATTTCATTACCTGTCTTGTAAGTCTGTTATTCATAAGCATTGTGGCTGAAGCTGCAGAAAACTAATTTAAGCCAGTTATTAGAAGTTTGTACAATTAGTTGTTTTTTTGCTTGGTCAGTTTGAGTATGATAGAAACAGAAACCTCTATAAATCAAAAAGTGATGTCCTTTGTCAGATAATCACTGCTGACACAGTAGACCAGAATTTTGCTTGTATTTTTCTTTTGCTTATTTTAATAAGGTGACACTTAGTGTCTTGATACGTCATTAATTTTTATTCTGTTCCTTATTCTAAAGACCTTTGTTTTCCCTAGTACTGTTTTCCCCGTATTTGTAATATGCAACCTTCCTTTTATTCTCTGTGTCTGGAATTAATTCTTCCTGCATTTTACAGTTGGTTGTTTTTGCAGGCATCTTCACTCTCAAAACGAGGCTTTTTTCATCTCAGATGTTCGATCTCCGTAATGACCATATCACGTTCTTTGCTGTTGCTTTCCTACGAGCACTCTGTCCTGGTGGCGGTCTTTATTTTGAACTCTCTAGTTCTTTTCACTGTTGGGTTTCATTGTGTAGTGTTTTCCTTCTCCCATAACTGAAGCTTCCTATCCAGGCACACCCTTTTTCTCATGCCATCTGGGCACACCTGGCTTAGACAATGTGCGTGGGGGGGCGGGGGGCTGTTGTTTTTCTTTTTTTCCTTGTAGAGTGCAAGGATGAGAAGGAGGATGCATCACTGAATACTGAGCACTTTGTAGTAGACGCTGATGCTGTCGGTGGGCATGGTACAGGGAGCAGTGTGCCGTCTGCATTCCAAAGCATAGCTATAAAGGAGAAAGTTGAGGATATCTTGGGAACAGAAGATGGGGTCAGCCCTGTAAAGAAGGTGGAGGGAGATGGAACATATTGCACCCTGCAGGCAATTGGGTCAACTTCCCAAGACTCGGCAGCCCTTGACGGCCAGCTCGACCTTGCCTCTGTGTGTGGGCAGCTGTCAAATTTCCTCAGTGACGTGAGGGCTGTGCCCCCACTTTCTGTGGTTGAATTTGCACAGGAGCCCACAGGTCAGTCAGGGTCACATGAACAGTGTGAGAGCTATTACTCTGATGGGATTGAAAAGGAGGCAAAGAAGAATAAAAGTAATGACAGAAGTGGAGTGTGCGCTGAGAAAGCATCTGGTGGAATCCCTGGAGACCTCTGCAGGCAGGATGCGTGTGGCCCAGCTACTCGCCGATCATACAAATGCGCTTCAGCCAACGCTGCAGCTCAGCAATCCTACAAGGTGTCTTCAGTTCCGGAATCCAGAAGTAGCCACGATGGGACCAAGGGAAAGAAAGAGTTACTTGAGAATCCCGAAATTCTACCACCGGTCAGGAAGAAGTCCCGCACCTTCTATAGTGCAGGTAGATACCGGGGAACCCACTGGCAGACAGTGGCACTTGTAGCGCCATTGGCGCTGATGTTTCCTTTGCTGTACTGAAGGCACAGCATAGAGGTGCTGAAGTGCTCTAACTGGTATTGCAATGCATTGTACGCTATTAGATGTGTGAAGACTTCTTCAAATAAAGGTTGCCGAGTGCCTTATGTTTGAAGCATTGCTAGCGATGCCCTTTGTTTTACTGTGGAAGAAGATTTTTGTTTATTTTTGTGGTTTACTTTTCAAAAACATCTTTTATGTTGTTCATGTATTTCTAAGTATAGTAAAAAATGTTCTCTTGTTTTTCCTCTGTCTTGTTTCTTTTGGGGTTTGTTTGTTTGTTTTCTTATCACATGCTCCCCATCTCTCTCTCCTTGAACAATGCATCATTTCTAGAGCAGCTAGAAGAGTTGGAGAAGATGTTCCAGGAAGACCACTACCCCGACAATGAGAAGAGGCGGGAGATCGCAGCTGTGGTTGGTGTAACGCCACAGCGTATCATGGTAACACCTGTGTGGGTAACAGTGCTGACTGTGGGTTCTGTGCAGAAAATTGACAGAGGGGGACTGGGGCAGGGAGGAGGAGCTCATGAGTAACAGGACAGAGACTACATCTGCCACTGGTGACAAGAAAAGAGAGCTCGCAGGGATGGACACTGCAGAACCAACTGCCCCACACAGTGGGGCAGTGGAGTCTGTGGTTGCATACTCCCTCTCTTCCTAAGATGAGACACATAATGGGTAGGTAAAAGAGGCTAAGGAGATTGGAGTTAATCTCTCTTATCTTGAAGATCGTGGGTGACAAAGGAAACTGGTGTTTGGGGCTATCTTTCTGCTCTTATTCTTCTATTTCTGTTTGCAATGAATCTTCCAGATTCTCTGGAAGAAAGGTTTCTGGCCTCACCTGGTGACATGTGGAGGCAGTCATTGCTGATTCGTTGCCTGTGTCCCCCTGTGTAGATGGTTTCCTCTCTGAATGCATCCTTTCTTTCCATTTATCAGGTCTGGTTTCAGAATCGCAGGGCAAAGTGGCGGAAATCAGAGAAGTTGAGTGTGAAAGGCAACAAAAAGTATCCAACATCATCAGCTCCGTCAGTCCCCTTTGGGTCAGATGGTTATGGGTGAGGGACTTACTCCGTTTTCTCATTTCTCCAAAATAGATACCTAAGGAATTAAATATTTTCCTTTGCCGTTTCCCCTTTACATTTAAGCTGTGGAGAGCCGACCATGGAGTTGGACCTCAGTAGGCTGTCAGATTTCTGGGCAAATTGTAGTGGACCCTCTTAAAAGCACTTTTGATTAACCTGTAGCACTGTTTTGAAGTAAAACTGTTGAAATCGCTCTGGCTGAAGTCATGTAGAGAGCAAGGGATGAGATAGAAAGGTCTGTGGAATCACTCCTTCATTTTTAGTTTCTGTGAATGTGTTGGCCAGGCACTTTGTGTGCCCTTGGGAGTTCTTTTATCCCAGTCCTTCTCCCACCATCACCTGGCAATGGAAATGCTGCTTGCTTAGATCAGTCTTACAAAGTCATGGGCTTCTGTGAAGAAATACAAGCTATCACCTTCCGTAGGTGAGCAGGGGACATTTATTTGGGGGTGGGGGAAGGGAGTATGTGAGAGGATAGATGGTCTTTCAAGGGAGAGTGGGTGAGTAAGTGAGGGAAGAAATCAGTCTTCACAGGGAGGTATTTATGGCAGTCTGGAGCAAGAGTCTTCCTGTGAAAAAAACAGAGTGAAAAGAGAAAAATTAAGTGAAAGATTGGAGACCACCTGACTGATTTCATTGCACTGTCCCTGCTGCCTGTCCTTTCCACACTAGTGACCTGGGGCTGCTTCCCCGAATACCGTTGATAGTGTCCCTTGCACTGCTTCTCCTTGCACTCTTAAGTCAGCCAGCGCTTTTCCTTTCCACCTGCTAGTGATCTAGGATTTGCCCATTGCAGGATAGTTAGAAGAGTGTATACTTTTGTTGTAACGTCTTGTCCTTTTTCTGGTCCATGCTCATACCCTTTATGTATACCTCCAGGGCACCTCTTCTGCCCATGCCTCCATTGCCTGACATTGCTCATGACCAGTCTGCCATGCTGGGTGTAGACACTACAGCTGGGAACTACTCCAGCCTGCTCAGTGGACATCCTGCACCACTTGCCTCCTCCTCAGGTGAGACCCCCATCAGCACAAGTATTTTGCATAGCGGCCGCATTAGCTGGTGGTGCTGGCAGGTTCCCAAACACTTTAGGGAAGGTCATGTGAGAGCCCTACGCCATCAATCCACAAAGTGACACCGGGTTTAACAGCTCTCTGCTAATTGAGTGTCTACCAGCTATGTACCAGCATGGTGGTGCCTCTGTGCTAAAGCTAGAGCCAAATTTGCAGTCTTTATTCGTGTCCCAGCACAAGCCAGCAAGGATTTCTGAACATGACTTCATAAGGATATGTGATCAGGGCATTCTTCTGTAATAGCTGTTTGACACTGGTACTGCTTCTCTGAACGATGACAAAAGTATTATTCTGGTTATTATGCTCTGCATGGCAGACACACGCACCCCATATTCTGGTTTAGACTGCAACGTTCTGGCTACAACCTGTAGTGAAGTGAGCTGTGTGAGGAAGGTGCATTGTATACTGTTGGGGTTGTAGAGCCTCCCTCAGGTACTCCATACCTTTAAAATCTCCAAAGGAGGTTCCTTGACTTGTCTGGCCAGTGCAGTTTTCCGTTTTGTGGAAGACCTTGAGGGAGTGAGACTAGCTGAGTTCTTAAGCATACAGCTTTATGTAATTGCTGTTGCAGTGTTGTTGAAAGTCAGTGGGGTGTGCTGTTGGACCAGTTTTCTACCTGAACTGCATTTAGACTTTAAAGATTGATGGCTACCAAAAAGAGAGGATTTGTTCAATTGTGTATTCGTGTGTGGAGTATCAGAGCATTCCCTAGCGTCAGGAATGTTCCCTAAAGCATTTCCCATGTATATGTTTACGTTACCAAGTTGGCACGACTTGAAAATATTTCCAAAGTGATGAGGACTTCACCACTTCCTTAGGGACGGATATCCCAAGCAATAGATATGCTGACATGTGATACAGTTGTGTGTATTTTCCTGCTTCCCAGTGTAATTCATTCTTTTGAATTTCATGCCATCATTTCTGACTCCTCATTGTATTCTAAGTATACAGGGTTATCAGTATTAAGGGCAGGTCTGTGCAAGTAGTTTTCTAATAATGACCCAAAGACTTTAATATATTTTTAGTAGTGCTGATACCTTAAAAGTATTTTGGCACTGTAGAAAGCAACTATAAGATTGTATCAATAAGCTTAGAATACTAAGTGCCGGGTCCTGCACTTGGGTCACAACAACCCCATGCAACGCCACAGGCTTGGGGAGGAGTGGCTGGAGAGCTGTCTGGTGGAAAAGGACCTGGGGGTGCTGGTCGACAGCCACCTGAACATGAGCCGGCAGTGTGCCCAGGTGGCCAAGAAGGCCAATAGCATCCTGGCTTGTATCAGGAATAGTGTGGCCAGCAGGACCAGGGAGGTGATAGTGCCCCTGTACTCGGCACTGGTGAGGCCGCACCTCGAGTACTGTGTTCAGTTTTGGGCCCCTCACTACAAGAAGGACATCGAGGGGCTGGAGCGTGTCCAAAGCAGGGCAACGAAGTTGGTGAAGGGTCTAGAGCACAAGTCCTATGAGGAGCAGCTGAGGGAGCTGGGGTTGTTTAGTCTGGAGAGGAGGAGGCTGAGGGGAGACCTTATTGCTCTCTGCAACTCCCTGAAAGGAGGCTGTAGCGAGGTGGGGGTCGGTCTCTTCTCCCTAGTAACAAGCGACAGGACTAGAGGAAACGGCCTCAAGCTGCGCCAGGGGAAGTTTAGGTTGGATATTAGGAAAAACTTCTTCACGGAAAGGGTAGTCAGGCCCTGGAACAGGCTGCCCAGGGAAGTGGTTGAGTCCCCATCCCTGGGGGTATTTAAAAGAAGGGTAGACGTGGTGCTTGAGGACATGGTTTAGTGGTAGGCTTGGCAGTGCTAGGTTGACAGTTGGACTTGATCTTAAAGGTCTTTTCCAACCTTAATGATTCTATGATTCTATGAAATAGATATGTATGCTGAAAGCATGTAATTGAGATACTTTCTTGATACCATAATTTAGCACTTATGTCATTTAAATTTGCCTGTCATAGTCTCAAGGCAAGGGCTACTTCAGTCAATTTTATGAGCTGTTTAACCAATATGACTGTAATTCAGTTAGTTCCAGTTTTTCCCCTTGCAGCAGAGTAAATATGATCAAAGTGTTTGAATAATTCACTGCTCCCCAGAATGATGAAGTGGTGCAGTCTGTTGAGTCCTGTATTTAATTAGATAAAGACCAAGATTTTGCAAAATGATTCATTTAAAAGAAACAAACCAAACATCCTCATATTTCTACACTTGTATTCAGAACTCTTCTGGTTCCATCTTCTGGTACATCTGCAGACATGCTGTTTAGTTGAGAGGGAATATATTTGTTAGAGAAATAAAGTTTCATTCAGGGATGTCATCTTGTCATCTGTCTGTAATGAGCAACTTTTTTCTGGGGAGCCTGCACACTGGGATGCAATTCTCCATGTGGAAAACACAAGCAGTCTTTCTGATGGGAAAGAAATGTCCTGTCTGAATTCTTTGTGCAATGTGTAAGGAAGAAAAAGGGCAAGGGAGTGTCCCTGAGAGTGGACTGGGTATGTGAGAAAATGAGTGATAAAGATAGCTGAGTTTTTACTCCTTGAATCCTTTGAACTTGGTGCTGACTGCCACCTATTGCATTTACTGTGTATGCATCTAGCTTTTATGAAACACAGGCTTCCTTTGCTTGTCTGAAACCCCTGTATCTTCAGTGTTAAGGACATGTGAAGATGAGAATGTACTTCATTCTACTACATCTGTGTGAGGGAACAAGCTTCCCCTTGTTCTCTTTAAATTATGCTGGGCAAGAAGTAATGAAATCTATTTGTGTCATCTAAGCCTGGTAAATACTTTCCTGATACAGATCTGTTTGGAAAAAAAGTACCTTTTCTAAATCACTTTGCAGAAAAGAGGCATGCTTTGCTAATGCACACAAACTGTGCTGTTTGATGATTGGTTTCTAACCTGTTTTCCTGAGGGAAGGGAGGAATACCTTGTGTGTAACGAGCCACACACTCTCTTTGTTTATGAAACCCACCCTGCCCTCCAAATTTACTTATTAAGATTTGATGGAAGGGGGAAGTCTTAAAAAATTACGTTCCTACAAGTCATGGAAAAATTGGTGCCTGGGCAGAGTAGAGACCTAAGTTAGTGCTCCCTCTGAGGGAGACGACCGTTACTAGCTGTAGAGAGTCCTCAAAGAAGAGATATCTGCATGGCACAATTGCAGAAAAAGCTTCAGTCGCTGTTTTGCCTTACTAGATGCGGGATAACACTGCCATGGGGAATGAAACTTGCTTTTTTTGTTATCTAGCATTGCGTAGGCAGACTTTTCTCTTTAAGAATGAAAGCAGAAAACGAAACGGAAGAAAAATGAAAGACAACGTGACTTCCAAATGCATTCAGCCTCCTTATTCAGAAAAAAGGCTAGTCAATAAATAGGGCCATCCAGGGTCCATCTGTTTTCTTCACTAGAGTATCTCAGAAAATGAAGGAGATAAAACTTGGATAGGATAAAATCTGAAGTAACAGAAGCAAAATAAAAGAGGGAACAAATGAATAAAAAGGTCATCAATTTACAATGCAAAACCTATTGCTTAGTAAAAGTGGCCTTTGTGGAAACAGCTCATGGCAGGTTTCAGCAAAATAATCTGTGACCTGTGCACAGTGGTGCAGTTGTACCCAGAGACTGTGGCCTAATGGAGTGGCTATTCAGGTGCTTTCCTTGGTAGCAGCACGTTTAACCACTTTCAGCAGGACAAGCAAATGACTTAAGTGCATGAGAACAGTATGATCTGTTACCTGACACCTTTGGAAAGTGTTCAGTACCACCTTTGCCATTGTTTTTACTTGCTCTAGCCGGTAGTTCTTACTGTCTGTTGGTTTGTGGGTTTTTTTGTTTGTTTTTTTTTTTTTATGTCCCATTGTTTCATACAGTTCTCCAAACAAGCTGATTAAAAATCCAGCAAGTTGTATTTGAGATGTACTCTACCTTACTGGTAGTTATGGCTTCTGATTGTGATGTTAGCTACACTACTTGCCATGAGAGCCTTTTGTGCTTCAAAAATTCAGTCTTGAGCTTGCTTTGATCTTAGAATTGTTTTCTTACTAGTTTTGCTAGACAGATAGCTTGCTTTAAATTAATGGTGGTTTTTTTGACATTTGCAGTTTTTGAAGTTTTTCTTGTTTGTCTGAGATTTCTTACGGATATATATCTGTTATTCATTGACTTAAAACATTGACTTACATTTTCTATAGAGTTGACCCTTTAGAAAGAAAAGTTACTTTCTATGCCTCTGGTTTGCAGGAGGAAATTTTTCTGCCTCATCGATGCTTTTGCAGGAAATATTTTGTTTCATGTGACTATCTTGCTGAGGACATATGTCAGGAACCCAGCCTATGCTGGTATCTCTTATGCAAATAGAAAGAGGATTATTCAGTGGCAGAGATTGTAACGGAAGTTTTGGGAGCAATTGGATGAAATTGGACATGATCTGTCAAAGAACGGTAAATAAATTACAAGCTCTAATGATTTCACTTATAGGATTCTGGCTTTTGAACAAATTACTTTAAAGCTGATGATGTGTAGCTGACACTGCAAGCAAGAGTTGTCCCTTTTAAACAAGCGGTAGGTTCTGGCCTACTGAAAATCCAGAAGAGGATCAGACTGACGCACTTCTCAAAGCAATGCAGTTAGAAACTGAAGTTGGTTTACTAATCTTCAGTCCGTTAAATGAAGAATGCTGTTGCTCCTAAGGTTGATGAATGTTTTGTCTACTTTCAAAATGTCATTTACAAGAGAGATGTGCTTTCTCATAATTTCAGGAAGAGGATGTATCTGTGAAAAGCTTTGTGATGGCCCTTAATGTTCCAATAAATGCTCCAATTACACAGGCATGTTTCCTTAAAAGAAACTGCATTGAATAGTGTATGACATAGAGACTCATAGTTATAGAGCCTTTTGCTGAATTCTTGATTTGATGCTTGGGAAAGCAGCCCTAGCAAGTAGACTATCTGAGGTTAGACTGCTTGCTCAGCGTGTAAACAACATCAGCCGCATTGTGCCCAACACTGGGCTTGTAAAACAGTTATAATCATGGTCTCCAGCCTCGCAAACCGTCTGCAAGCAGCTGCATAGTTACTGCCTGAATCATTGCAGGCATCTCATGCCAAGGCCTTTTGGAGTCAACATAATAAGTGCTTAACCAAGAAAGTCATGTATGGCTGACGTCAAGAGGAAAGGCTCCAATGCAGATAGGTGTCACTCAGGTAACAAATCTTGTGCACATGATCTGGTCTGTTAACAACAGTGAAAGCAGCTTCCTAGAACATTTGAAAATCATGTTTTCACAGTTGAAACCATGCCCTGTTGTAAGTTCACGGACACCTCTCTAGAATAGGCCTCAGTCTCCTTCAAGACTGGTGAAAGACTGAAATCACAGTCATCCCGACAGAAATATACACATCCGTTTTTGTTAATTTAAGACTCTGTCCCATTCATTGGAAGCTATGTGCGTTAAAGAATGGGTCTCTTAACTCTGCTAGGATGTTGAGGAAGCAAGTATAGTAAGGAGAAGACAGCTGTGTAGCTGAAGACTTAGAATAGCTATTCTTGAGCTAAGCGTAGTGCCAGGACTGGTTCAGAGATGTGAAGCTGCGAATTATTAAATTGCTCTCCAAAAATTCCCAAGGTTGTCTCATGGACTGAAACCCCAGAAACAGTGGAAGTGATAAACAAAAAAATCCTACTGTTACATTCCCAGGTTCACTGGAAAGCCTTCTGAGGGTATCTATCTCTACATCAATGTCAGGAAGAGCAACAGAATTGTAAAATGTATTATCTCAAGCCAGTGATCAGAATTCATCATTGTACAAGATGCTGGAATCTTCTGTAAATATAGTATCAGGTTTAGCAGATATTACTTCTTTGGGAATTGTTTATTCTTATGCACTTGTGGCTTTATTCAGAAGATACAAATTCAGTGTCTGTCTTTGAAAGGACTGAGAAGTAGAGGAAACTTTAGAAAAGGCTGAACCAGCTCTTTGGAGGCTGAGTGCGCTGTCTTCACCATATCACTGCCCGTGGGTCCTATTGCCATGATCCACAAAGATTATCTGCACTAAGTGTTGCAAATATCGCAAAAAACAGAATTGAATTCTTAGTAGGTGTGAAAGTGGGTTTAGAAGTGATTTCCTGGGCTATGTTGTTAACACTGCTTGTATTCGTCCTAAGCAAGACTAAGGCTGTCTGCAGAATAGCTAATCCTACTGTTATTGTTGAACTGAAGCTTTATCAGGATATAGACTGTTTTTCAGGTAAGTTGTGCCGCACATGGCTGCTGTTTCATAATGTTTGTGTGAACTGCTACATTCTGGGACAGAATGGTTAGGAGAACCAGTGCAAATGAAAGTTTTGAAAAATCAGAAGAGATCTTCAGCTTCGTTTCTGGCTAAGCTGTTTTGACTTGCGAGGAAACTAAATGTTGTCTTGACTAGTGCTTTGTTGTGTGGGACTAGATCTGTGCTGTGTCAAAAAACAGGAATGTGACAGGTACATCATAGATGCTGCCTGACGTGTAGAAGTAGTATGTTCAAATAGAAAAAATAAACCACTGAGAATTGCCTGGGCCTGTGAATGCTTTAGAGATGTCATCCTAGATTTTGCTCTAGTTTTCTAAATGAACCCCAAATTAGGGGTATTCAAGTTTTCATTGAAACGTCAAGACTCCCTCTTTCCATAGTTGCAGAGGTTGAAAAAAATTGAATGTGGGAAGATGCAGTAAGATAGGCGTAATTGCACAGCACACTGGGGAATCTGAGAAATGGTGCTGCAAGGTGTTGAAAAGGAATCTCCTTATCAGCTCTCTGGGCATGCATACCAAAATTCTGTAAAGGTAGCTCATGCTTGCTGTGGCAGCTTTGTGTTTAGGTTTTATGTTTAAGGCCTTTGATTCACACCTGGCAGAGCGCATTTGATGTTACTCTGGATGCCTGCAAGGGTGAAGTATAGCTGTAAACTATCCATGCTACTAGCTTTCCCTGGATTCTTTACAATGTGTGGGAGTAGATCAACTTTACCTGAACAGTCAATGATATGCTCTCATATCAGCCTCATCCTTGTGCTGGTTCAGCCTAGCTAGACTTGAAAAATCATTTCCAATGGTGTCATGCACACCTGATGGTTACACTTCTCAAGAGAGAAATCATTTGCTATTTGGCATAATAAAAGAGAATCTTGTTCTCTTGCACCATGTGCAAGCTTCTTAAACTTCTGTGTATACTTGTTACTCTGGATCACCAGCATACATGATTCTTACCTTTTCATTTCCTGTATTATCCTCTTTCCACAGAGGCTGTTCTGTAGGAAACTGTTCCTCTCTCCTTTTCCAGCAGTGCCTGAGGAGGCAGGTCACCAAACAAGATTCTAGCAACCAAATGGTGTTGGTTTCCTTTTCCATCTCCCAGCTTCTTTTTCTCAAGGCCCTTCAGCTGATGTCTCTGCTTTTTTTTTTTTTTTTTCTTTTTTTTTGGCATGACTCATCAGAGGCCAAACCAGGAGTGAAAATTTCGTTAAAAAATGGCCTAGACAGTGGATCTCTAAAGGCACGTTTTTGTTTCTTTCAAACCACAGTTAAATTTTTCAAAAGGGTAATCTGTGCAGCACACTCTTCCCAGAGGACAGTAGAGATGGAAGATGGTTGGGGGATTGTTCCTGGCTTTTTTCCAGGAAGTACTTTGCTTCATTTGGCTGCCTTCTTGAGAGCTGAATAAATCCAGTATGCAGAGACTGAAATCATGAAGGTAATTTTATTTAACCAATAAACATAATCCTCTGTTCCAGAGAGCTTGCTACTACTCCCTTTTGCTTCCCAGCAGCAATGCTGGTACTTGTTCACTTTTATTCCCATCAGTTAACCTCCGCTCTTTCACTGGCATCTTGCTTTTTTGTTCTGCCACTCTTGTCATTCCCTCTGCTTGCTCCTTTTAATTTTCAGTATGACAGCATCCTATGACAGTCTCTCTTTTTATTCGCAGTCTCTTCAATGGCAGGAATGGTGGCATCTTGTGAAGCAGTTCAGACAAAGGCATTACCACAGCTCAACTTCAGTTCCAGCAGAACGGAGTGCTTCCCTAGTCTTCCCAGCCCTCCGCCCATCCGTAGGGCCAGCCTCCCTCTCAGTCTGTCCTTCAGCACGCACAGTCATATCGTTCCCTTGATGCTGGACACTCCCAACAGTGAATGCAGCTTGTCCGGTCAGGAAAATGGCTCCAGGGAGGCCTTTACATACAGCATCCAGAATCAAGGGTAGGAACAGATGGGATTGCCTTTGAGGGAGATTAAAAAAGTGAACCCTGGGAGAAGCCTTGAGAGGGTGAAGGCGGGGCATGGGACAAGGAAATAGGTGGGAGCATAAATGAGCAGTTAGACGTGGGAGTGAGAATGTCCTGTAAATGGAGTGTGAAAAAGCGTCTAATGTGCGTAGAAGGACGGGGCACTTGCTGTCAGAAAAGTGATACCTTTAATCAGAGTGCTTTCAAGAACTGTGTGCCTGTCAAGTGAAAGTGGGGTGCAGAAGCACAGTGAAGAGGAATCCTTGAGAGAGGGTGGGTGTGCTTTGGGGCGCGCTTTGGAGAGTGGGAAGAACTGAAGGGAAGGTGATCCCCACTGGTGCGCATTGTTAAAGAAACCTGCTGTGAAAGCACTTGGCTCAAGTGGTTTCTGTTGCTCTTGTCCCGTGCCTCGCATTTGGGAGGAAGGGGTGGAGTCAGAACAGGTTTGGAGCGGCTGTCAAGGGGAAGATATAACAGTTGTTTATTGTACAGGTTGCTGTAGCTGTTGACCCTACTTTAATCTCTGAATTGCCTTTCCTTGCTCTCTGCAGTTTGAGTCCACCAGTTTCCTGCAATTACCCCGAGCAGCTGGAGTCAGCAGGCAACCTAGAGACCACGTACTGTCAGTACAGCAGCCAGGGTGGAATTTACCAGCTTCCCCAGTATCCCCAGCAGCACCAGCTCTCCCAGTTCCATCATCTGCCAGGTCAACTGGCCAGCAATGTGCTCTCCAGTGTCCGCCTCACTCCTACGCCACCCACTGAGTCCCATACAGCTTTCCTCGCCTTGCCTGGTAACAGTGGACCCGTAACCTATGGGGCAGCAGGAGCCACACAAGGCTACGTACAAAACCACATGGGGGGACAGCTCTTGTTACAGCAGCCAAGTGGAAACTCGGGTAAATTTCTGAAATCTTTTGGCATCCTGCTCCTCTGGAGTAACTAAACAATACCCTGAAATGTTCAGGATAAGGAGTGGTTTTACTGATAACTGTGAGAGAAAGAAGGAATGTGCGTATACATGCACAAATACATATATGCTGCCTATCTTTTTTTTTTTAATTTCCTTGTATGCTTTTTTTTTTTAAGTGCTGAGTGACCCATTAATTTGAATTGAAAGTTACTACATAGGCTGCATGTCAGAGAGAGTGTTACCATGTGACTATGTCAGGTAGTGCAACGGTTTTGTCTGGAATGGAGAGCTAACTTTCCTTTTTCAGGAGTGTACTGTTGTACAAACTAACATGCCTTCAGTGTATGTGGATGGGAGTCAAGGGTGCAAAGTGAAAAAGGTGCCACAGTAAATGGAATAGTTGGAGACAGGAAGAAAAACAGGCTTCTAACTCTGCTGTGCTTCTGCAGAAACCATTTTGAAAGAATGTTATATATCTTAGGATAGTGCAAAAAGAGAGACGGGGCCCACAGAGTATGGATATAGCTTCTTTCTTTTTCTTCCTGTGACATGAATTTGCAACACCACTTAGATTAAAGCACTTCAGCATAATTTTCTAAAAAGTAACTAGGTGAAAATGGCATTGTTGGTCTCCTTGTTTTGTGTCAGGGATTTGTATTTTGAAGTTGTTTAAGCCCAAGTACAATCAAAAGATAAGCTATTGCAGTTTATTTCTTTGGACTGTCAGGTTTGTTGAATTAAGCTCACAGTCCAAAAAATACATCTCTGTTCTGATCGCATAAGAGAATAGAGTTTTCAGACCACAGAAGCTGCTCCTGTTTTTGTACCGTTTTTGTGGACCTTGTCAGGGAGAGAAGCCTGACTCACAGGCTGATGGGTGCAAGCTGGCTCATGTTCACACTGTTCATGGCCTAACATTCTCCAGAACAGGTTGGCAGCACCCATGCTATCTAGCACGCTTGGCCTGGTTCTCCTCTCTGGTTGTAACGCATAATTATTATTTTCTGTGATTTTTTAGTTTGAAGTGCCAGAAGTAATGAGAAGGCTGTGTCCTGGCGCACCAAATTAATGTTTTTATAGTGCGATGCCAGAAGTGTGTGTTGCATGCCTTGGGGCATGTCGTGCGAACATAAAGGGATGTGTAAAGGTGCAAGCCTTGTTAGGACTGATAAAGTTGGAGGATTGTTGAAGGAACAGAGGCAGAGTTGATGGTCTCTTATTCCGTACTTGTGTTCAAGGAAGATTTCCCATGGCTGTTACGCAGTGTGGACGACCAGGGCCTGGGCTTCCAGAAGTGCAGTGGGGAGGGAACTGATCTGTCAGTGTAGACACACCCAGAACTCTTACTTCAGCATGTAAGCAAGTGAGCAGTTCAGTTGAATTATAGATATTACTTAAAAAACATTCCTGCTTCCTGGATTGCAGTTTTGATAAATGGATGTGAAGATTAAGCATCCAGCTTATGCTTTGCAGAGCTAACTTGGAAAATATGAGTGCAGGAAAAAAAATCGGGGCGGGGGGAGCATGTCTCTAATATCATTACATATGCTCAGGATCTATGCTGAAGTGACATCATGGTTTTTAGATTATAACAATGCTATGAACTTCTTAACTTTTTCCTCCTAATAACTCTGTTCTGGATAAATACACTGCAATGTAAACAACAAAGTTCACCTTCACATGTGTATGATGCCTGCTCTATTGCAGTAACCATTAAGGCATAACTGTAATACTGTATTTGCGCTGAGCTTGCTCTCTTAAGCATAACATGCACACTTTTACATATACATGGTTTTAATCCTCCTTCCTTTATTTTCATTGTTCTGTCCTTTCTTGCTTGCTTTTTCCTCAGCAGGCGTCACTGCCTATCAGGCTGTCCCCTGGAATGATTTCTACATGCAGGGAGCTCCGTTCTCGAATCAGTTGTGCTCGCGAATGCCATTTTCCAGCACAGCAGGAGGACAGTACTTCACAGAGCAGATTTCCTACACTCAGCCACCTTGCCTGCCCTCCTCTCCGTATTTTCTTCAAGTGCCCAATGGAACAACACTGGGATCCATGCCACATACTGGAAAACAAAAGGGAGTCACACCACAAGACCAGAGTTCGTACCAGAACCACCAAACAGAGCCAGAGTTGATATCGCTTGCTGAAAGAGAAGAAGTCGAGAGTAGCAGCGAGAAAGGAGAGACTATTGTTGGTAACTGAAAGGCCAGCTGATTTATTTTTGTTGAGAAGGGGAGAATAAAGCAGGAGTTCCAAGACAGCAGTAGCTCCTCTGAATGCAGGATCAAAACTGTGGCATGAATGGGAATGGAACTTTTTTTTTTCCTGGGTTGCTGTCCAAGACGTGTCCCATTATGCTATACCTGATTCTTAGATTCATCTATTTTTAGAAATGGGGACTTATAGGTCAGTAAAATAGATGGCAAAGTTTTGTCCTCTGTCAGTCACAGTCTGTTGTGAGCTGAATGGCTACACAGGACTTACTATTTCTAAGATTTCCAGAGACATACACACCTCTCTTCAAAGCAGAACTTCTTGAGCAAGAAGAGGGGAAGGGGAAGGGAGAGCTTTCTGTTTGGATTTCCATTTTCAGACTTTTATTTTGGAAACAAAATTACCTTACTCTAGATTTGCTGAATGGTGTCCTGTGCCTTAAATATTGTTTGGATGTGTGTGTCTAATTTTGAAATATGAAACATTTGAAAAAATTCATGTTATTCTGTGTCATGTGAGATCACATTTTCTTATGAATCTGTTTTTTCTTCAGATATTAAAGAAGAAACCCATGACTGATGCTGCACTCTGAGAAAAAAAAAAACAAAGGAAGAGGAAACGTCACCATTTTAAGCTCTGCAAAATAAGAACAGAGAAAAAGAGAAACGAGAATAATAATATTTGCAACAGAAGGACTTTTTTGTTTCTTTTTTTGGGTTGTATTTTTTTTCTTGTTGCCATGATTATTTTCCTGCTGAGGAAAGAAGCGGGGAAATTTCAATCAATAAAAGCTTCTGGTCTGTGTTTTTTGCAAATCTCCTGACTCTATTCTTCTTAATGAATTCTGATCTTGAGGAGCTCACAGACAGGAAAGAGCTGATAGAGGCACTGGAGTCCCATGGGTAGCTGGAAATTCCAGATCATGCAAGAGTCAGAAGGAATGGCTGGTATCCTGGAATATGTGGGAAGAGAGCCCGGGAAGGGTAAGATGTATGCAAAACAGGGGGAGGAATTCCAGCAACTACACCTGATTTTAGGGACTCGGATAGTGCAAGAAGTGTCATGGGAAGTCCGTGGTGTTTGCTAGCCTTGAATTACTTTTTTTTTTTTTTTGGTCATTTTCAATATAAAACTATAACAATAACTGGCAGCAAAACTGTAACTACAAATGCCAGCAGTGTAACCAGATCCCTATCAGTTATTAATTGGTTTAGCATCCTGTTTGAATTGTAGATGGCTTTGCATGTCTGAGGATTGGATTGCTGAAAATTTCTTATGAATTAGTTGATAACTTAAATATTTGGTGGGCACGACTTTCTTGAGATACTTGGTCATCATTTCTGGGACTGACCCAACAGTTTATTGCTGAGGTGGCTCAGTTATTTCAAGAGGGGTTAAGCTCTCTACTGTCTCTTTTGGTGAACAGGAGCTGTGGACGGTTTATGTGGGTATGTATGCCTTGCATTTACGTCTGCATCCTGTTAGGATGTGGTGCAGGTTAATCTGGTGGGATGTTTCGTAACTGTGGCTTTTCTTTCTCATTCCTCAGATCTTACTGAATATCACACTGCAGTGTTAGCAGTAGTTTAGTAGGGCAAATGATCTTGGCTTGATAGTCTCAGCTTCTGCTTTACCTGAGACTGTCAGCCTAGGATAAAACGTGTCTCTGCTATCAGTCATCAGCAGCAGCAGCAGAGGGCTCAGGTGAAGAGATTGTTTACTCCGGTACATAAACAAATGGCTGCAGTCCCTAGGAACCCTGGCTCTCAAATGAGCTTTAACCACCTGAATGCATAGGATATATAATACGAGTGGCTAAAACGTATGTCAGGCTCTCGCTGTGTCCTTGTGAGGGAAGACCCTTGTGTTGTAGGAAGCTGGAGGTGCATTTCCTTAGCTATTGATATTTGATATTCTTGTATTTGACCCTGAGTCTTGCCACTGCCTTTTGGACACAGGCAAGGCCTGAGTAATTTTTATATTTACAGTGATCTGGGTGCCCCTCTTGTACCTCGTGAAATTAAGTGTTATCAGGTCTTTTGTTTCAGTTTCTCCATAGTCTGTTCATAGAGTGTCTGGCAGGAGTTGAATGCTGCTGCTCCTCTCCTTTTTCTTCTTCTGTGTCTTCTAAAACTCTGGTTTATGTCTGGCAGTGTGTGCAGACAGCTGAAGACTAAGCAGTATAGTCAGGGACAGATTTATATCCCGAATATACAGATCTGTGTAGAGATTCTGGAATTTTCATTTCCTAGAGGAAAAGTTTCTTATTGTCTGTAACAGGCTGAGAACTGGTGGGGAATGTGCATTAGTGCACACTTGTCTCACTCATCCACAGCTGAACAGCCTAAACCAATATTTCCAAGAGCTGTGAATAGGAGTTTTCATTGCAATTACAAGTGCGCTCTGAAAACTTACTGGCGATGACGGCAGAATTCTTCATAGCTAGGGCTGGCTACGTATCTTGCTTGGATCCAAAAACAACCCTTGCAGGAGATGAAGAGGACAAAACCAACAGGATGCCAGCCTGTCCGCCCCTACATGCCCCTTCTCTTACAGAAAGGAAAAAAATAATTTAGGGTGGTTTTTGAGAGACTTTTATTTTCAGAAATACGCCTTTTGGGTGCTGTTTGGTGGCAGAGTCATGCAGCCAGCTTGCATATTCTGCCCATGACATTTCCCATAAGAATGTCATTTGGACACTCAGGACTATGTGACACAATCTCAAAAAGTCTGGGGATTGAATGAGCCCAGTCAAATTTTTGAAATGGAAAATCTTTGGTGTTCAAGCTTTTGGATAAAATGTAGGCTTCTCCAGGAATGGTTTGATTCATTTCCATGCTTGTACCTTAAATTTGCCAGGTTCAAGTGGGCTTGAAGTTTTGAATTGAGATTTCTTTCGTATCGCTGTTAAGGGCTGGAGGCAAGGGTGGGTACTTGAGAGTACACAGATGGCCAGGTTCATCCTGTCTGTGGTTCCAGTGACTCCACTGGAGCTAAACCAAGGCTAATCTACTCCACACGCATGCAGACTTTTCTTTTGCTGGCAGAAGCAGTGACAGCCCTTGATCATGTGCCAGGCCACCCACCAAGGTGAAGGGTCTTAGATATTTCTGTCAGCCTGTCTATCATACCTACAATGCACCCTGCACCAATATCTTGGAACCTCATCATTCCTTAGTCTTCTTGCGCTATATTCCCTGCTGCAACTTACTGTTACTAAAATTAGGTACATGTTGCACAGACACTTTGGGTTTAGGCCCCTGTGTGCTTTTAATAGGTATTTCCATTGCATGTTAAGTCTCAAGAAGGCTCACTTTGTTAGGGTGGCAGGATCAACATTCAAAATGCCATGGCTTTGTGACTGTGGCATCTCCTCCTTTGAAGTGAAGAATTGTATGAGGTTCAACAAGGCTCAGTGCCAGGTCCTGCACTTGGGTTGCAACCACCCCGTGCAATGCTACAGGCTGGGGGAGGAGTGGCTGGAGAGCTGCCCAGTGGAAAAGGACCTGGGGGTGCTGGTCGACAGCCAGCTGGCTGTGAGCCAGCAGTGTGTCCAGGTAGCCAAGAAGGCCAATGGCATCCTGGCTTGTATCAGGAATAGTGTGGCCAGCAGGGCCAGGGAGGTGATAGTGCCCCTGTACTCGGCACTGGTGAGGCCGCACCTCGAGTACTGTGTTCAGTTTTGGGCCCCTCACTACAAGAAGGACATTGAGGTGCTGGAGCGTGTCCAAAGAAAGGCAACAAAGCTGGTGAAGGGTCTAGAGCACAAGTCTTATGAAGATTGGCTGAGGAAACTGGGGTTGTTTAGTCTGGAGAAAAGGACGCTGAGGGGAGACCTTACTGGTCTCTACAGCTACCTCAAAGGAGGTTGTAGCGAGGAGGGGGTCGGTCTCTTTTCCCAAGTAACAAGAGATAGGAAGAAAGGAAATGGCCTCAAGTTGCACCAGGGGAGGTTTAGGTTGGATATTAGGAAAAATTTCTTCACGGAAAGGGTAGTCAGGCCCTGGAACAGGCTGCCCAGGGAAGTGGTTGAGTCCCCATCCCTGGAGGTATTTAAAAGATGGGTAGACGTGGTGCTTAGGGACATGGTTTAGTGGTGGACTTGGCAGTGCTGGGTTAACGGTTGGACTCGGTGATCTTAAAGGTCTTTTCCAACCTAAACGCTTCTATGATTGTTTTGCACCTGTTCTGTAATTTTAACTGGAAGCGCCAAGCCAAGTAGTCAGAATTTTGAAGCAAGTCAGACTTGGTGCAAATGGGTATAGCCGTGTGTGTAATCAAGTATTACTGTGTTTTTTTCCAAATTAATGAAGAGGTGTTACGAGGGGGAAAGCCAAATTGTGGATGTGTGTATTTCTGTTGGACTAGTTCAGTACCATTATTGTAAGACTGGAAAGGAGAGCGAGGATATTGTCGCAAGCATGTTTCCACAGAAGGAAAGCAACTGTAAGGTTCTGTCTGGTTACCCAGAGCATGACATGCACATGCTCACATATGCGTATCTATCCTGTATATTGCATATTTTAACATAATTAAATTGTTAACCTTCTGCTACTTCTAAATAGCTGATGTAGAAACAGGTAAATTTGGTATATTAACCTTTTCCTCTGTGCCTTAGCCAGCAAGTAGACATTATTTTCTACAAACGAGTCCTGTCTAATGTGGTGAGGGCACATCAAACCTCATGAACTAACTCTTCTGTTTTAGTCAAAAGAGAAATCTTTTCCTACAGGCTTAGTTTCTGTAAAGCAGGATACATTAGGAAGTATCAACATTTATTCAGTTTAGCAGTTGAAATTCCCAAGGTATTTTTTGCATTGCTTATTAGAAAGATTGCTACAAATAGCATGAGAAAATAATCTATTGCTGAATGGTAAATATTGATTTTTCTTCACATAGCTGTGCTAAGCACAAGAACAATACATTAAAAAAAAAAAACCCCAAACCAAATGCATTATCTGACAGTGCCATGCGTCTTCATAGCTAAATGCTGACAAGCATGGAAACACCTGCGATACCTCATTTAGCTTTATGATAATTATACCTTCAGAACTGATAATAACTCTGCCAGATGAGACTGCACAGCATAAGATGCACAGCATAAGTCATCAAAACCAACACGGGGGGACTCCGGGACGCGTTGCTTAGTCTTCGTATGTGTCCCACAGGCCCACATCTGCATGATCCCATCAGACAAGGGGTGGTAAATCTTGAACGTCAAGCCAACAGCTTCACAGAGAACAGGGTTCTGATAGCAGCCTGCTAAGGGTTGTTGCTGGAGAAGTGAACTGCAGAAAAGCGTTTGATTTTACAGCAAGGTAGCTGTAAATAGCCAGGAGCTTAAAGGTTCCAGTTATATACAGGCATATGTGCCACCCTCTTGGGACACTTCTTGTACCCTCTGTGCTTACTATATATATTTTTACAGGCTCTAGAAAAAGGGAGTGAAGTTCCTCCTTTGGTTTCTTTTCAGGAATTTTGAGCAAAATGTGAATGAGAGAGAAAGCTGCAGCACGTTTTACCTGCAAAGTGTACCTCTTGGGTTCACCTCGCCTTCTGGTCCTGGGGCAGAGAGGGACCCCAGCTCCTCCAGTGCTCCCTGCTGCAAGGGAGAGGCTGAGGCAGAAGCCTCCGCATAGTTTTTGTGGAGGGGAACTGGTATGGTTGCCCTTTCTTCTGTGGGAAGGTGGTTTCCTCCTTACTTTTAACAGGGAAATCACACGGCCACGTCTCCTCAACCCAGCCTCTTGGGGAAGGTGAGGTTTTCTTTTTTATTTTCTTTATTTTTTTCTTTTATTTTTTTATCTTTATTTTTTTAATTTTATCTTTATTTTTTTGTTTTCCCCCACCTTCCTCTGAGCATGCCATGTCACGAAGCGGCAGCAGGTTGTGCCCTGACGCGCCCCCGCGGGCCAGGCAGCTCTGCATCTTCCCGCAGGGCTCCCACCTGCCTGCGCGGGGGCTCGGGCAAAGGCTCCGCGCCCTCCGTCGGGGCCCAGGCTCTTCCTTGCGCCACACATGGCTCCAGATGTCGTGAAATCAAAATGCTGTGATACGCGGTGATCAAGGGTGGTGAGAGCCTCTTGTTTTGAGCTCCCGTAATCTCTGAGGAGTGCAGAAACATTGGTGGGAGAAGGTCAAAGAAAAAAAGAGAGCGCCAAGGGGAGAGAATAGTAAGAAAGAGGGGGAGGAGAAACAGATGCCAAAAGGCATGTTGCATGACCATGTGCAGGCGGTGATGGGAATCCTGACCCTGCAGACAACTCTGTTTTGTTATAAATGTGTTTGTGTCCATGCAGCATCCCTGCTGCCGGCACCGCTGCTGCCTAGCTTCTCCGGCCGTGCCCCTGCTGCAGCTTTCATTCCATGAGCAAATGTGGGCTTCGGGCTTCCCGGTGGCCCCACGGCAGCCTGCACCAACAGAAGGGCAAGTGTGGGGCAGGAGGCTTCCAGCCACTGCTTTTAATCTCTCTGTTGGATTTTCACGCTAGGATCGGCACGCTGAGGTATTACACACCCATCCTCTGAGCTCATCTTCGCATTTCGCTGAGGAGCACTTTGGTCTGCCTGAAAACATACTGGTGCCATGGGAGCCCTTCTTGTAAGCTGACGGCTTCTGGGCACTGGTTTAATTTGAGCCACTGTCAGGGAAGAAGGGACCAAAATAAAGGTTACTCTGAGACCCTTGCTGAGAGGGGGTCCCCATCCCGAGTCCAGGCTCAGTGCTCCAGCGTGGGGGTGGTGGGGTGGCTGGCGCAGGTCTCCGGGGAGCTCGCCAGGCTGTTGTGAGGAGCTGCGCCCCAGCACCCGCCAGCTCCACCTGCCAGGGCCGATGTCCCCTCTTCACTACAGCACAAATACTCTGTGAAAGCCGACAGCTCGCACAGCCGCTGCCGCAGCTTTGGGGCTGCGTGAACGTGAGCTGGCGTGCGGGGAAGCTGCAGGCTGCTGCTACCCGCCATCCCACACACGGTGGCAGCCTGTTTTGCTGGCTGGGTTGTTTACACTCACTCTGTTTGCAACAACAAAAGCTGTCCCATAATATAGTTCCCATAATTTGTTTGCTGTTCTCTGCAGAAGAGTCATGGTTTATTTTTACAGCAACCTTCCATTTTGAAAAGCACCTTCCTGTTTGTGTAATATTCCTGCAGTGCCAGGGGAATACATGCCCTCCCAGCCGCGCAGTACAGGCGAGATGTGACTCCAGAGAAACACTGACCGTCACATCTGGAGGCATGCTCTCTGCTGATTCATTTAGTTAATGGCTCAGGAAGAAAAGCCCTTTGTATACAGATGACTGAATAGCAGCCAATGCATCAAAAAGCAAAAGTCATTGCCTTTTTTTCCTTCCCCCCTTTTTTTTTTCCCCCAAACTAGGCTCCCCACCCTGCTAGAGGTGCTTTACTGAGTCATTCCACTGATTTAAAACACTGTTTTGAATTTTGCCTACACAAAGAGAGGAAATGGAAAGGGAATCCCCATCTCCCTGCCTCTCTATAGGGAGGCTGCTCCCACAGGAAAGCCTCTGTGTGGGGGCAGAGTGAGTAATGCTTGCAGTAATACGCAGCTTTCTTACCATGGCTACGAAACGACTGAATAAAGGTGGAAAAGAGAGGGTGAAGTGGGAAGAGACACGGAGGAGGCATGAGTGGTCAGCGGGAGGGGAGACAGAGCGGCCTGGTCCAACAGGCAGCAGGGGGAAAGCCTGGTGGGAACCCTGGGGTTGCCTTAGGGCTGTCAGCGCCTGCTGTGCAAGCCCCGCTGCGACCCATCTCGGGGGTTGTCTGGTCAAGGTGGCTAGAAATTAGGAGTGCAATAAGAAACAGGCTTAATTCCTCTCTGACTTAGTTCATTGCGAAATGAAATCGTTTTTGCCCCAAGCCTGAGGCAGCCTGGTTGGGTGGACGGGGCACGCAGCCTGGAGGTGTGGGTGCAGACTCCACGGGAGATACAGCAATATCGTTCCTCTGCTAGATGATGCTTGGTTATTTTAAAGTGGAGGGTCTCCAGCAGTATTGCTGGCATATCGAGGGGAAGGTGATCACATCTGCAAAACCAGGAGGAGAGAGGTGCCTCCCTCCAGCCCGGAGGAAGGTCACCAAGTCTTATGGGGTTTTAAGGCATCCTTTTGCTGATTTTGGCGATGGCCTATTCAGCAGGCTTGGCTTTAGTGAAAGCTGTTTTTAGGAGCATTTGCTCTGGAGCCTGAGCAGGTTCCAGTCTGGTGGGCAGACTCCTCCCGCCGGCAAAGCTCTTGGTAAATAAATGTCCTGGACACAGCCTAGACCAACGCCCTCCCTCCATCCCGCCCAGGCTGAGGGACTGTAAGCACAGAAAAAATTAAAATTAAAAAAAAGGAGGAGGAGGAGAGGGAACTCCTTGTTCTGCTCTGAAAAGTGACTGCATAAATGTGATGCTGCCGAATAAAATACTAAAATAAGAATTGCTTCTGTTTAACTTACTGGATCTGCAAAACCCAACCTAGCCAGGGGAAAATGAGCGAGGCGCTCTGAGCCCACACATCATCAGCTAAATTAAGTTCCTGGTTCAGGAGCACCTTTTGCCCTCAAAGGTATTTGCACAAAATTAGCCACAACATAGTTTCACTAACATGAAAAGGAGCTGCTATCTGGAGAGGGTGCAGAGGCACGCGAGGAATTCTCTAGGACTCTTTTACTGGCAATTGCGTACAAAATGGAAAATTTCCTGCTTGAAACAGAGCTGTCAAGCAGAAAACAAAACCCAACTTAGACACTATACAGAGCATAGCTGATGTGCAGCCAGTGACAGGCAGCAGTAGCACGGCCATAGTCACTTTTTAGAGGGTAGAACAGCACTTTAAAGAGCATAAATGTTTCACCTCAAAAAAAATGCAGAAAATTATTTCAGTTAGTTAACAGAGATGAGCATTCAAAAATTAGGAAATGTTGCTATAAAGGTGCAACTTTTATTCAGGCTCTTTTGTGCCTACGCATACGTGATATTGTAATTAAAGACTATTTGTAGCTCAGCACCTCTGTCTCAGCCAGTGAGTAGGCAGGGAGTAATTTGGATTTTTTTAGTCTTTTCAGCCAGTGTGTGACTGAGGCCATGTTTACTTCATGTAATCTTAATTCCTCACTGAATAGTTAATAATTTCCATGTGGCATTTTGGTGATGCTCATCAGTATTGTTTGTCAGTGTCCCACAAACATGACATAACACCCTGCAGGAACAGGAGGCATTATTACAAATCTCTTCTATGTCCTCGTTTTCCAGCTTGGGAGCTCAGGCACAAAAATGTTTAAGTTCAGAAATAGGTACTAGCAATGGACTGAGACAATAGAGGCATAATTCTTCAGGAGGTGCAATGGTTTGTTGTCCATGGCTCTTGCAGACTTCAGCTGTTGCCATGTGGGCCCAGCACCCCAGCAAAACTAAAAGTACTTTACCTAGCAAACTCAGAAAATGAGGAATACAGAAAGAGTCCAACTGTGTGACTTGCTCCCCCCATCACTTTGGGCCTGAAGCAGGACAACATCAATGTATCATCTTCATCACAAGACCATTCTTCCTCTTCCTTGGGCTCTTTGATTTGTTCATTAGAGCCTCCACGCTCCTGCTGAAAGGGAAGCACAGATCTTGCAGCGCTATATTGTATTGCATGCGCACATGAATTAGAGGTTTCCTCCATGCTCTTCATACCAGCATCACCCGAGACTGCAGTCCTAATGTCATTTATTCTCTACTCTTGGTTGTTCTTTTTTGTTGTTGTTGTTAAATAAACAGCAAAAGCTACAGTTCATGGTGCGGGGGTCATGCTGCCACATAATGATCATCAGAAGGTTGGAGTCTTTGATTTCATCATTTGAGCTGAAGACCCAGCTGATAGACCCTTTTTGTAGTGCCAGCATTTCAAGCTAGAAAGAGCCCTTTATATCTTTTAGTCTGATCTCCTGTATACCCAGGCCATTACATTGTCTCCCAGATGTTAACCTGTTCCTGTCATTCCCCACAACTTGTTCTCACTCATCTTTATACCTATGCTCTGCATTTGCCTTCCCCACTGTTTCTAGTGCTGACCCTTTCCTCCAACCCTAGTTTTTCTCTGTTCCCTTACTTTCCCAGCTCCTCTCTTCAGCTTTGTTTCTCCTGTGTCCTGGTTTCAGCTGGAATAGAGTTAATTTTCTTCCTAGTAGCTGGTATAGTGCTGTGTTTTAGATTTAGGATGAGAATAATGTTGATAACACCTGATGTTTTGGTTGTTGCTGAGTAGAGTTTACACCAGTCAAGGACATTTCAGCTCCCCATGTTCTGCCAGGTGCACAAGAAACTGGGAGGGAGCACAGCCAGGACAGCTGACCCAGACTGGCCAAGGAGCTATTCCATACCGTATGGCGTCATGCTCAGTATATAAAACTGGGGGAAGAAGAAGGAAGGAAGGGGACATTTGGAGTGATGGCGTTTGTCTTCCCAAGTAACCGTTACGCGTGATGGAGCCCTGCTTTCCTGATGGCTGAACACCTGCCTGCCGATGGGAAGCAGTGAATGAATTCCTTGCTTTGCTTTGCTTGCATGCGTGGCTTTTGCTTTACCTATTAAACTCTCTTTGCCTCAACCCACGAGTTTTCTCACTTTTACTCTTCCAATTCTCTCCCCCATTCTATTGTGGGGGAGTGAGTGAGTGGCTGTGTGGTCCTTAGTTTCCAGCTGGGGTTAAACCATGACACCCTGATGCAAGTCCCACCTTGTTCTCTGTGCTGCCATCATCCTGCTCCAGGTCACAGCGCAGGACACCTGGGGGAAGCTTTCCATGCTGCTTCTAGCAAATACAGGGAATGGTTTATCACTTTGTTTTAAAATGAGGCCAGAAAGGGGAGTGAGGGTGGAAGGAGAATGTGGTGCCCTCGGTCCCTACTTATCCACTTAGGGTTACAGTGGCTAGGGCCCTCCTCCAGGATTTTGGAGAAGTGCCTCCAGCTCTGTTGCTGCCTGGTATCTTTGAGGACTGGCACAAAGAAAGAGGTCGCTGGCTACTCTGGGATTTTTCATTTTTGTGTTGAAACAAAACAAGGAAAATCAAAAAGGTCTCCAAGGGAGGAGCATAACCCTCCCTGTACCATCCTGGTGATGCAGAGGCCCGGCTGTGCTAAGTATTTCCTTCTAAAAGAAGTCATTGTGTAAAATGCACGAATGCTCTTGGAACTACTCTCTCTCTTCTCCCGGCTCCAAGAAGTGCCACAGCCACTGAGCTGCAAAAAGTCACGCGTCTCGCCAGGCATCAAGCTGTCCTGCATATTGCAATACCAGGACAGCAATGAAGGCGTGGGCATGAGAAAACTTGCTCTCATAGCTGCAGCACAGCAAGATATTTCTGCATCAGCTGGCACATTTCACTGTTGTGTCATGTGCAGTTTCTACAGGAGCTTGGCAACACACCTAAGACAGCAAGTTTTACAGCATGGTCCTAAGAAATCGGCTGTGGAGTATTAAGCTAAGAGAATTAACATGAACCAGTTAACCAAGAAGGCTGACTAGAGATAAAACTTCAAGGCTGCCTACCAGGGCACCCGAAACCAGATCAATAGGTTTTATGCAGCAGATAGATACACCTCCTGAAATGAAGAGCTGGGCACTTGGGATACCAGTAAGGATCCAAAAAGCCTGTCTCCCTTGATGGCCCTAGCTCTGAAAGACCCCGAGCGAGGCACCCTGCGTTAGGGCAGTGCCTGGACACTGGGTGACTCCCAGTCAGGAGAGGATGGGAGCACTGGGGGAGGTTAAGGCAGGTTAACCACTGACCAGGATTGCCTTTTATGTTTTCTTCACTTGTAACCTTGTGTTCCCACACTCCCCCTAAGGATAAGCCTTGCTTTGTGTCTTGCTAGATAGATACATTCTGTTTGTGTTTCATTGCGAAGCCTGGGGGTGGTAGGGGAAAAGACTAGGTGAATCTGAATGAAACCAGCAAACGTGCAGGGTGTTGTCCCACCAGAGGCAGCAAACCAGAGCAGAGGGCTATTTGCAGGCATGCCTGAAAGACTGGTACCTGAGGACACGTTTCAGTAGCCTGGCTGTTTCGTGGCAGCGTACAGTTGGTCCACAACAGGTCTGATGCTGTCAGGTTTTAGCTCATCAGGGCTTCCCTCCAGAAGAGTATGTATTCCCCCTGCACAAAGCTGATGGCAGAGGTGTGCCATAGGCCTGGGTGAACCTGAGCCTCAAGAGGGCTGAGAAAGCCTGGTCTCTGCCACCCAGCGCACAACCGGTGGCACATGGGTTAGGAGTTTGCGCACTCATCTCGAGAGAGGGACATGGAGGACAAGGGGTTGTATTCCCTGGGCGGAGAAGGGGCTCCTGGGAGAGTCTGTTGTATAAAAGGGCCCTTCCTCCTGCCGTGTCCTTGAGAAAATTTGCATCTGGAGTATTTACACCATGTCCTGTCCCCCAGGTAAGCCACAGATGTCTGTAAGCATCTAGGAGAGACCTTCCCACACAGGAGAGACCTTCCCAGGGAGTCAGGTGAGGCCATCTCCTCCTGGGGACAGCCCGAGGCACGAGCCACCCAACTCAGCTTTGACCAGGCTGAGAAAATTTGGTTTGCATTAAGGCACAGCTCTTGTTCCCAGGAAAAGCCTGATGATGATTATCAGCTACAGATTTTAGGTGCATGTGGGGCTAAGTGTAGGTGAAGCTTTTGAGCTTTGCATTGTTAGTCCCAGGGACACGCTTAGGTGCCCAAGTCCTTTGGTGGCTTCAGCTCCAAGTCCAGCAGGACTATGCAGATGAAGGTCTCTCCCAGAAGCTTACACTTTGGTGCTCTTTTCCTTTCTAAAAAGCCATAGGCACATCTCTAAGAAAAAGCAGAAGCTGTCCACAGCTCTCAGGCACTGCCTCCAAAACCAGAGGCTGTCCTTCAGTTAAATGGTTGCTAGATTTTTTTTTTTTTAAACATTGGCAAAACAACATTTTTTCCTCTAAGCTCATTGTTGGAAATAACTGACCTCTCTTTGCTGATACTCCAGTACATACTAAAAAGCCCATTCAGCTTGAGGCAAGCAGCACAGAAACTTTTAGCCCAGACACTTGAATCCTGGCAATGATAAGGCACTGATAACAGGGTCTGATCACAAAAAGTGTGAAGGAATAGCTAGTACCAGCTGCAGGGCTAATTTTACAGATAAATGTGACACGCATTGTAAAACAGAACTCTTTCATAGAAGGGAAAACTGAAGTTTTTAATAGAAATCTTCCCCATGAGTAAGATGGGACCTTTGCCAGCCAGCCAGAGGGAGGGGAGCTCCTCTCATGGTGTAACAAGATGCCGCCAGCAGTAATCAAGCAGCTTGCTGTTCTGGGTTGCTTGCATCCATGTAGCCAGAAAAGCAGAGGAAGCAGCTCGCGAGATACGCCAACAGGCTCAGGAAAGGGAACTGATGGCAGCAAAAAAATCAGCTTTCAATAATTGTAGTGCCAAGTCAAGGGTGGAGCCTTAGCAAAGAGGAGAAGCTTACTCTTTCTCGTGGACCTTGGCATATGAGATTAGCAGTCCCACCAAAGACAAGGAGACCTTGACGGGAACGACTCACTGAGTGGCATGTTGCTCGGCTTTCTGCCCCATTTCCACGTTCAGTTTTGTTTCTTTTTCCATGATAAAGTCCTTGATCATGGACACGCTAGCCTTCACCAACCCATAAAGTACCAATAAAACTGCTTATTTTTTTGACTTTTTTTCAGGTAACTGCCTTATGTGGAAGATGTCTTGAAGATTTTCCCAGAATGGTGGTGAGGTGTTTTCTCTATATTTAGTGTACTTGCTTCTGTCAGAAATGGATCTTTGGGTAGCCCACAAACAAACAGGACAAGTTTCCAAGTATGCAAAAAGAGATATTAATTTTAAAGGAAGCAAATAACAAGTGGGGCACTGAAGGTGTCTGTAGGGAACTGTCCTGTTTAACATCATTGCCAATAATCTCGAGGAGGTGATGGAATCCACTTTCCTCACGTTTGTAGGGGGACTGGTCAATATGCTTGAGGTCAGGGCTGTTGTCCAGAGAGACAGATAGGCTGGAGGAATGGGCCAACAGAGACCTTATGAAATTCAACATGGATAATTGCAAAAAGTCCTGCATCTGGGAAGAAATAACCCCATGGTGACAGTACAGGTTGGGGACTGCCAGGCTGGGGAGAAGCTCTGTTGAAAAGGCCCTTGGGGGGGGCGGAATTGGGGTGGGGGCTGTGTAGACAGCAAGCTGAACATGAGCTGGGAGTGTGCCCTGGCAATGACGAAGGCCAACAGCATCCTGGGCTGCATCCAAAACATTGTGTCCAGTTTTGCCCCCCCACTATCAGAAAGGCATTGACAACAAGCTCGGTGGAAGACAACCAACATGGTCAGCATGCTGGATGGAGCGTGCTCTCTGGGAGAAGATGCTGAGGTTACAGGGCCTGTTTGACCTGGAGAAGCGAAGATTCGGGAGGAGGGTGGGGGGCTAATGGCAGCCTTCCAATATCTGTGAGGAGGTTACCAAAAAGACAGAGCCAGGCTCCTCCCTGTGGTGCATGGTGAGACAACAGGCATAAGTTGAAACAAAAGTAGTTCAAACTCCTAAGAAAAAACTTTCTCTCCAGGACACCAGCCAGGCAGTGAACCAGGTTGCCCTAAGGGGCTGTGCATTTTTCCGTCCTTGGAGGTTTTTAACATCAGGTTGGGTGAAGCCCTGAGTAACCCAGTCTGACCCTGCTTTGAACAGCAGGTTGGACCTCCTGAGGTCCCTTTCATATTGAACTGTTCTGTGAGCCTACAATCCTAATTCTCTTTGAGCTTTACTGTCCTCATATCCTGGAGATTTTTACAGCCTCTGGTGTAAAAATTAAAGCATGCAGTGTAGCACCCTTTCTGCTTCTACAGGGAAAGGCCTCACTCATTAACTTGCCATTAAAGCATGACTTGCATGATCAGGAGAGTGGGATTTGACTCGGTCTTCTCTCTTCTATCCATCTACATCATGTTTCCCACCTTGGATTTCCTTTCAAGAGTATTTTTGTTGTGCACACTTTGCAAAATCCTTCAGCAGCTCTGTGTGGAGGACAAAGGCTAAAGCCACAGACTGTACAAGAAAGAGGGGAAAAATCCCTTTCTGTGCCCCACGTAAAATGTGAATGCTCACATGGCTTCTAGGAAAATTTTAAAAAGAAGAAAAATAGAAGTAAAAACACAATGAAAATAGTTTTCTTTAGGTGGTGGTTATGGTGATGCCAATGGTTGAAGGTCTACAAATCACAACATTCCCATACCACGATGCAACAGCCCTGTAAGAGCAGAGGTTCCTGGGGGCTGTATCTCTTTATATTGTAAAATATAAAGAGGGGATTGATATTGAGTAGTTGTCCCTAGGAGTCACACTGCAAATAAAGTAGTTCCTCATCTAAAACAGATGCAATGATGGCTGTGGTAAGAGTTTGACTGGACACAGAAGGGCTGCTGGGTTTCTCAGTGTGGTTGGCAAAACATAAGATAAGGCCCTAGTTTCTTGCAAATTCAGTCTATAAATAAAGCTGGTTCTAAGGAAAGGCACACAGTAGCAGCCAACATGGACTTTGCCTCTTCTCTCCTCCCCCTCCCCACACACCTGGCAAAGGCAGCCACAGTCCTGCAGAACAACCCACCCACCCCACAGCACGGGACCAGACTCCATCTGAAAACAGAGACAGAGCCCACTGGCATAGCCTGAGTAATAAAGATTTTTCTGTCTTCGCTCGCACACAGAATAAAGTGATAGAGAACAGCAAAGGACTGACTAGTCCCATACAAGGAGGAGCAAAACAGTAACTTTATTGAACGCCCACTACCACTTAACATCTGTCTGCATTTACACTGTGCCATGAATAGCCTGGAAGTAGACAAAGTCCTGAATCATGACTTCTGACAACTGACCCTGTCTCTCCTCTGCCCCTGTTGTGGTGCTGATGGTAGGATGCAACCTGAAATTCTAAGGTGCCCACCTCCCTCCTGGAAACTTGCTCTGCCCTGCATCTCTGCTGTGAGGATAACCGTGCACTCGGGTACGGAGGCAAGGAGAGGGACCAAGAAATCCCCACAATAGAGGAGCATCAAGGATATTTAAAACTATTCTTTTAACTACAAACCCACAGTCTCACCTCAGCTTGAGGTTTGGAAAGGGCTGCTAAGTATTCTCCCATCTTTCCACAAGCAGAGGCAGTGCCTGGGTAAGTTGAAGGTGCAGCTTGCATCAGGCTGCGCCAGTGCGAAGCTGAAAAACTTGTTCTACAGTGTAACTTCCCTGGCTTTCCTCCACCCTATTCCTTCCTCATACAGAGGCAGGGAGCAGCATCTTGAGACACAAACTCCTTTTATCCAGCAGGACCTGCCATGTTACTGCTTCAAAGGGAACGATTTCACTGGTAGGACAGAGCAGCAGAAGTGCAGTAGTCCAGTGTGTGGCAAGTTAGGGACGAAAAGCCAGCATTAAGAACAAGACATAAAAGGTCACTTCTCGGCCACAGCCTGAATATCTATTGAACACAAAATAGGCAGCTAGAAAAGAGAAGCATTCAACATGCCATGAATGGCTGCCTTGTGGATTCATTTTGTAGGAGCCACGCATGTGGAAGCCTGTGTCCAGCAGTGGAAAAAAATCTCGCTAACCTATTTTTATTATTGCCAGCAAAGTCTACCAACTGTCTAGATGTTCTAGATTCATTTAAAAGTAACTTTTGATAGGGTTCAAGGTTCTCAGTGCTGGCAGTTCAAATGAGGTCATTTTCTCAGAGCTGCCAACAGGCGGAAACTGAAGAGGTGGCTATTTTATAATCATAATTACACAGTGGCCATAGGTTTAAACCACCCTCTAAACATAGAGACCAAACAAAACCCAGCTTGGGCTGTGCTAAGTTAGTGCTTGTGCTCCTTAGTTGGAGCAGCAATGCTCCCCCAAGGACAGCAGCTCACAGGGTGTCCCTCCTGGGCAGCAGCAGTGGCTGCAGGGACTTATTTACTCCGCTGCAAAGCACCTGGCTCCTCACACTGCTTCCACTTCTATGCAGCACACCCCTGTCCTCCCAGGGTGCTCAGACCCTCACCTGCCTGCATGTTATCAGCCTGTTGCCAGCAGCAAGCTGGCAGTGAAAAATAAAAACAAAAAAAAACCAAAAAAAAAAACCAAAAAACTAAACCATGTTGAAAAAAGGTGCTGCAGTATTCAGAAAGAGCCCCTGCATTGCTCATATCATTGCCTACAGCTGGAGAGCTGCCTTAGCTCTCTGCTAAGGCTTGCTTCTAAGAAAATGGGGCAAGGCTCAGCTTGAACTTCACCACACATCCCCCATGGAAACTGTATCAGTCTCACATTTATCACTGGGAGTTTAGTCCCCAGCACTTTTTTTCCCCTCCTCCAGAGCAATTTCTCTGAACCCATGTCCTGCAAAGTTTGATTGGACTCCTAGATTCATCTGAAAAAAACAAGAATAGTAGAGATATACACGTGGCTCCTAAAAGCTGTCTGCAAACACTTCATATTCTTTTCTCCTAAAGGGTGGAGGGAGTGAAGTATAGTCCTGACTGGGATAGCCTGTCAAAATAAATCCAGGCTTTTCTGTCTACTGGAGCAATTCCTTTAGGAACTCTTTCTGAAGTCACCCTGCAGGTAACTACATCCTCCCCTTCTGCAAATACATCTTCTCTACACCCTTTATGAGTAAGCCTATTAATTGCTGAAACATAGAATGTGGTATGATGGATTTAAATTTTTAAATTAGAATTTATTCCCACCCCAAAGGTGTTAGGCTTACACCTTTCTTTCCATTATTGCCAGATTCTTCCCACATCCCACACCATTTCCACATTTCACGGACCTGCTGTCATTTCTTTCCTTGTACTCAATTATGGTGCTGGTGTGCTAGGGATTCCCGTAAAATGACAATGTGCTGTACCACAGGAGACTTTCCCAGCTCCACTGTAACAGATGAAACTGTTTTCCAGCAATAAACCCTGTCCCTGTGGAAAACCAGGCTCTCCCTGCCTTGGTGTACCTTCTTCTGACATTGCTGATGGTGCAGCTAGCTTAAGATTCTCTCTGTTCCTGAGGCAGGCTAGCTCTGATTTCCTAAAGTAAGTCTGAAGATCTTTATTCTGGCATAATTACCTCCTACATTGCCAAATCCAGCCTTCCTCAGGACTTTGTAAAGTCCTTGTCCCTTAGTCAAACATTTATTTTCTTAAGCTTGCAACAGCAGATATACTGTTTCCTGGTGCAAATTCCCATATTCTGCATGCGCTCCATTATTTTTCCCCACTGCCCTTGGCTAGCTTACAACATATAAATAGCCATATCCTTTAGTGGTTTGGCTTTATCTTCACTTGTTTTCCTCACAGCAGCAGACAAGGGGCAGAGCTGACAGCAGAGCAATACAGTGCAGAGGCCACCAATGCTTCCCCATCTACACAAGCCAAGACCCAGCAGCAGCCTGTGCTCTGCTACTTTGCCACATGTGTTTCAACAGCTCATGAAAACTTTGCATAATGTTATCCATTTAACAGCATTACAGGCAGTATTTTATGTTAGTGCCTAACATAGGACTTACTCTCATTACTAGTTATCTCTTTTTACTATCCCAATCCAAGCAAGTGTCTACACCAGGACTGCTCCGCTCCCACAGCTCTTTGCTATCCACAAGCAATTCCCATAGGCATACAATACATAGTGTCACATTTGGCCACAGACCATAGCTACCTTAAGCAAATTTAGTGCAAAAGATTAGCAGCACCTGTGTTAAATGAAGAAATCTGCTTGTATCTGGAAACAAAGCTGCTTAAGTCCTTTTCCTTTCTGGTTTCTCACATTCCAGGTAGGCTTTAAGGTCTTAACATATTTGCACCTTTCTGTTTACTGATGGGGAAGCTAGGATGGCATAGAAAAGACTAAGAAGTATTTTACTCTTCTATGTTTTCCTTCACCTTATCTATTCCTCCCCATAAGCATTACATCCCACCTGTAGGATAATTTTTTCCTACTCCTAATTTTTTCCAAGCATCAGTACTTGCTTCTCTGCTGACCCACTGAACCAGGACAGATTTCTTCCTAACAGGGATCCTTGCCGTGTCCTGACTCACTTTGCTCTCCCTCCCTTCACAAGCATTACACCAGTGTGAGTCACTTCTGCCACAGCACACGCATGGAAAAAAATCTCACTCTGAGACAAACAGAATGTTTCCTATTCAGTATTGTAATTCCCCCATTCCTGCTTCCCAGAAAAAAATCCATTATCCCTTTTGTTCACCTGACCCTCTACGTATTACTTCAAGTCACATTCTGCTCCAGCTTCCCTGAGACAATCCTGACTTAACCTGAAGATGGGAACTCACTCCTTGCTTGGGCAGTCAGTGCTACAAACAGATTTTTTAAGGACTGCCATCTTAGAACTGAAGTCTTCAGGAAATTCCGTTGCAATTCCCACTTTTAAAGTAAAACTTTTTCATCATTCAGCTCATGAGTATTCATTACTGAGAAGTATTCATTCCAGGCTAGCTTGCAGATCTTCAGATGACGGCAACCAGGTTTTACAGCTGTAGTTCATGTTCCTGCTAGAAGGAAAGTAATATTCAAGTAATAAACAGTAGCTCTTTCTTCTGTGATAAAAGACAACTTACTCATCTGTTGATTACTCAGAAAACACTGACCTACATACATAGGAAGTTCAAAAAGGGCCAAAGACCAGGTTGTAGGACTTAAAATATGGGGGGAAGAGGGCAGGCATCACAGAGGCTTGAAGCACTGCAGTAAACACTGTGGTTAGGGCAGCAGCATTGCAAGGTAAGGACTACCTCACAGGAAGCCCCCATCCAGCTTCTGTAGAAGGCAGCAACAGTGGAAGGTATAAACTTAAGTCTTCTGGATATTCAGTTGACCTGGATGCCAGTAGCTGCCACCCAAATCCATCTCATGAGCTGAGGTGCCGAGCCTACAGCTTAGTTCTCATCACCCTACTTACAACCCACTGCATTTTCTTGCACACTGACAAACTCTGCTAGTGTTGGGCTACAGCCATGTTGGCAACCTGAACACTTGCACCAACATGGAGCAATAAAACCAAGGGCAGTTGAAGCCAGCAGTAAACTTTCGCTATGGTTGACAGCAATTCACCCCAGCTCTTTCAGGTGCCAAGTTCAGTCTCATGCCCAGAATTGCACAGCTGACAAAAATGCTCCTTCTCAGTTCTGCAAGAGCTCAGGGACATGGTAGGTCTCAAATCCCGTAAGAGATTAGATTTTTTTCCTCCAGGCTCTCTCATATATTCAAGAAGGAAAATTAGATCAACTCCTTTCTGGAGTCATTCCAGTCTCTGTAACACACAGAAAAGCATCATTACCATTTGACTTTTTTGAAATCCAGACTTTTTTTTTTAAGAAGGCCCTATTAACACAGAACAATGCAACACATTACAGAGGAGAGCTGTATGGTTTGCATAACCCCTTAGACAAGGGACAAGGTGTAACAAAGGTGGGCAATACATTCATGCATCAGTCCAGAGCTACAGCCAGAGCCTGACCCTCAACAAGTCTGATATTTCTCATAATATTTCTCATCATATTTCTCATAATAAATACCAACCTCCTATTAAGAGACATCTGTAGTACCTAGAGGACAAAGACCAGAAGCTCCTAGGAACACAGCTGAAATACTACAGTAGGGGAGCACCAGATACAGGTGAAGCACATCAACTTGCTGCAAGGATCCAAATCCACAGGCAGCCCCCACCAGAAGATATTTTAGACGAAAAAAAAAAAACCCACAACTTTAAAAGCCATTTAGAGTACAAGTACAGGACAAATTGGTAATTCTTTAGGCTAAGGGTTCCACACTAACATCTCTGCTCCCTCCCATATCCATTTTTAAACTGAAACAGGATAGCCAGAGCTCTAGCTGCTGCAAGCAGCAACTGCAGAGCTGTACAGTAACTTCTCACGCAACTTTTGTTTTTTTCCACTTGGAAACCTGAGATTTGGCACACATGCCATAAGCCCTTGAGATTGTACTTCACTGGCTTTGGAGAAACAAAGCACAAAGCCAGCCACTGAAAAAAATCCTGAACATACACTATGGAAGTCTGCCATGTCAAAGGACCAAGGCCATGTCAGATGCCAGGGGACAGAGTTATGTCAGCAGACAGGCTGACAGAAGAAAGCCCAGCTGGCTCCAGGTTAGAGCCCAGCCTGTTTGCATCAAAGTACCACTGCCCACAGTGTGTGTGTATATATATATACACACACACACACACACACACACACATATATATATACACATATACTGGTGATACGTCATATCACCAGTATGACAATCATCCTTTGCCACCCTGTATGAAGACAACAGTAAAAATGTTACTGCTGTAACATTTTAGGAATATAATTAAGAACTGCTTTTGTTCACACACACCAAGGAAAGGAGGAATGACAATACCTTCCCTAACATGCTCTGGCATGTCATCTTCTCCATTCCTTGGAATTCCCTTCAAATATGACATTGGCACAGGAGTTATTTCCTGCTTGATACTAAAGCCCTAGTGATTTAACACTTAACATGTTATGCAAGTTCAACTCCACGCTATGCATCAAACAGCAAGATTAATAACATAGTAAAATCTCCTCTCCCCCACAAAAATACAATACATTTTACTCTTTATTATTAAGTATCAAATTGTCTCCAACATAAATTACATCCAAATTACATAAGTTTCAAGAGTCAGATATTTTATGTACAATATTTGTCTTGAGTCAGATATACCTTTATCATTTTAACCTACAACAAAAAGCAAACCTACATCAGTACCAAATAAAGCATTAAAAAGGTAACAAATATATAACTTTTTAGAAACGCTTTCAGAATGCTAAAGTTAATGACAAAGATTTTATAGTGCAGCAGTCTTGGGTCTTTCCCTCTTAGACCATTTCTCTGTTTTTGCGAATAGCACAGCAGAGAATCATACTGAATATCATGCCGAAAATCTGTAAAGAAAGCAAATGCATTAGAAATCGGACGATCAAAGCGCATTCTATCAACATGGGGACAAGCACACCTGCTCCTCCTGGCCCAGAGGCCACATTAACACTTTATTCTGCAGTTCGTGTCCCTGCCCCTCCCTTCCCCTCCACCCCCAAATTTCAGCCCATTCTCATGAATCCCCTTCACCCTCAATACTTCAAAACATATCAGCTATAAACCACTGCTATATCTCCTAATAAATCTTTGATCATCCCAGCATATTTGCATTCATGTCATACTTCCTACCAGAGAAGTCAAACAAAAAAGCGTGAATTTTCTTACTAGCACTGTTATTTCAGTTCTCTAGCACAGTCTGTAATTTTTATAAAGGAAACAAAAGTAAGAATCCCCAAGAGATATTAGGATTAAGAAGTGGGCTGCCAACATGACCAATATGTCTTCACCCTATATATCACACTACCAATACAACTTCACCACTGCTAAAACTACAAGGAGGCAGATCCTAATCCAAAGCAGAAGCAGGGAGGTCCAAGACACCCCACCCTCTGCACTGCCTCAGGGCCCCACAGCACACACCCTGATCCTGCTGGTACCTGTCATTAGTGGAATGGGCTTGTAGACTGCCACGCCAGGCACTATTCAGACTTTTGCTGTAAGCATCCTTTGGCCATACAGCCACCCTCTACATCTGGAAACTCACCATTATTACAGCAATGCCAAGGCCAACTGCTCCAATCACATTCAATTTTGAATTGAAGACATCATCAATGGCAGCAGGGCATGACTGAAAAGAAAGACTGCTTGTTAGCATTTCATACATATGAAAGGTTTGTTTCTGCTTGCTTGTTTGAGCTCAAGTCTGCCAAATGATGCTACACCTTTGACCAAGTCTGCTTGCATTAGAGATGAAGACTCATCTTTTGAAAGCTGCTTTGAACTGGCCTTCATTTTCACATCTTTAAAGAGAGCCAGGGATGTTCCAACACAAAAGTTGGAGAAGTTTAAGTCTACTCTTCAAGTATCTAAATCTCTTAACTGCGCCTTGGTTACAGCAGGATTCCTTTCTGAACATCTGCAGTTGATCAGGTAGATCAGGACAAACAGCAGTTGTACCAGGCTTGGCTTGTTACTAATGGCTGTCAGCATTTAAGTTGCTGTATTGCTCAGCCCTTCTCAAAACAGATTTGAAGCTACTCTTGATATTTCCACTTGCTATTGTAATTTTGCAGACACCTTATGAACACATGGTGCATGGGAATGGCACGATTTCTTGAGCTGCATGCATACAGGCTAGGCTCTGGGTAGATTCATAGAGGTGCCAGTCTGAAGCTCCCAGGACAATGAATTACCATTGCAACTAAAGAAAAATTTAAGTACAGTCCTTTCCCCAGCAAAGACACATGGTAGCTGAGAAAAAGAACAAGGAACTTTTACAGAGGTATAAATCTTTAAGAGCCTGGTAGCTGGTCAAAGTCTCATCCCAGCTCCTGTCCTACTTATTCCAGCAGCAGACTACAGTGAGCTGCTGAAAACTACTTTTTTCTTTAGTTGTTCCTTATGTAGCCCAGAAGGAAAGACTGAATCAAGGATTAAACAGATCAGCCACACCATTATATCCCTTTCATCTTGTAGTCTATCTACTGTTTTTCTACAGCTGGGACTAGGCCATAAACACATCAGAAGATGAAGTCAACAGATGAAGCTAAAACATGCTTAGCAGAACAAAAGCAAACAATAAAACCTGCATGCTGTCTCAGCTATTCCCATATAATCTAACTCATAACAGATTGTATGGACGGGACTAAAGATGCAGTCTAAATAAAGATTGAAATGTCTCATGTGGTCAGATATTTGAAGGCACAAGTAATGTGAAAAAAAACATTAATTGAATTCCTGCATTATTTTCTATGGGAAGACTCATGCAGGCTGTCTTGGAGCATGAAGCAAGGGCACAAGACAGCTGTAAGAAAAAGAGGAAAAGGGGTAGTTAAGAACTATACAAGATGCCTCTTCTGTATCTGTGGCATACAGGCACCTTTGCAGCAACGTTTCAACAAGGGAATCGATTCAGAGAATTAGCTTCACAGCGACACTCACCTAAACAGGCCACCAATGCATTACCCACCTCTCCTTTTCCTTGCTAAAACTTCAGACTTGCTCCCACCCCATGCTCTACTTCTCCCTAACCAAGAGGGGACGCAACAGCTCTTGTGCAGCACCAGGAATGTGCCCTGGCAATAGGAGGAGCCAGGAGAACAGAGCTCTGTAGCATGTTTTCAGGTGAAGTTTTGGCCTTACGCTGTCCACCACGCCAGTGAGTCTAGTGACACAGACTGCACATTTCCTGTAAAGTTCAGATTTCCTGCTGACCCTGCTTGTTCTTTCCACAGTAACAGTACATTGATTTTCCACAACCAGATTGATGACAGAGATAGGTTGCTAAGTAAGTGTGACATGGGAATTTCCCATGGAGTGGAAGGGTTTATTCAGAAACATGTATCTTATTCTACTCATTGGGCAGAGTTGTTGGTGAATTAAGTCATGCTTTACCACTACAGAAAGCGACTCGAGCATGCTCTTCTTCGGACAGGTGTCCATAAACTGCTGCTCAAGAACTCCTGTAACACCACAGCAGTCTAGCTACAAGAGAACACAGGAAAAGAAAATCAGGTTAAATAATCCTTATTTTTGCTCTGTATTTGGTAAAAAGGAGAAATAGATTACATTAGGTTTTATTACAGACCTTATGCAAATTTGGTTAGAAGTTCTGCCAGTATGACTGCTATAAACCTAATTTTAAAAAGCCTTTATTGCATTAAAGGACAAGATTCTGAAAGGAAGAGCTAGATCTCATTAAGTAGACACCCATTAATTTTGGTGACAGCTTGTGCTTCTTACAGACACAACAATGAAATCCTCATAAACATGCAGGTATGCATACTATGGTACCTCTAGATCAATACTACAGATCTAGAGCTTCCCAGCTTGCTTCTGAGTTTGTTTAGGAAAAGAAGAACTAGTTCTATGCATTTCAGAGGCTGAGGGACAAAAAGGGATACTGAATTCACTGATACTATGCAAAAAAGATCTTCTCTGCAATTTGTTACTAATACTCCTTTGGTTTCTTCTACTTAGTAAGATACTAGGCTTGTACAGGGGACTGGATGACATGGAGAACAGCATGAACAAGGTGCAGTACTGTCTAGTTTACATATAACCATGTACTTACAGCAAACTGAAATGCTTTCAGGGTGTCTCTGGCAGCTGGTTGAGATCTCTTTCCATAGGTTTCCATGTAGAAGTCCTTTAACTCTTCAATAACCTACAGGACAGCAGAGTTGAAGTGTATTACTGTCTTACCTTAGTATTAATTATGGAAAACTTATTTTGCATAAGTCAGTCGTTAAAAATTCTGCAACCTACAATACCCATCCTTTTGACATGTAGAAATAGAGGGTGGAAACAGAGGGTGGACAGCATTTCTCACCTGAACGGGTGAGCTTAACTGGTACACTCACCTTAAAAGCCACACCTAAACAGATAAGATTCATTTTCCCTTCCAAAGCTCTGAGCTTCTAGGAGGAGTGAGAACCAAGTCTTTGCCCATCAGTTACACAAAAATATTCCCTATTCATTTCTGTACCCCAGAAGTTGCTATATTACCCTGGTGTATAATACAAGCAGAAAAAGTAACCCTGATCACCAAGCACCTTATTTTCAAACAAGACAGAATCTTGACTGCTTGTGAGGGGACAGCTCAGATCAGTCATGTTTTATATGCAGAAGCATTCAGCCCATAGCTTACCCAGATCCTATCTGGAAATGGTAAAGCTTCACTGGTGGCCTACTTCGCTTCACAGCTCAGCCAGGTACTGGCTGAAGGGCATCTCCAGCATGCAACAGCATCTTGATTCTGGCTTCTCTGCTACAGTCTCATTTTTAAATATTACAGTTTAATTTCTTGCATTGTTTTGTTAGAATGGATCTTCTTCCTCTCCCCCAAATTTGCTGGGTAATCAGGATTTGACTGGTACAGATTTCAGTAGACTGCTAACTTTCTGTGGGCACAGTCATAGAATCCCAGAATGGTTTGGGTCAGAAGGGACCTTTAAAGATCATCTAGTCCAACCCCCCTGCTATGGGCAAGGGACATCTGTCCTGACACCAAGTTGGGCAGGAGTATTGATCTGCCTGAAGGTAGGAAGGCTCTACAGAAGGAACTAGACAGGCTGGATCGATAGGCTGAGGCTAACTGTTTGAGGTTCAACAAGGCTCAGTGCCAGGTCCTGCACTTCAGTCCCAACAACCCCATGCAACGCTACAGGCTTGGGGAAGAGCATCTGGAAAGCTGTGCAGTGGAAAAGGACCTGGGGGTGCTGGCTGATAGCCAGCTGAACATGAGCCAGCAGTGTGCTCAGGTAGCCAAGAAGGCTAATGGCATCCTGGCTTGTATCAGGAATAGTGTGGCCAGCAGGACCAGGGAGGTGATAGTGCCCCTGTACTCGGCACTGGTGAGGCCGCACCTCGAGTACTGTGTTCACTTTTGGGCCCCTCACTACAAGAAGGACATCGAGGTGCTGAAGCGTGTCCAGAGGAGGGCAACGAAGTTGGTGAAGGGTCTGGAGCACAAGTCTTATGAGGAGCGGCTGAGGGAACTGGGGGGTTGTTTAGTCTGGAGCAGAGGAGGCTGAGGGGAGACCTTATTGCTCTCTACAACTCCCTGAAAGGAGGTTGTAGCGAGGTGGGGTCAGTCTCTTCTCCCTAGTAACAAGCGATAGGACAAGAGGAAACAGTCTAAGTTGTGCCAGGGGAGGTTTAGGTTGGGTATTAGGAAAAAATTCTTCATGGAGAAAGTGGCTAGGCATTGGAACAGACTGCCCAGGGAAGTGGTGCAATCACAGTCCCTGGAAGTGTTCAAAAAACATGTGGATGTGGTGCTTAGGGACATAGTTGAGAGGTGGACCTGGAAGTTGGGTTAACAGTTGGACTCTGTCTCAGAAGTCTTTTCCAACCTTAATGATTCTATGATTCTGTCTTTCACTAGATCAGGCTGCTCAAAGCCCTGTCCAACCTGACTTTGAACACTTCCAATGATGGGGCATCCACAACTTCTCTGGGCATCCTGTTCCAGCATCCCACCACCCTGCCAACTTTTAAAAGCAACCTACCTTTTCTTTATTTGCAAATCCCCAGATTGCAGCAGCAATTTCAAGGGCAAAAATCACAAAAAGGAAGAGGAAGAACTAGAAAAGAAAGACCACATCATTAAGACTACAGCACCACAAAACAGCATCACACATGTACTACAAGCTTGTCCAGTCCCCAGCATCAAGCCTTGTGGGAACCGTCACTCAACCAGGTTCCAGCTGGAGGTCTGGAATGCTGGTAAGACTAGGAAGAAGGACACACTGCACTGGGTCAGCACTTCTTCCCAGAAGCGTCAGAAAGCCTGGCAGTGTTTTTCCAAGCAGAAGTCCTCCTTTTTGATCAGTGTTAATTAAACCCAATCATCTGTTAACTCAGACCTTGAAATTGCCCAGGTCACTCAGACACATCGCAACAGCTAACACCAGTTCTTTTCTCTGGTTTGTAACTCCTCTTGCTTTAGGAGTCATTACTTAATACCTAGCTGGCCACTAACTCCCAGAGAGCTAATGGTCACTTCTTTGTTGTATATCCCATAAAATAGAAATAAAAGTGTCATCTCTGTTTGATTGACTACCAGGTCCAAAACTCTAGTACAATTTAAAGGCACTTTAAAGAGAGATATTGAGAATTACAACAAAGAGCTAGAGGCATCATTTTGCAAGAAATACATGAAATTAAAGTCTTCCATGACATAGAAGGGGAATTGTTCTTTCACCAGCTATAGTAGCAGTCTTTTATTAACTAAGTCTTCTGGTTATTTGGACGAGTAGTTCCACAAGTGTACAGATGTGCATGAACCCAGTAAGCTCTACTGGCCCCTCCAGTCTGAAAACAATGAGGTTGCTCTCCAATAATTGGCTTGCAGAGCAGTTGTCAACTAGAAGAGCTCATCCTGTGATTATGAACAGTAGAGGCTTGTTGTTGCAAGGATCAAATACCACAGTTCTGGTCTCAAAGACTGAAGATTGCACAGCCTTCAGAGTTCAGGGCAAACTGTTTAATAAATAGCATTACTCTTATCAAGATTTTAGTTCTGTGTTCACACATACTCCCAGTCTTGATACTTCAATGTCTGAATATGTCACTAACTCCAGAAGTCACCCTGTATTGAAATACAACATGGATGCTTGGATTTAGGGCCAGAAATAGAAACTGTATTTAACATTTTAGCATTATGTAGGTGACCATGAGTTTAAACATTGTGGAGCCAAAACAATCAGCATCTGCTGCCCTTTAACTGCATGGTAATATTTTCCTTCCTTTCTCATCATGCTGCTAAAAATTTAAACACTACTCTGAACACTTACCAGGCCAAGCATACATTGAGATTCCTGCAATGCACCACAGCATCCCAAGAAACCAACCAGCATCATAAGTGCGCCAGCTCCAATAAGGATGTAAACTCCTAGGGAGGAGAAAAAACAGAGACATGTATACAGGCTAGTTGGGACCTCAGCAGCAAGGTATAAAATTAGTTGCTCCACAAGTAGCATTTGTAGCTTTTGCCAAGGTTTATTTACTGAGGTGTTCCAAGCAAAAAAGGCTGTGCTTAATTTTCAAAGCAAACATCTCAAAACTTGTGGGGAAATGTACTGATAAATAAAAACTTCAACTTGTAACAATTGATGTGTACCACTACTGCAGTTTCAGAAGTTTTCAAAAATGGGCAAAGTAAAACCATCTAAGACAAACTGCAAGACACATTTTAAAACTGGCTCAGAGCTAGTTACCAACTTATCTTCAGATGAAGAGTGTGTTGCAGTTAGAGACAGCTGGAACTAATGATTTGTCAATATCTGAGAATTCCTGAAGTGTGCTACCTCTAGAAGAATGGGTATTAAAAGGCATCATAACCTGTCATAAAGCTTTAAATGCTTTCCTACCCTGCTTTTCCATCAGGAAACACTGAATTATTCCACCAGTCATGGCAGTACAAGTCTACACTTCAGCTGCCTAACTCAACAGCCTCTCTAACTACAAGAAACTTAGCATCTTGTGCTTTTGCAAAAGCAGATACTTCTTCAAACCATATCAAGTGGCTGAGCCTGTAGACCATTCTGCCCAGAATTTAGGTAGCAAGTGTGCTGGAACAGAGAGGGCAAACCTTTCTGGGCTAAAAGGACTCCATTTACACCCACTCCTCTCAAGCTTGGGAGCTGCCAGCTTAAGCATTGCAGCTGCCAGCTGGTGAGAGCAACAAGATGTAGTAAGCAAAACAATTCCCAAAGGATGGCAAGAAAGTATTATTGAGGTGGTGAAATATGAGACAAAGAATCAGCACAAAGCATGTAGAATTAGTATGACATTTCTATCAATATAGACAAAAATACAGTTCTGGCCTTCAGAGACCAAATCAATACTATTTAAAGAAAGCCATACGTAAGCATTTCCCAATTACATTTTCTAAATGCAAATTGGTAAGATTAGCTGCCAAAATAAACATCTACTTGATTAAGCATATGTAAGTGATTAAGCCTGACATTTCTTATCAGCAGGAAATTCCTGCGCCAATTTTTACCCCAGCTTAAACTTTTTCCATTTTTTTAATAAAAAAAAAGAGTCCATCAGAACCTCTTATTCCAGTTGAAGTAACTTGCTTTGTTATAGGTACAAACTGACAGATTCTTTCTATTTCCTATCAGAAACTGCAGTCAGTAACTACTCCCAGAAAAATTTGTTAAAACAGTAATTGCTATTAAGCTTTTTTTAAAACTCAGTTTAACCTACAGAGATTTCAAGTAGGTTTCACTGCCTGCATTCAGCCAGTAGCTTAAGTATCATATCATAAAACTTTCATGGTTTAGGAAGTTTAAGAGTTGTTTTAGGCTACCCAAAATAAGACTTGTTAAATATTCAGCTAAATGGCTAAGTTTAGATTTCTGTTCCCTTTCCAAGGTCCAGTTAAAAGTATATGGAAATCTTCCTGGCAACTGCAAGAACGCAGTTTGCTGCCATGCCAGCATATCATGGGTGAAATACAAGCTTTCTCACAGGTAAGCCACCTGCATGCCTGTGGCCTCTTCACAAAGTCTCACAAGCATTTCCATATTCCCAGCTATGGTCTCTAACAAGCCTAACTCATCATTCCTAACAGTACTCCCTGTAGGCACAGGCTACCTTGGTACTATAAGGCTGCAAGTGTGAGTTGTACCTCCCAGCATGCCTTACACCATCTTTACTGACCCTTTAAACACCAGTTTGGGTGTTGTGACAGATCAAGTAGCTCACCACAGGAACCCGTTTTCTTGGTAAGAAAAAAGACCAACCTATCCACGCTGTGGATGGCTAACGAGTGACGCCATACAGGACATAACAAATCCAGGCGCTACAGGGATGTGAAATATGTATGTATAAGGATTGTCCAAATCAAAGATGACAAACATGTACATAAGAAAGGTACATATTTGAATTTGTTTTCTTCCCAATTGTTAGAGGTCTTCAAACACACCCACTTGGTTTCAAAAAGTGTTTGAGCACCTACAGGTGCCAACAACCAAAGAAGCATCTGTTCTTCTGCCCAAGCCTAAAAGTGGCTGTAGAGATTAAAATCTAACATATAGGGTAAAACCCAGTTCAGTTAGGAACTCCTACGACATTAGAATAACAAATTGAAAACATGCATGTTTGTCCCCTAATTGGTAATCTTGCAAAACAGAATATATCAGAGAATAACTTCCATCTGGCCTAACTAAAGCTACATTGATCTAGGTTGCCTGTAACAGTTGCTCACATAGACCAAGATATTTGTGCATCCCTTCCATTATGTTCAGTATAAATAAGCATACATAGGGCTGTAAGAGTTCTCTCCTGAGAGATCAGGTGACAGAGCTGTGGCTTGGGGTAGCTGGTCCCTTGGGGGGGGTGGTGGTGGTGTACAGAAATAGTTATTCACGCCATCTTTGACTACTCATTTACTTATATTGTGGGAAGCATCAGGAAAAGACATCCTCTATGTCTACCAGGAGTCCCTGGGACTACAAAACACTTACCCAACAGCACCCAAAGAGGAACTGCAGGGTTTAAGCTAGGAAAAAGATGAAGTGATACACAATGCATAAGAAGCCAAGAAACTGCTCGTGTGACACTGCTGCTGCCTGCATTAGAGCTCACAACAGAGGCTGGCCCCTTACCCCACCAAGGTTGTTTAGGGCCGTTTTGTCTTTAGCCTTCAAGGAACACAAAGGTTTCTAAGCAGTCTGGAAGTCAGGGCACAAAAGCGTGATCTATCACACCGAGCCATCTCCTAGCTTACCTGTGTAAAACGTCGTGTTGTTGGATTCCAGTTCAAAGATGCTTTTGGTCTGTGAATCAAACCGAAGCCATAGTCCAATTGCAAGAACTGCTGTCCCTGCAAGCTGTAAGAACAAGTAAGCCTTGTTAAATAATACCAATTAATACATTTACCCTTGCATTAGTAACAACATCAGAAGTAAACACAGGATACAGGTCTGTTATTTAAAGAGGTGGTGACAAAGAACCAGCATAAAAGGATAGGGATACCAAAACAAGAACAAACTTAGTTCCTGACATGAGGCATCTTGTTTATAGACACGTCTACATATTAAACTACAGCACACAAGAACAATGCCATTCTTGTTCTTTACTGAAAATGACCAAGATTTACCAAAGCACCAAGTGTCAGTATTTCCACTGACCCCTCCACCCATTGTTTTATTCGGGGTGATTAATGACATTGCATGGTTTAGTGATCTTAAATCTTCACACTGAAAGACAAGTATAATGCAAGAAAAAGCACCTTTAAGGCCAGCTAGAAGTTTTAGCATATTAAACAGACTGGTAAGAGTTCAGTGTTCTGCCGTATAGAGTTTAGAGAGAGTGGTCTTTCTTGCAAAATAGGATAAAACCAATCCAATAAGTCACCGCACTGACAGGAAGGGGAAAATACAGGCTGCTAAAATAGCAACATTTCTGTGTGCTGATCTGGAACAACGCAATCAAATTTTAGATAATATTTAGTTTTATTATATTATTGTCTGTCTGTGTGCCTCCAGGTTCCTTTTAAAATCAGTGCCTGTGTTTGCAGCAAGTTGTTGTGTGTATACATTAGCTTCCGAATGAAACATGTGGGAGAAGGCATTGGAGAAGTGTTGCAAGAAAGAGGGAACTGCACTCTGGTAAGGCAAATACTAACAATTTGCTTTGAACAGGCTGAATTGTTCCTGCTGTAAAAAAAGAAAACCTGGGGTCATCTTGCATACAAAAACAAAAAAGAAACCAGGACAAACTAGAAAGCTGGAGACTATGCTTCTCAGCAATTCCTTCTCTCCTTTGAAGGCCTTTTAACTATCAAAAAAACTCTACAAAAGTGAGATGAGGACAGAAATTGCAGCAGACATTAAAAATTTAAACTTAAGATTGAGCAATAAGCTTAGAAAGTCTGGAGCTTTGGTTAGGCTAAGCAGGCATGAAAAGTAAAGCCTTATCTCTGATAAGAAGTTCCTTCTAAAAGGGAACAGCATTCTTGATTTGCCTCCAAGAAACTAGAAAGTGTTTACTTTAAAATGGTAATTTTCAGGGAGAATATGGAAGGAATTCCCACAGAAAGCACCCAACACCAAGCCTGACTCCCCCTGCCCCACGCTCTCCCCACAGGGAGCCCGAGAGCCCTTTCTTTCTCCCTGCTACAGGAGTGCTTGCGTGCACCAAAGGCAGGCACAGCTTTGCTGCCCATGGCTGCCTTTGCCAACCTCCTCAGCTTGCTCTTCCAAAAAAAATAAGGAAAGCTTTGAAGATTCACCCAGGACAAAGAGGATGGAGCTAAGCAAGGGCTTAAGGGCAGGTATACCCCTTGTAGCTTCTCAGCAGAAAGCATCCTAGCTGAAGTGTAAAGGGCTCAGGTATCACTGAAGGAAAGCGAGAGGCCAGCCATACCAGAAAAAACCAGCATTTCCTGTATGGCAGGCACCTGACTCCCAAGCCTGCCTCAAAGAGGAGCTGCATGGTTTTAGCTGGGAAAAAGATGAAGTGATATGCAATGCATAAACAGCCAAACCCAAATGGAGGTTTCCAGAGCGATGCAAAAGGCACTTTGTTGGTGTCACAGGTGCGTAGGCCCAGGCTTACTCACAAAGTGCACAGCAAGAACAAAGCCTGCACGTACCTACCGCTTTCCTTGTTAGGGCTATGCTGACAAAATAACTTTAAGTTATGCCGAAGAACATTGGTTGTATATGGTACGTCACAACAGCGTTATTATTTCAATTTATTGTGCCACAGCAGCACCCCAGGGGAAGGGAGAGGTACAAGAGGAGGACTGGCAGAGAGAAGGGTTGCTGCTCTACCCATGCTCACTGCTACAGTATCACTTAAAGCCTTTGGAAACTCATCCCACTTCAGTGCCTCAGTTCAAAAGTCAGAAGGGCTTAGTGATGGAAAAAACACACATTGCTTCTAGCCTACAGTTAAGACACCCAGTATTTAATAATACTCTGTTTGAGACTCACTTTCCTGGGTCATCAGTCTTCAGCTTTTATATGCATCCAGATCTGGAGCATTAGGAGAAGAAACCTACAGCCTTTGCTTGTTTTGCTAGGAACTCAAGAATTGCAAAGCCACAAGCCTGAGCACACCCAGCTGTCTGCCCCTACCTATGTTTGTGGTTTGACAAGCCTCAGCATTCAAGTAGAGAGCTCGGGACACTACTGCAAAGTGAACAGGGCACAGCAAAGGACAGTAAAACTGAAACCCAGAGCTCATCCCCCAGCAGACCTTTAAGGCCAGACTATTCAAATTGTGAAGAATCTCTAAGCCATACAACAACTGCGTAGATAATCTTACAAGTCCAAGCAAAGCAGAAGGCTCAGTTAATGATCTCCGAGAAAGAAACTGGTTGGTTAACATTAGGGAGAGCTGATGTACTTAATATGTCTCCTTTTAAAAAACAGACTTAGCTCGGAGGGGGGGGGGGGGGGGGGGGGGGAAGGGTGAAGCATCATATTTTCTCCTTGGGAAAGCAGTCATCCTGTGAAAGAAGTTACCATCACAGGGAGGCAAGAGACTAACGGGATCACAGAACAGTGATAATACTTGATGTCAGTGAACTGCTCCAGATCACTAAAAAAACCTGTAGCATTAAAGTAATAATTCTCTCCATAGTGGACTCAGGGGGAAAAAAGCAGCTCCTTCTTGCAAGAAAAAGTGACTTTTTGTCCTGGTTTCTTAAGGAAAGCAGACTTGTGTTCTCAGTTTGTGCTCACGATGTCCACTGATCTAAAAAAAGGCAGTTTTAAAGCAGAAGGCAAGAAAGTAATTTGAAACTTCAAGTTTTTATCAAAACAACCAGAGACTAGGCCACCAAGGCCTAGAGAGGAAGAGGAAGAGGCCAGCACAGCCCCACAGGCACCCGCTGCCTTTGGCAGCATCTCAGCCCGACTGGGCAGGCTGGAGGCTGGTACACACCAGTGCTACGCCCATAGGTTTTGGCAGCTGTGTTGGGGTGCTTTTGGTAGCTGCTGTTTTTTCTTCCTGGGAAAGGGGTGCAAGCCTCCCCCGCCCAGGCTGTGTGGAAGCAGATTCCCTGAAGAGCTAGTTGTTAGGTTTTTAAGCTAAGTGTTTTCCCAATCTAACAGACCTGTTTTGTCATAGCAGTTGAGTAATACAGGATATTTCTAAGTAGATCTATCCTGTGCTGAAAAAGAAATTTAACAGAAAAAGAACAAAACTGTTTTCTTGAAGCTAGTCACTTTGTGTGCACAAAAGCCTACAAAACTAAGAAAAGAGCAGGGTTGTGTGCTTATGAAACATGTACATAATTTCTGTATTAAACAAGTATAGGAAAGGGAACTCCGAAGACAGACTTTTTTTTTCTTCAACCAATCTGACCAAAACATGGAGTTAAAGGGGTACTATTCACTCACTGCATTGGAAAAGTCTGTGGCAGTGATTCTCCAGTAACAGCATGTCCTGGCACAAGTATGCTACTGACATCCCTACTCAAGCCAGTGCTAGCAAGGTTTCCTTGTGTTTCCCTTAACCACTGCCAAGCAACTTACAGCTCCCAGCTCATTTCTGCTTGACTAATCTCTGTTCTGCATCTGCAATGGACATATGCCAAGCAAGGGTAAAAATACCTGGTTATTCCTCCTCTAGTCTTATGGAGGCTCCTTGGGTTTTGTTTTGTTTTTGTTTTTTCATCACATGCAAATGTACCCCCATTGCCTCAAAGGCTCTACTCCTGCATACATCTTTCTGCCTGTTACAACAAGAAAAAAACACAACTTCTTTGGTCTGTCTTCCTTTCCTACACAGCTCTGCTCCTAGTGAGCCTCCTGTGCAGGACTTCCCTCCTCCCACCCATCCAGCCCCACGCTCTGACAAGTGCCTTCTCCAAAGTCAGCCCTTCCCATTGCTCTGGTCTCCCCCTTGTAAACTACATGGTTTTGCCTCTGAGCATATCAAAAGGTGTGTCCTGGTATTTACCTTTGACACCGTGCTTTCTTTTAGCCTTCCATGTGACAAGAGATAACTGAAAGGATCTCTACCACTGCAGATGACAGTTGCTATATACTCAAGATGAGAAACAACCCATCTATCCTGGAGGCAGAAGCCATACAGAACCCTCTGCCTTCCTCCCCTCACCATACTTGGCTAACTTCAGCACGAACTTGGAGCATTCAGTGCGGAGACATGCTATCAAGCAATTTCCACAGCATTTTTTTCCCTTTAACACCTGAGGTTTCAGAGATAGGGTCTCCTAGCAGAAGACTTGCACCAGGAATCATTAGATTTAATGATACTCTACTTCCACAAGATGGAGGCAGGGATAGAGAAGAAATGAGACACTACAAGAACTCCCAATATATGGACCAAAGGCTGTAAAAAAAGCCTTTGTACAGGAAGCTATAGGTTCTGCTATTTTAGCACATTCAGGCCAAGCTTACATGCAACTTCCATCAAGTTTGTGGCATTACCTCTAGCAGAAGGTAAGTCAATAAGTAGAAATATGGTAGAGTCAGTCAAAAATAAATACTACTTTCAGTGTTGTCAGCTCAGCATTGCATCTAACAGAATACTGTTATTTTTTTTCTTCAAGTAAGAAGGTATGTCAGGCTCTGCATGACTGTTCCTTACGTAGGTTTTACTGAGGGTATGCCAAGAGTACATTGAAAAAGCCACTAATTTCCCTTCACCTCAAACAGATAAAAACTTTTTGCTAAAAATCTGACTCAGATCTTCCATTGTGTAAGACAAACAACTTTTCCCTCACTGTGCAAGACAGCATATGAACAAAGCCAGAAACGGATATAACGTTATAAAGCACACCAGCAAAGAAATTGGGAGCATTATGAGAAGTAATGAACTCTGTTTCTGTCCTGTTACCTGCTGGTACTCTATAAAAACCCCATAAACAGTAAGTACAGATGAGGCTCAACATCACTCTAACCCCTTAATTACAGGATTAGTGTTATCCATAACAGCACAGGTTTTCAAACCTCTGGGAAAAAAAGAAAGCTTTCCTAACAGATGTGCAATGAGTGCTAGCAGTTATATAAGAAACTGTAGCTATTTCCAAACTCCTTTGAGAAAAAAAAAGTAGACTGGAAAGGAAGTATTTTCTTTCTGCTTAAGCTAGTTTCAAGAATGTTGTGGGCTAAGTTAATGTCACAGCATTTATTGCCATAAAATGGTGCTCCAGTACAGTAGGAGCAGCATTACAGAATTCCTGAACCACTGCCAAGACTAGTACCCATTTCATACAAGTTCCTATTCAGAAGCCGGTTTACTATATTTGCAATTTAAATTGCAAATAGGAGGTAGGACTGCTAGAACTCTAAGTACAAGTACCTTCACATCAGGTTTCTCAAGGCAACATCCTCCAACTCCACTCCTGGCTTTACAAGACTTACTGGAGTTAAAATACATTGAACTGAGCCCAGGCAGCATTTTGATTCATATGCTGCAGTCAGCGACTAAATCAGTTGATTACAGAAAGCAAAAGCAACTAATTCCTGTTCCTTTTGTGTGTGCATGCATATTTACATACACACATGCATATTTCCCTGCCCATCTAGCAAGTTCTCTTCTCCACTTGAGCAGAAAAGACACTCTGCAGAGTCAAAGTACTGAACTGCTACTGCCTGTTCCTGGTGCGGCACAAGCAAATGAGATTATGGCTCAGAACAAAATCACAGGTATCTTCAAGTTACAGAAAGAAAAGAGCCCTGCTGGCCTAATCTTACTAATGTTATGTTAGCAGGCACTCCGGTAGACAAATGCATTTGCTGATAAACACTGCTCGATAAACAAAACAAGAAGAATGGAGAGCCCAGACAAGACACTTGCCTTATAGTGTAAATGAGCAAGAAAATAATTGCTCAAAGACTCAACATGAACTCTGACTGTACGCTGCAGCACTTCTTTGCCTATAATACATTATAAATATTAGCAGCAGATGTCTTTGTATTCCACAAAATTCACAAGGGAAAAACCCAGCATTTAAGTTTAATGATGCAAGCTCTTGCTTTTGTTCAGCAGGAGAAATCCAGTGGGAGAACACGCAGGCACACGCTCGGTACCCATGGCCATGCCAGGCACTTGCCCAATGTGCACCAAGTTACTCAGAGCCAACAGTTTTATTGGAAAAAGACTTTGTCACCAGGGCCAACAAGCCTGAGCAAACCCAGTGAGTTAAGGGAGCTCAGCTAGAGGTAGTCACTCATTACACAATTCAAGGTAATCAAGCATGTGCTCGCACCAAGGTTGTTCAAAACCAGCTTTGGTAAGACCACTTAGGTGTAAGGCACATAATGTGATGTTTCCATTGCCTTTTGCCAAGCTTGAGTTGGCTTGGTAGAAAAATTTTTATATTACTTCTGTATCAGCCTCAACACCTCCTTCACCAACCCCAATTCAAACCCCAAACTTGCAAAAGCCTAAAATGGTACAGCTTTCATTACAGACCACACCAAAGATGCCAGGGCCAGTGCTGGTAACCCTGAGACAGAAGAGCAAACAGACAGGGCAAACCCAGGTGGGAGTACCCCAGCCCCACCAAAGAAGCACAACAGCAGTGAGGAACTTAGTGTTTGCAACAATGCTTGAACTGAAGCCAAGATGCAGCCACCCCTCAGAAGGGACTGGATCACCTAACTTGCTCATCTACTTAAGTTACAGTTGCATGCAATGCTTAAACCAGACTTCAGAGGCATGACAAGCATTTCTAGCAACCATCCACAAATCCCATACCTGCCAATCAGGCCACAAGCATGTTTTAACCAAAGCTCTGAAGTCTCAAAAGTTTGAGGGCATCATGGTAGTGAGATATATGCCTGGTCTGGCCTTACCAGCTGGAGAAAAGCCATCAGACCAGTTACCCCCATGATCTAGCACAGCATCCTACAAGAGGGCTCCCCAGGAAGGGTATCAGAACAGGGCAGAGTAGCATTTCCCAGGACTAACCTCCCACTTCACATGTTGAGCACTTACAGGTTGTGCAAAGACAGACGGTACCTTTGGAAAAGAAAAGTTAAGGAGGGCTGCCAAACACTGCATTCATTGGGTACCCCTTGAACTGCATACTCCACAATACCTGCTGGGGAGAATGCACCACCACTGTGTGCATGGCCACAACCTTTTCCAAAACTTCCTCTTCTCAGACTTAATATCCCTCAGTTCTTACTCACTGACTCTTTCGATACAGTCAAGCCCTGCCTACTACCTGGCCAATCGTGATCCTACAGACCTCTAGCATGTTTCCCCATCTGTTTCCAGGCTGAAGAATCCCAATTCACTCAGCAGTTCCTAATAGCAGAAACCCTCCTCTTCCTTTCCCAAACATTACCAAGCTCTGCTATGTTCCTCTCAAGGCAGGCAGGAGGAGAGCAGCCCACAGCATTGCAAGACACCAGCACACAATGGATTTATGCAGCAGCACCATCTTTCTGCTTCTCTAGTTCCTTCACTTCTGAAGCTGGTTTTCATCTGCTGCTGCTGAGCACCCACCTGATGCTTTCATGAAGATACCACAGACCCTTTTCTCCCAAAATTTCATCCCTCTGGCAGCAGATGCCCCTGAGCCAATTAGTTTGTAACTCCAGGCTGCTTCCTGCTCCTGCCTCCCACACGTTACTTGATGCCTACCTTTGGCGAGTGTCACTCTGCTTTGTCATGTAGCCTGCTATGTCAGCATGCACCCATCTTCATCGCTCTGAACAACAGATGCTACTCAAGCACCAACATGTTACCTCACATGCTATTCCAGATTAGGTGGGACTGTACTGACCACCACACAGTTTGCTCCTGCATCCCAGCTCTGCTGGTTCTCTCCACCGCAAGAGAGCTCTGCCTCATCTCAGCCCTGCCTCCGCTCACTCAGCAATTTCATCCCTGACAGGATCTTACTCCAGGACTGCTTACTTTCCCTAAGAGCCTTGAGATTTTCAGGAGACATTGAACAAGTGAACTAATACTAACCAGCACTCTTTCTGTCCAAGATTCAGGCTTTGGAAGGCTTCAGAGTTAACAGCTTCACAAAGTCTGACTTCCCCTTAAAGCAGCCATCCTCTCTTCCTCAATGTCACATCTCCACGTGTACATCAACTTACTATTTTTCAAGAATCTTCTCCTCTGCCTATTCCAGAGGCACCACATGTGCCACACTCTACATAACCTACAATAACATAAAACAAACCCCAGACTCAAATTCACTGCATTCCAGCCCTCTGGCACCAAGGTAGATGGCAAGCAAGGAGGTTTTACCTAATCACAATGCATTTGTAGTTCTGAAGTAACTGTTGTGTGACCCTGGCAAGTTGTTAATCAGCATTTGCTGTTGTTGTTTCACCACCTTTTCATTGACAGGTCAATTCAAGCCTGTGAGGGATTCAGAGTCAAAGACAGGTTACAGCACAGAACCTCCCCAAGGTCTTCCCCAAGCACACCCAGTAAGAGAAAGTCCCACAGAACATCACTCCTAACACACGTTTACACCTGGACGGATTACTGTCTCTAAGGACGCCCTGGGAAGCTCCCTGGTCCTAATGTGTCTGAAGAGGAATATGTTAGGCGGGTTTGCTTTTGCAAGTTATACAAAAATACAATAAGGCTAGCCAAAAGAAAGCTTTAGGTATCTGCCCCGCCAGCATTTATGAACCTTTATCTCCTTCCTTTGGACACAGCTTCAACTTTTTGAGAGTTTCCCAGTTTTTGTTTTAATAGCCTCCTATACCCAGCTGTTTCACTCCTGCTGCTGCCTCTTGCCCTCCCTCAAGTCTCTGATGGAGGCAAATACATGCTACCTGACATGCAATCTACAAATACCTGCAGGTTTGCTGCAGACCATTTAAACGCCTCACCTGTCCTTCCTGAGATAACTTATTTTAAAAAAAGGGGTGTAAACTTGATCACAGCTTTGCAGGACCTTTTAGCTGCTCTTGCTCAAGGAGGTGCACTAAATCTAACTGCATCATTGCCACCATTCCTGAGTAGCACTTGGGCAATAGGACCCCACACCCATGACCTACTCAGAAGCAAGAAAAGGCTTGTTCCTCCTCTTGTGGGGATTTCCCAGGGCCAAGAGCCAGTCACTGATTGTGCCTTCAAGTTTAGGATCGGAATTGCACTCAGGCACAACATTTTTGCTCAATTTATTTCCATTACTTAATGGCCTTTTCACCTCCAATGCCACAAGAGACATTAAAGTCTTCTTTCTTATTAGGGTTGTTCCTGTCCTCTAGTGCTGCCTGCCCCAAGACACCTTCTCTTTACACTGTTCATTGAGGCTTAACAGCCTAAAATACCCCAAGAGATTGCTGCTTTATTCCTCCATAGAGGACGCGAGGTTCACTAACACCATACTTGAAACTCCCCTTTGACAGCTGTAGTAGGGCACAGATACACGTATGAGCCCTGAGGGTCAAGGATTACCGCAGCCGGTCTACAAACACACTTATCCCTGGCTAACCCCAGCTGCTTGCATTTACTGCCTCTTGGTGCTTCCAGCCACTTGTCAGGACACCCCAAGAGGAAGAAGCACCCATCCCCCTTTAACTCTTCTTTTCCCCACACCCTAGCCAGGTTTAAGAGAGCACAGCCATCCCCTGGGAAGGCCACTTGAAGAGCTGCATCCTCATGCCTCCTCTGGGCACCAGCCCTACTTGGGGCAGCAGCACCAGCCTACACGTGGTACAGCCCCCTTCCCCACCACCACTCCTCCTCCCCTCCACCCTGTTAACAGGTAAAGCCTGCATCCATGCTTATGGGACACCCAAAGGTGCAAGTAAAGCTTCTGAGCTTTATTACCATGAAACCCCCAAGCAACAGATGCCTCCTAAGCTAAACGAAAAGACACTCCCTGTTCTCAGCCCTACGGAGCAAAAAGGCGACACTCACGTTAAGAGCGTCTTTGAGGCAACACCTTTGCCACACAAGCATTCCTGCGCTATAAAATAGTTTGTAGAAAGTCTGTAGCTTTTAAAAAAAAAAAGCAAAGCAAACCATGAATATTTCTTCCTGTCTCAAAAAGTGGTTTAGCACCTCACTGACCCACAGGTTTCAGCAAGCGTGTTGTTCAGCTTTTTCTTCTTACCAGCTATAACCCTCCAAATATGACCTGCCTCCTCACCCTCCTGGCAAGTCTCAGGTGGCAAAATGTGCTCTCCTGCGCCCTTGTAAAGTTCCTCTACACAAGTTCCCTCAGTTGCAGCCCAGGTCCATTTCCTTACTTTGCTGAAACCCATTTGTAAGTTGAGAGATCACAAGTACTTTATCCGTTAGCATTGCATCTTCCAGTCATCCCATGCGCAATACTGTAACCGACTCCAGAAACGGTTTCTTTACACAGCTCCAACTTAACTTCTCCACATCAGCGGGTGAAAAGGAATCACACATGCATTTCTCCACTGTAGCAGACAGCTGAGAGAAAATTAATTTTTTTAACCTCACACTTCACACCTACATGTTAGGCACACCGACAGTTGTACTGCGTTCCCTGTGTACTTTTCCACAAGGCAGACAATACTAAAATGTCCACGCCCCAAGTGCTTGAGAAGCAGCCATAACCTATCAGTTAAGCCATGCTTTCCAACACTGCCTGGCAAACAGAGACAGTTGTGGCAGAAACCACACTGGAGATACAATCTCCACTTGTAGTGGCGTGCTTCTACAGATTAAGCTATTTTAGGACTTTCTTTACAAAGATCTGAGGCAGAAGCCACAGCACCAGCGAGGCTCCCACCAAGGCACGTTCACGTATGCGATGATCGCAACCACAAGCGCTAATTTGCGAGGAAGTGGCTCACTGCCCCCCGTTACAGCCTTTGCGCTGGAAAAGCTAGAGAGAAGTACAACCCGCAAGCAGAGTTTCTGGAGAAGCGTTGTATGTACTGATGAAGGGAAAACAAAACAAAACAAAACAAATCTCTCTTCGCACCTAGCATCCCCCAAGACGTTAACAGGCAGGACACACAGTCTGCCTTACGCTAACCACGGTCCTACCAAAAATAAAGAAAAGCAGCAGTGAGCCGGGTGCAGATGTTACTCGGACACCTCCTGCCGAGGACATGGCACGCAGCACACCGAGTGCCGCAACAGGTCACCGGGCGCCGCTCCCGCCCGCGGCCGCCCGGGGCGAGGCGGCTGCGGGCCCCGCGGGGGGAGACGCGCCCGCCCGGGGCCGGGCCCGGGGCCGCCCCCGCGCCCCGAGAGCGGCGCCAAGCCGCTGCCGCCGCCGTCGCCCCGCCCGGGCGCGGGTTCCGCGGCTGCCCCGGGGGAAACCCCCGCAGCGGGGGGGGGGGGGGGGGGGGGAGCAGGGCCGGGCACCCAGCCCCCTCCTGCCGGGCGGCGCGGGAGAAAAAGTGGAAAAAAAAAAAAAAAAAAAAAAAAGGCAAAAACAAACAACGAAAACCCAAGCAAACCACCGCTCCCAGGACTTCGACCCCCGCTTCCCGCGGGCTCCCTCCCGGGCAGCCCCGCCGGGCGGGCGAGGGGGCAAAGCCCCGCCGCGCCCCGGGCTCCGCAGCAGGGGGGTCCCCCGGGGCCGGGCGCGGGTCCCTCACCCAGAAAATGAAGTTGAAGCCGAAGAGCAGGTACTTGATGCACTTGGTGCCTCCTTTGACGGGCATGGCGGTGGTGGCGAGCAGGCGTGCGGCAGCAGGGACGGACGATCGCGGCCAGGACACCTCCACCCGGCGCCACTCCTTAAATCCGGCTCCCCCCCTCCCGGGTCTCCGCCGGTCTCCCCCCTCCCCGCGGCCGCCCGGCCCCTGCCCGGCCCCCTCCCGCCCCCCGGGCCGCGCCCCGCACCGGCCGCCCAATGACCCGCTCCCCGCCGCCCCGCCCCGCCCGGCAGCAGCCCCGCCCGGCAGCAGCCCCGCTCCCCCCGCCGGGGCTGCCGCCGGGCCGGGGGCTGCTGCCGCCCGCCGCCCCGCGCCTCCCGGCGCAGCTGGGTGCTGCAGCTGGGTGCTGCGGCAGGGTAACGTGCAAACGCACGGGTAGCGTGCCGCTGCCCGCGGGCCCGTAGTTTGCCTGCTCTTTTACAGGTTTAGTTTAACTTACGTGCCTCAGTCTGGCTTAAATGGGTATTTTCCCATACAGGATAAACTCTCAGCATAGTTTAACGGCTTTAATCTTTCAAATATGTCTGTACAAAGTTGCTAGCGTGCAATTTAGAATAAATCAGGTGAGATCAGTTTCAGCCCGCCAACTGATCCGTGGTAACTGGCTGTGTACGTGCCCGTAGGTAACCCCGGTTGAGGGGCAAAACATGTTAAATTTCAGTGAAGAATTTCCCTTTGATTTTAATGGGAAGTTCAGCACTCAACCTCTGAGTCTGCTAGCTCAGGAGTGAAAACTGAGGGATAGTACCTTAATTTAATACAGCGTGACTAGAAATTCAGCAGTTATCGAGAGTCAAAAAAACCCCAAGCAGAACGGGAAGAACAGAAAAGACTTACTGAAATGCAAATAAAAACATGTTGGAGTTGTTGTTGCCAAAATAAATGATAAGATAGAGCACATTCCAGTGGAGGAGACATTGAATTGGGCAGCAGTTTCCCAGACCAGGTTGCAAAACATTAATACATTTCCATTAGAAAGCAAGGCAGAAAAATAAAGACCTAGGAAAAACGCAAAGACGATCGTGGGTGCACAGGCGTAGCCAAACTGAGGCCTCTGCTGCTGCTGCACCACGGGTAGAAACGGTACAGGAGAGTGTGGGAAGGGTGGCTGGCTGCTGCCTTGCTCTTTGTGAACCGTGCCTGGCTGCAGCCGAGCATCCAAGTGGCCTGATGGTCTGAGCGTCCGAAAGCAGAGGAGTGGGGAGCTGCGGCGTGTTAAATGATGCCATCAAAAGCTTTCTGCTGCTCTTGGTTTGGGGTCTCTAAATGGGCTGGTAGTAGATAAGCTTGACTCCAGAGAGGAGGGCGAACGGCGCTTAAACTCGAAGCAAACTCCACCTGAAGCATTTCAGTTTGTGGTGTAAGTCAGTGACGGGAGCGGGAGGGAGGGAGGCTGGCCACAGCAATATAGACCCAGCAGGGCTGAAGCTGGTAAGTGCACACGACTAAAACTCTTGTGGTATCTGTAAACTGAGCGAGTTTAAGTACTGTGTCTCACTCTGGAGCTGGGACTGATTTTCTGAATGGCTTTCGGGGCAAGGGGGGTGTGTGTAACTTTGCCATTAAGAATTTATGCCCATTAGTTAATATCACTAATATGGCTTTCCTCAACTTTCTAAAGTTAGGGATAAAAGAAAAACTTTGGATAAAAAAAACCAAAAAACCTCCCACCATGATATTATTAAGCTTTTCATGCTTATACCGTGTTAAAGCATCTCCCATTAAAATTCATGGGCGGTAGCCTTTTGATCAGAGGCAAGAAATGGATCTGTTGGATCAAAACCTCCTGTGAGTTTGTCCTTATTTAAAACTAAAGCCTCCCCGTTCATCCGGCGAATTGATTTATGAAGAAGTGAAACCGATTTGTGCACTTTTAGTATTCTCAAGAATATGGACTGAAAATAGTTGGAATTTGTGCTTATGTGGCTTTTTTTCATTCCATATGAAGGGTCTGGAGAGGACATTTATGTTTCAGTCTTCGAGAGTGTGATGATCTGGTAGATGCATCTCTGAACATATCTGAACTTTTCTGACTATTGGAATGAGATAGTAATCAACTGATTTTCTGCAGAATAGAAATCACTAATGGAAATTCATGCCCTTTGTAGAAGTACTTCAGAATGATTTATTATTTTAAAACCTTGTATTTACGTGGGATAATAGGCCAAAATATTTTGCATGCAATATTTATTATCTGCACTTAAAACTGTATTTGATGGTTAAAGTGTTATTTTGTCCTACTGTAACAGAGAAGCACAAACTCAGGATATTGCTGATAAGAAATCTGAGTTTACCAGAAGCCTCTTAAAATTACCTTTCTAATCATCTAGACATGACACTAACTTAGTTTTCATATACAGATAACCTGAATTATTTTCTGCTATTTTAATGTGAAACTGAATGTCTGGTTTGGGCCAATAGTGAAGAGGACAAGTGTTTGCTTCTCACCGGGAAGGGTTTTCCCCTCAGACTGCACCATCCAAAGGACCCTGATCCTGTGATTAATGTAGCAAGGCAAAGGAGAGAGGGTGTTTCTCTCCTAACTGTATTAAAGGATGATGGGAACCACTGGTGAACACAGCAGAAGTACTGAGGTTCACAGCCTCCTTGACCTGTTTTCCCCATAGCTCTACCTTTACAAATATGTGGAAGGACTAGTGTCAACTAGCTTGATGCCTTTAGCCTTCTTTGCATAAAAAATTTCAGGTCTTTTAAAATGTTTCTTTCAGCTCCGTTAAACAGCCAGGCATAAAAGATTTGAACCACAGAGGGATAAAGCTTTTCTCAGTGAAGGACAGGGATTAACAGAGTTTCTTGAGAAGTGTGGATTAGAGGAGAAAGATAACATCAGTTTTCTTCTTTGTAGAGAAATAACATCTCTGACTGTACAAGCAACACAAAAGAAAAAAAAGGACTTTCTTTTGTACACAAAAGAAAAAAAAAACAACAAAAGATTGTTTTGCTTGCTTTTTAGCTTCAGTGAATTTTTTCTGCTGCGTATGTGATGACTCTGGTGCACTGCGTGCTGGGCTGGATGTGGCCGTCCGGTGAGGGAGGGGGCTGTACGACCACATTGCTTCTCTGCTGTCAGGGAGTTGAGAGTTTAGGAGGATTCAGATGACACCCGCGTAGGTTCTGTGGCTTCTTATTTCCTCCTACCACTCAAAATCCATCCCCGAGTTCATCTGTGAAACTTCAGGTTAATTGCCTTACTTCTTCGGGCCTAACCTTTTCAAGCAAATTTTACAGGTACTTACTGTGGTTCTTTTAAATGCAGCAATAATTCAGAGTGGCATGATATATGGGAGAGAGCTGTGATGGCTAAGTGGTTCCTGCTGGCTTTCGCATCTGGGGCTGCGAGGGAGAGGCAGGTCTTGGAGCTGGAGAGTTGAGATTTTCATTCCATTGCAAAAATGACTCATAGGATTAGTTATGCTGATAACACCATGTCAAAGGCACTGACCTTTTTCTGCTGCTGGAGGAAAAGTGTTTGGTGTTTGGTATCCATAACAGATAAATTCTGGAAGACCGCATGCTGTGAGTAAATCTGTGCATCTTGGAAGTCTGTCTGGTTTCTGCCATGAGAGAAAGGCTTTGAAGAACCCACAAAGCCCCATGGGATTTCACTAGAAATTAGGTCTTCCTCTATAACTGGAAGTGTAGTTGGAAGTAAAGGCCTGAAGCCAGACCTCTTCATTTTCTATGTTTTCAATTCATTTTCTATGTTTTCAAATTCAACGATTTGAAGAAGATTAGAAGAGATTTAGGCACATCCTTGCAAATATTTGGCATGAGACCTTTGTGTACGATACGTTAGTACTGATAATGTCAGGAGAGCAACTTGAAAATCTCAATGTGAATTTAGGAGCCCTTATAAAATTGTTTCATAACCAATTATCACTTTCAAACTCTGAGATAAAACGCATGGGATAAAAAGCAAAAATATTTTGTTCTTAGTTGTTTAAATTTAAACTTGTAGTCAAAGTATAAGCATCAGTTCCAAATAATTCAGACTCTCTTACTACTACCAATGATGAAAGTAGGTCATTTCAGGAAGGAAGGATGTGGAATATGTCATAGTTTTACTTAGGGAAAAGAAAACACACCTGCTTTTTTAATTGTCATGGAATACAAAAAAATAGTCTTGATGCCTCTTAATTTTTCATAGAAGCAGTTTAACACCATTGAATATGTAGCCTACAGTATAGCTCCTTTTCAAGTGAAATTACCATTTAAGACCCTCACGCTGCAGATAGTAATACTTGTATCTGGCTTTCAATACGTGAGCAGTCTTGTGTCTGTAGGATGGGAGCCCAAAGCTTTAATAAACAGCAGGCTGTTGGTAGGGACAAATGCTGTGACTATGAAGGGTTGCAAAATGCCTTTTTGGAAATCATGACTGTAACACATGCAGCTCTAAGTGTGATTCATCTAACTACTATTTTGATGTCCGTATGTGTCAGCCCTCTTGGTATAGATGAGATTATTTTAAGACCAGAGGACAGAAGTGGGGCCACAGGCTGCGGCTGCTATCGAGATGCATGCAGTTAGGTGGGTTCTTGAGCACAGGGACCCACGATGTGCCACATGTGTTTGAGATACACACTAGTACCTGATACATAGAGTAGTGGTATACTTGCTATAATACAGCACTGCAGGGTGTGTGGTGACCTAGGGCAAACCTTTCTAGATGTCAGATTATAAATCAGGCCACTGAGGGTCATCTAGGACTTTTGTGGAACAAACTGGAAAAAAGTCCTGGCTTTTCAAGTGCATGAAAGAGAAATACAGGTAGAATCAGAAAAGAGTGAAATGGCTTGAGATCTGTGTCTCATAGCCAAGGAAACAAAGGCCACCGTGTGTTTCCTCATTATTCTGATGGGCAGGCGCCAATGTCCACCAAAGGTGACTGACTCTAAATCGTGCTCCTTGACTGGAAGTCTGATGAGATGCCATTTAGAATAAATTGTTGCTCTAAACAGAAAAGCTTCCCCTGGTGTGAGTGGCTGGCGTAAACTGGTGATATCCACTCTCTTGCATTTTTATTCTGTACTTCATGTTAAGCTGTCCCTGGTTTTCATCCGTATGTCCAGTGGAAGAAATAAGTCCTATACATGCAGCTTTTAAAACATCTGTGATTTCTTCCAAGTGCTGCTGCCCCAGGGCTACTCTCTAGCACTTCTGCGCTGCTGGAGTGGTGACCTGCATACGTTTAATAGTATTTCAGTTAAAATGTGAACACTACTCTACGTATCAGGTACTAGTGTGTATCTCAAACAGACTATTAGCAGAATGGATCAGAAAGTGGTTTACTCAGTGCTGTGCAGCGGCCCCACTGGCATGGCTACTCAAACTAGTGCTCTACTAAGAGCTAACAGTTGCCTGTGTTTAATAGTCTTTCTGGAGGCTTTTTTTTCCCCCCTTCAAAATAAAGTGATTAGAATAGAACAGAACAGAACAGAATAGAATAGTTCATTTGGAAGGGACCTGCAGCAATCATCTAGTACAACTGCCTGACCACTTCAGGGCTGACCAAAAGTTAAAGCATGGTATTAAGGGCATTGTCCAAATGCCTCTTAAACATGATTACTAGTTACGGTCCCAATTCTGAAAATATTTCTGGGTTTTATTCTGTTCCCACGAGGAGCTCCATAATCTTTCATGGGTCTCTTCATGGTAATCAATATGTTCACCACATCTGCTTGGCTTGAGCTGCACCTGTTGGCTACATCTATTTGTTTGACCAAGTCAAGAGGAGAAAGTTCAGGGGATGTGGAGTGGGAGGCAGCAGTGGCACCACGGGGAAGGTGTTTGGTTCACATTTTGTCATGTAGGGTTCCCAACGCTGTTGTCAGGTCTGTTGGTCCCCATGCTCCCTCTGCTTCTTCCTTTCTCTCCGTTCTTCCTTTCTGCCCCTTTCCTAGGTGTTGGCATCCCGCACCCTGCGGTGCAAATTCCCTCGCGTTTCCCCTGCGCCCGCTTGGTGGGAGGGCTGCCGGGATGCTCTGCTGGGGCAACCAGAGGTGGATTTCCAGGCTTTTTCCCCAAATTCCCCTGGCAGTCCTGGTGTCCCTCTTACACATGATCCAACTCACGGAGACCCAAACAGCACGGGTTAGGGAGATACTTGGGCTTTCCTTCATGGTGCTGCTAGGTGGCTAGTGGGGAAATTATTTTTAATCTGAGATTCGTGGTTACATTAAGAATTTTACAATTTAAATTTCTGATGCAAAGCAGTCTGAACACTCTGGCAGAATCTCAATTAAACATGTTTATAAATCCTTTTGTATGTATAAGTCTAAATATTTTTCACACCCGACTAAGAACATTAGAGTTATGTGACTGGGCTTTAAAATGCTAGGTTTTTAACTTTCATTCAATTTAAGAAAGCAGGAAAAGTAATGTTTAACAATTGAGAAAGTGGGGATATTTTCCCCCAATTTTTCAGTTATGCAGAAATGTTCCAGGAGATTCTTCCCACTGTCTTCTCAGAAAGAAAATAAGCTTTCTTTATGCAAGTGCCAAGAACAAAAAAATTATATCAAAACAATTAAAAAAATACATGAAAATAATAATAAAAAAAAATCAGAAAATGCCTTTCCTTTTTAGCGGTAGAGGTTTAGTATTAGGATCTGTTACGGTACACAAAAAGGCTCCATAAGCTCTATCCTCACTGAAAATTACCATGACTTAATTTCCTAGTGGCTATTCTAGATTAGCTATTGCAGAGTAACCTCCTACCTAATCACTCTGTCTGAACAGGAGAGGGTTTTATTTCTGGGTAACTACACAGCACTTGCGGGTGAAGTTAAATCTTTTTTAATTCTGAAATAGCACTCATCTGAGGGAGCTGATCTAAATAGATATTCCAGCATAGGTTTAATTAATGATGGACTAGATAAGGCTGGCTCTGTTTTCCAGTACTGATCTCAACTTCTTTATTTTGCAAACACATGGATTTGATTTTAAGCTTGCAAACCACTCTTTGGTAAATAAAGCAACTATGCATAGCTTTGAGCGTGTGGATCAAAAAAAGCTGTTTCTAGGATTGAGATTTATGTTTTATTCTATTAATTTATTTTCTCTCTTATTCCTTATCCTTCCCTCCCTACCCCAATTCAGTTCTCAAATTCTTCTCATATTTTCTTGGTGCTTTTACTTTTCTCCCTTCAGTTTCTTCTAATTCTGTCTTGAGAACTGAGGAGGAAAGAGCATTGAACAGAAGTTACAGGAGTGGTGAGTATTGTTCCTTTGAACCTGTGAGCTCTAAAGAAGTCATTTGAGGTCTGAGAAAAAGTGTTATGGAACTATATTTCAAATCAAACTGTTTATTTTTTCCATTCTAGTAAAGTCATTGACCTTAATAGTTTCTGTGAGATGATCACATGAGCAAGAACAGGCTTTCTCAAATATTTCTGGTTACAGACTCTTAGTGTCGTCATGAGGTCTGTGGTCATTTCCTACTGATCACGCTGCAGATTGCTTCATAGCCTGGAAAGCCTGTGAAAAATCACTTCCCCTTTCCATCAGCATCTCTTTTTTTACTTCACAAAATCTTTCTTGAAGACCTGAAACAATGTTCAAGGTCCTCAGGTGGGAACTGCTGCTGTATAGCACAGCGTATAGGTCATCCTGGCCGGTGTCACAGGAGGCCTATTATTATCATTCATAGGAAAACTCTTCACAGGACTTTAATTGCCAATGTGGTGTTGGGTTGCAGCTTATCTTTTTACGTAAGGCAGGCATCTAACCATGTCACCTACTTTGTATTATGTTGCGCCTGAAAACCAGCTGACCAGGATCTGAAATGTGCTTCTAGTGGACCCATCTTTTAAAGTGCAGATGAGCATTTATCTCTGAAATTACCAGGAGGTACTCGAGTATCTTCTCAGGCTTTGGAAAATAATGCCAATCTCATGCAGTGTTGCTTTTTTTTTTTTTTTTTTTTAATGTTTTAAGAGTGGAAGGCGAAGTATTGTGGGCAGGCATCCAGCTACCATATGCAACACGTTATGCAATTTATTTTGCTACAGCTGCTACTGAAAAGCATGACACGACAGATACCCTCACTGCCCTCACCAGTCCAGAGCATTTGACCACCCTCAATTGCTGTTGTCAAACATACATCAGCTGGGAAGCTGATGCAGGAGACTCTGTACAGGTGATAGATGTGTTGTTGGGAGCTCAAATTTATCTGCTTGGATTATTTTGGTGCCTGTGCTTACTTGGACATGTATCTATTTATTTCAGTGATAGAAACAGGGAAGCATAGATCATCAAGACCTGCTGGAGGCAAACCGATCTGTATCTTCAAGAGAAGGAGTAAGAAAATAAGGCTGCTACAATCTGCCCGTGAATTTCAAGCATTGTAAAATGGAAACAACAACTCCCTCCTTTCTTGAAAAAAATATTAGAGTTTAAGAAATAGCATGGGAAAGGTATACATCATATACTGGGGCCTGCTCTTTAGAATAGGTAAAAGAGAGGCAAAAGCCAAGATAAGGAAACTCTGGATGTTGTGATCCAATTTAGAAGAGGGAGGTCACACCAAATTTGAGCTGATAGCCTAGTCTTCTTTCAGTGAGTGCCCAAACAGGGCTATATTTACATTAAATCCAGAACCAAAGCAAGAATTTCCGTATGAACAGGTTGCTGAACAAGCTTTCCCTTTTCCATATGATACCATTAGGGGCTAGGGAACATTCTCTCAAAACGTGGTGGGTAAAGTAAAGGAGTGCTATTTTTTATATCTTACAACTATTCTCCTGTGTTTCTTCCTATGAATCACACTGCCTTGAAATGATGGGTACACATTTCTCCAACTGCTCCTCAAATCATCATTAATTAAACAATGATTAATTAAACCCTTCTGAAGAAATCTGGGCCAGCATATGCCCTGTGGTGCCACTCAGGAAGGCTTGTTTCCATGGAAAGGCTAGGTTTTCAAAGAGTAAGGTATGTTTTTAAAGCCATGGTATTGTATTTCTTCCCATCTCAACTTCAGCTTGTATTACGTTAAACTGAAAATCTTTCTTTAAAGGCATAGCCGTTACTGTACTTATGTTGACATAACTTGTGAAACTTTCTCATAGTGGAGCAAAACCATAGGTCTTATGATTGCTTGATTAGCCCATAGGTGAACTTAACTTTGCTGGCCACTAACAACTGTAGCTTCTCTTAGTCAATGCCACAACCTCCTTTGATGACACCTCAGATGAAACTGGTGAATGAAAACAAGGATCAAGATAGAGTTTAATTGAAAATCATCTCTTCCATGCCTATCAAGTCATGAAATAAGGATTGAAAGCCTCCTTAGAAATGGGGCTTGGTATGTACATTTTTGCATATTCTGCATACTTCTCAAGGGGGCACAGTTAGATTCTCTAAATTTTAAGTCTTGTTTAAGTAATATTTTCTGAAATAAGTCTCTACCTGAGAAGTTAAAGAAGTGGTAAATAAGCATCATCACATTATTTTGATTCTTTTTGCACTGACATAATTAAAATCCTTTGGTTTTGATTTAAGATGTTATCTTATTTGGCTCACTACTAAATTTCAAATTATATTTGTATTGTGCATAGCCATAATATCAGATATTATTGCTCAAAAGATGTGTTGGATCTATAACTTTGGTTGACCCTTTTGAGATAATAAGTAATACCAATTTTTCTCCTGTGTGAACAGCTCATTGCCTTAGGTCAGAATAACAGGTGACTTTAGTTTTGCAGTTAATCAAGCAGCCTTGTAGCTTTTAGGCTTTAAAGCACTGTTGGGTTTTTTTTAGACTTAATGTAGTATGAAGGGGCAGATGAGTTCATCTCCAAATCAGTCTGAGGGAGCCTGGTTCTTAGAGTAAGCAGTGAGTATTTCCAAAAAAGTTGTAACCTCTTTTAGGAGTTGCAAGTTGAGTGTTCTAAAGCCAAAGTGTATGAGGAAGAGCTGACTCTGGAGAAGTCTCTTTAGAAGGCAATTGATTTTGACTCCAAACTGAAAAGGAAAAATGTTAAAAATCAGCATAATTAAACTAGGGGGGAATTATGTGCTCTTTAGAAGTCTTTTGAGATACCTGAAGGCATGCTTTCTCACAACTAGACTAAGTATTCTTATTTTCCCAAAAGATTATAGCTGCTTAATAAAGCCTGTGAAGACTCCTTTTGGAGGAAGGAGGGGGTAGTCTCTCCACACTACATGGAGGATAGGGTGTTGAGGTAAAGTAGACCGAAACCTGGATAATATATAGCTAGGGGAAAAAAAAAAAAAAAAAAAAAAAAAAAAGGAGCAGTAGACCTTTTAGAGTGTCTTGGGGAAAAAGAGCAGTAGGGTTTTTGACGTTAACAACCAGTCTTCAAATTTCAAATGCCGGTAGACAGGCAGACTGTGAGGTGTGTCTCAAAATTGGCATGTGACTCTAGGCTACTGATCGCCCCAAAACTTCCAAGAAATGCCAAGCAAAAAATCACCTTCCTAATAGAATACTATGATCTTGCTTGTGTGTGTGCTTTCTATGGTTCCTTGCTACCTTCATTGATATTAGAGTTTGATTTATAGTAAGTCAACTTGTTCCTAAAAGTTGCTAATAACTTATCATGTATCGGAACCTGAAAACAGCTATACACGAAATAAACCTCGGTTCTGCTTGTCTAGGTATGGTTTCTAATGTGGTATAAAATCTGACATGTCTAGTTAATATTAAGTGCAGATACAGATCTTACATAAATACTGCACATTTGCATTTCCTTAATTATTTTATTTTTACCTTCCATTACTTGCATACAAACTTGTTGCCATGAAGCTAACCAATGTTTGGTATGACTCATCATGGAAACTTGAGAAAATGTTTGGCTGGAATTGCTAACCAGTTAGCTATATATAAAGCAAGAATGGGTTGATTTTGTTCAGTCTCGGAGTCTAGTATTGACTTAAGCTGTAATTCTCAGATGTTCTCAGTGTCCTCAACTCCCAGGGCTTTGTTCTCATTAAAAATAAGGCTCTTCTATAAATGCTCAGCAGTGAGTCAGGTGTGTGGATATCTGTATTTAAGTCTCTACACTTGGAATTAAGTGCTTAACTTACTTAAATTGCTAAGCTTGAAGATTTTGCCAAGTATCTTTATTCCAAAGCAAGTCACAGAAAATAATCAGAAAGGGATGTTTGATTTTCTTTAAAATTACCTTTGTGCCTTCAGTAATCATAAAAGATGCTAGACAGACAGGAATGGAAGTTGGTTTCTGATCTATCAAGTGTGGCATAGGCAGTAACAGTGGAATTGCCATGGCTCAGCCTTGAACTGAAGAAACCACCTATATGTTTACCCTGCAGAATGACACCCTTTTATCCTGCATGAATGGCCTGATGCCGTGTAAGACACTGCTCTGTCACAGCCCGGCAGTAGGCGTCTGAGGCTGGCTCTGTGCGGTACCTTGCTTCCTTGTGCTGGCTGGCCTGCAGGGGCTGCGAGGGGGCTTGTGGAGGGCTGCCCCCCTCTCCATTCCAGCTTAATAATTTCCTTAGGAAAAGGAAAATTTTCTTGCTCACACTCTTGACTTAACCACCCATCACATCCTTCAAATTATCTCGTGTGCAGGGATGCCAGAGAAGAATGGGCCAGCCCAGCTAGGAGGTGGCTACCAGGTATCTTTTGAGGTTAAAAAAATATCCCCTGTGTTCATCCCAAGACATTAATGGCTTGAGATTGCAGTTTAGGGCATAGCAAGTATCACTCAGCCTGTAAGAGGCAGTACTGAGGTAAATGGTCATCTGATTGTTGATCTATTTGTTTGGTTTTTTTTTTTTTTTTAATCTATTTTTTAACCTAGTTGTTGCATACTTGCTTACCTTGAGTTCTTTTGCTTCCTCCAGACTCATGCTTCTCTTGCTTGTCTCTGACCTGAGCACTGTCATTTCCTGCACATTTTGCTCTCAATTCTTTACATGGAAAGGATGAGAGGCACAGCTTGTTTCCATGTGGTCCCAGCACCCTCTCTGCTCTGACTTCTCATCAGGGCTACTGGCTTGTCCCTTTTTTTCTCTGTAAACCTCTGTTCTCCCTGCTTTGTGCTCCTCTTAGCTAGAACACAAACTTGGTATTTCCACAGTGGGGCTTGGATCGCCTCTGTAACTTTTTGGGTGGAGGAGGGAAGTCTTTTCAAAAGAATACGGGAATGCTTTGTGCACAGGGCTGGGTTCATAATTCAGCATTATCCTGGAGCACACTAGGATAGTCAGCAAGTATGCAATATTGAAAATTTGCCAGATACCAGAGCTCTGGAGGACTGGAATATATTCTTCAGAAGGCTGTGAGAGCTGAGTATACAGCTATTCTTTTCTGACTGCAGAGGTAACGAATGTGTGAAAGCTGGGTTTTCCACTGCTCAGCTGCCCCTTGGTAGCAAAGCTTTCAGGAGAGTCCCACATCCCATTTCAGTACCTGGATCAGAAATGTATATTTCAAAAAGTCTGCACTTCTAATTCGAGGTCATTCATTTTGGTGTCTAAATAGGAACGGACACTTGCAAATATGTATTGTTCAAGTGCTTGATTCTACCTAGGCTTCACAGAACATGGGCTCAAGCCTTGTATTAGACGATACAAAAACAAAGCTAAAAAAAGCCAGTTACATGATATTTGTGACGGATATTAGTACTACTTTGTTTGCCACTTGTTCTCGTCCTTTAAAAGTCTGTGGTCACACATCTGAGAGGGGGCAACTATTTGCCTTGCCTTGGCTGCTGCGACTGGGTCAGTCAGGGGGATGGAGTAGGGGAACTGTGCTTCCCGAGGAGCTGCTGAGACCGGGGTGGGAGACTTAAGGGGTAATGAGTCTTAATATTTTTTAGGTGTCCAGCTTGAGATACCAGGTGAGGAAACTGAGAATATTTCCATCCTCAGACCTTTATGTGTTTGTGTATATATATATATAAATAAAATTTCACAAAATACCTTCTATGTGGATACCCCAGTTTCTCCAAGGAACCTGTGGAAATTTACAGCTGAACTGACGTTCCTGATGTTGCTGAGATTACATATTTTATTGTTTAACTTCAGGAAGCTGTTAAATTTTGCAGCTAATTTTATCATATATTTAATAGATATGTATAGTCTCCAAAGCATATATGGCTGTTCAGTTTTAGGTTTTTTTTCCCTCTTTTCTTTCTTTTTTAAGTTGGATTGTGAAAAGGTGGGAAAGTTTCTGTATACTCACTTCCATAGATCTGATATCTGGTTTGAGATGAAGGGGGGGAGAGGAATGTCATTCTCTCTGCAGATGATTTACTTTTTGTGTCTGGGAATAAAGCCAATATTTCTTTTCCTCTATTATATTTCATTTCTACGGTTGAATTCAGAAGTGACAGCCTTCCCATTAGTGTGGTTTGCGGTTAGTTTGTTTTCATTTCAAGGGCTCCTCTGCAGAGATAGCAGTAACCCAGTAGGTACTTTCCCTCTGGTTGCAAATCCAGGTGTGTTCTTGTCATTTTGAGCCTCCATACTTGAAAGTGCATAGAAAACATTTCCCAGAGACAAACAGTTTGAATTGTATTTGTACAGTTAGAATAATGTAACTTGCCTTCTCTTATCACAGTGATACTAGTATCAGTGTTGAATCAGTACCGAAAATAAATCTAGGGAAATAAATTTAAAAGTTCAAAGACATTTGTATTTTAGCACACTGGCATCTGATCTGGGATTATAGCAAATATAGTTGTGCTTCAGAGCAACCCCACCCTGACACATCCTGAGCTGGAAAAGGTAGTAATGTATATTGGGTAGAGGCTTTGCTCAAAATCGGCGTTAATAAACCTCAGATTTAATCTGGCACTTGCTGTACTTGATCTCATGAGGTTGCAGGGGCTTGTGCCTGCCAGAAAGGATGTTTTCCTTGTATCTGAAGATCTGCCAAGATAATTGCCAAAGCAAGATGGATTCTGTGGCAGCAGAAGTTGCAGAAGAGTAATACACATGCTGAGGAGTAGGAAAGCCAGGGAGGCAGGGAGAAAAGTCATGGCATCTGACAGATGAAAGCTCTCAGAACACAACTCCCCACTGAAACACAGTGTGTTTGCTTTTGGGAAGATACACACCCCCTTGTTCCTCCTTGCCAGCCTCCTCTTGTTATTCCCTCTGCCGGTGAACACAGCTGGACCCAGCTCGCAGGGCAGCCAGGGAGCTTGGGGCTGGACTCACTGCGGTGCTGACCACGCTGCCTCCTGCTCCGTCCTCCTGGCTGATTGTGGTAGAAATGGTCTATTCTGAAGGCCAGAAGTAATTGCTAGGCAGCCTTTGTAACAACAGCAGTAGAAGTTTAGATTTATTTCTGCCTCGTGTTGAGCAAAAGCAATCTTAACGCTGCGTTTCTTGCTTTTCAGAAGTTTGCATTTATACTTCCTTGCCTTGTTAGTACCTGGTTTCTGGAGATTTCTTTAACCACAGTTAGTGCCGAGAACAAGCTATTGCTGCTATTCCTTACCTTTCAGTGAACAATGATTTTTTTAAAAACTACTCTTTTGTACAGATGTGTACGTTTTTTAAAGTAACTTTTCAGGATGCTTGTTTAACCCTGGCTGAAGATTTCAGAGTCTCTGGCTTCTTGGCATTGACTGTGTGGGTCTCGCAGTGCTTTGACTGCATGCTTGTTCCTTCCCTGTCTCTTAATCTCCTACTCTCCCTCTTCTCACCTAGTGCAACACCGTTTTCTGTTATTTTCCACATGAGGCATCACAGGATGTGCAGATTGGTTAAAATAGTTGGAGAGAGCAAGAATCAGGGGACTGGCCAACCTGGTGCACGAGGCTGTGAAGGACTTCTAGAAAACAGGGCTGGGGACCATCATATTCTCACTGTTGTGCAGTAGCTAACATAAACGCTGGCATCAATTGGGACCCGAATATGCAAAATGACCTTTGTAAATAACTGGTGTGGGTTTGGTAAATCGACATCTGAGGGGCTTTAAACTTAGACTGTGTGTTTAAAAGGCACAGTGAAATTTTAAGAAAGTGTAAGTCAGCATGAATCTCGGGTGCTTAAAGTCTTCTCTAGCCTTAGCTGGAAGGATCTCAGCCTTCATTATAGAAGGGTGTGAAGCTGTCTTCCATGCTATTGCACTGTATTTTTACCCCTTTCAGTGTACAAAGCTTTGTCTAGACTAGGATTTATGTCAGCTGTGTGATTAGCTCCTTGATGGGTGTAAACTCTAGCCTAGATATGAATATGTCTTTCATCACTTGCAAAGGCTTTACCTTCCCTCCATTCCATGGGATTAAACTCAATGAGTTCAGTGCATGTGGTAGAGCTCAGTTTTGATTCCCCCCGCCTCCCCCTCCCCCCCCGGCTGTGGTGCTGATGCTATTTGTAATGTAGAGTGGTTGACCTGGTCCCTACTTTGTTAAGTGCTGTACAAATTGAGAATAAGGTGCCAGCTCCAAATAGTTTACAGTGTGTGTAAAAGATGAGACAAAAGTTACCTGTAGACAGGAGGAGCACGGAAAATAGTGAACCAATATTGGTCAGCATCCTTGGCCATGCCCTTGGCAGTCCTGCAGCCAAGCCACCATCAAGGTCCTGTCCTGCTTCTTATGGGCACCTAATAAGGTGGTGGTCTGTAGCAGATCAGCCTGCCACCACACTTTTTAAACTTTACCAGGATAAATGATGTGTGTAATAGATGCATTCTTTTATGCCACTGAACTGCTCAGCTCCTGTACTGTTCAGCAATGACCAGATAAAACCAGACTGCAAACTGGTTTGAGCATTATTCTGCCCAGAACATCCTTGTCAGATCTATCTTCCTGCATGGCCGAGTGACGTTTCTGGGTAAGTTCACAAGCCTTCCTTTGTCCTCACCGAGAGTCCTTCAAACAGCCTCCTTGTTCTCCTGGTGCCTTACCCGTTAGGCAAATTAATTGATGAGGAGGGGCACTGTGGTACTGTTTGACAGGAGCTCTGGTGCCTAAGTTTTCAGTACAGCTGGTCAGAGGCTTTCCAGCACTGACACTGGAAAATGCTAGTTTACTGGAAAATATGTTGTGCCTGTGATACCTTTGGCTTAGGTATCAGCCTGTCCCCTTGCCCAAATTCCCTTGTTTTTCAGTGTGCTGCTTGATTAAGCTGTTATGGAACATCTAGGAAGCCTCCCAGACTGGGATGAAAACTTCTTGGAAATGAAGAATTTTCTAAATGGCAAAAATGTTGTTTCCCAGTTATCTCAGTTATCACCAGATCGTGGAGTTTTACAGGTCTAACAGGAATTTCCAGGCTTTGAGCTTCTGCGCAGTCTTTTCGATCAGGACACAGGACAGGAACTTTGTAAATCCCATGTCAGATTTTCCAAATGGAACATTAAAAAAATACAGCTATTCATATATAAATAGTTTTGTGAACAGTGGGAGTAGTGGAGTTAAATTTCCTACAGATCTGTACCCTCTGCCCCTGCGTCTCATTCCTGCTGTAATAACCACAGCTTCTCTTTCCCCCTCTCTGACCTCCACATTTTGCCTCTCCTGCTGTCACCTAAGCCACCCCACAGAGCAGGGACTTCCCGCTCCCTCCTATGTTTACAAACCACCGTCAGGGAAAAAGCGTCTGCTGGTTTATAGTTGAGGCAATGATGATAACTGCTGAGTGGGTGCTTCAGTTTTTCCTTTTCCAATATTTCTCCCCATCCATGTGAGGCTGCTAATATTCATTAAACACATAAGAACATAACTTGCTTAAAACTGGCCAAAGAATTAAATATATATAAAAATATGTATATAAGTAAAGTTTAAACCAGGCTTAAAGTACATCCCTTTAGGAAATTTTGAATTTTAGTTTCCAGTGCTGTTAATCCCCAGCCACTAACTAGGAGCCAAGAGATTTGGAAGAGCCTGGTCCCATGGGCAGGAGCTCAGCATGCACTTCAGTTCAGTGCCTGAGAACCACCGCTTCAGGACAGAGCCCTTCTGTAGTTTAATGGTAAGACAGAGCTTTCTACATATGAACATGTCATACAGGTTGCTTTTTGTTGCTTAACAAATATGGCAGCTGGATGTTTTTAATTTTAAGTCTCTGGAGAGACTGAATCTGAGTTTTTGCCCATGTTTGTCATTTTGTACTTACTGATGCTAGTCTGATTCTCACTAGTTCTAGTTATTGGCAATTCAGGCTTTAAAGCTTTTCAGCTTTCCTTTGAGGAATGCTTTCTTTGGTTTGTCTTCTCTAAACAGGCCTTTTTGCTATAACTCAAGTTACAAATTTTAGACCATGAAGCTACAAATAGCTAAAAGTAGTGTTAAAATAATTAAAGCTTAATTTACTTGTAAAGCTAGTAAATTCCGAAACCATGCTAAGGTCTACTCAATGATCCGTAAAATTTTTTTCAGCAAAACTACCTTGCTCAAGCGTTCCTTCTGTTGTCTCCCTACTGATGCTTTGGGTTTGGACAGAGTTTTTTGTCCTGTATTTGTACAGTGCTTAACATAATGGGACGTTGGTCTGTGAGTGGTCTCGTAGGTACTCCTAGGGAATCTATAATGGAAGCCTTTTTCTTTCCCCTTTGTAAATAAAACACTTGTTGTGGGATGTGTTTCCACTTCTAATTATATGTAACTGGCTCAGTGCTTTTGAGTCTGGAAGAAAATCATTATGTGCTTATAAGAACTAAGTTTCATGTTGTCTTTTAATGAATGAGATGTGGCTGTGCTCCTGATGTAAAATACAGTGTTTTAGATAATTTCGAGGTCTTTTTTTCTTTTTTTGTTTCCCCAAAGAAATCCCTACACTATAATATATTTTATAATAGACAAAAAGTGTTTTCAATTTTTTTTTTTTTACTTATAGAGAAGTTATTCAATTTTTGCCATTATCCTGTATAGAGTAATTGATGGTTCTACATGTTAAAGAAGCAATTAATTTATTTGGCTTACAGTGTTAACCAAAGTAGTGAATGTTTACTACTTATAAATGAGGGAAAAAGCTCCCTGAAATCAGTTTTGGCACTTCTGCCATCACTGTAATTGCTATAAAATTATCTTTATGCAATTAGTAGTGGCACCTGTTATAATAATACCTACTGCGTGCCTCTGCCTTCCTGTCCTCCCAAGAGTCTGAAAGTGATGACATGACCTGGGATGTATTTTCTCAAATCAGGGGAAGAAGGAGAGAGAAAAATAAATAGAGTAGTACATGGAATGATTAATGTATGTAGAAGAATGTATGGCACAGCATGTTCATTAAATAGTCTGCATAAAAGTAAAATGACCGAAGGTGCGTTAACTTTTGGAAACCCTTGGCATTCATTTTCCAGCCGAAATTCCAGGGAAGATGATTTCCTCTTTTTGAAAGGTGAAATGGGAAAGAGCGAGAAGGGCATTGCAAGCACCATGGTAATTAACCTGAACACCAAGACCAAAAGGTGGGTGTACTCTTCTCTCAGCCCACTAGGTTCAGACTAAACTTGACTTTTGCCTATTTCGTCTGTGCTATAAAATCTGCCCTAGCCTTCCTGAGTTCTCTGTATATCCATGCTTGAATCTCATCTTCCAGAAAGCATGTCAGACTGCTGGGATCAGTAGCTTGGCATTGCATGTGTGTTTGGACCTGAGTTTTTCCAGAAGTGTTTCAATACCAGTAAGTAGGGTGTGGGGCCTGTGCTGTGAATAGGGAAAAACGAAACAGAAGTAGTATGTGAACAAAAGTAAAAAGCAAATAAACAGAAAATACAGATCTATCCGTGCTTGCATAAATCCTCAGGCGCTTTTCCTTCTAAATACGATGCATTTTTCTGCTAAGCAAGGGAAGGAAAAAAGAATATATTCTGATTGCTTTTGTTTGATACAGAAAGTAAGCATAATTTTTAACTGTTTCTTGTTTTTGGAACAATTTATGACCAGTATTATGTCAAGCAATCAAACATAGATAAGCAAGATACAGTCCTTTTTTTGGTTGTTGTTCTAAAGATAAAATCTTCGGGAATGTGCTCGCAACAAAAAAGTGAGCCCAAGGTAGGTCTCAACTTTGAGGCTGTTCAAAAACTAAACTTTTATTAAAATGCAATTTTTGCACAATTTTTGTCCCACTCCAAATTGCAAAAAAAAAAATTGGACCGCTTGACCCATGTCTTTCTGCTAAAAGAGAGTGCTCAAGTTAAACTTAGAGGGTATTTTTAATTTGTAATATAATTTCTATAAAATCCCATCATTTTTGGAACAGTCCAGTGGGAGACACTCCCCCTCCCCCCCTGCATCTGCATTGTCAACTTGCCTGATGTTATTCTGGAATCTTATAGTATTTGGAGGGTTTTATCTTTTATTTGAATGCCCAATATGGGAATTGGGAGTTTCTGTGACTATCTCAGCTTTGTTTTTCGTCTTGAAGTAAATCTCTAGCCTTCATGTTTGTGAATAAAATCTTGTAAATGCTAATCTTGGATGTTAGAAAAAAATCAAAAGGCATATGAGAGAGAACCAATTATTATTCTAGAATTTCCTAGTTCTTGTATTAGTCTTGTGATTTTAGGATATGTACTGTATCCCAATATATGAGCAAAAACCAAGACCTAGAAGCAAATTTCACAATCTATCTGAGCTTCCCCCCACCCCATCCCCCGTGCTTATATTAGATGACTGCAGGATAAAAAGGGTGGTGGTGGGGAATGCGCATAAGACATGGATTTGTTGATCACATAATGGTGCCAATTGTTCCCAGTGAGCAGTGAATGTTTCTGCGACTTAATTGTCCTCTACAATGAGTAACATGCTCTGTTTTGTACTGGGGTAAATCGGCATTTCAGAAAGAGAAACACGTGACTTTGTCTTAACGATCTGCTTATTATTAGAGTTGTTTCTTGCTCGGCATTAGAAAAATGAGCTAAATAGAAGTCACATCCATACACAACCTTTCTTTTTCAAAAGCGATTAAGAAAATGGAATAAACATTTAAGGTAAAATCCTGGCTCCCCTTGGCACAGTGTAATGAACCTCCATGGGCCAAGACTTCAATCTTGGGGACTACTCTTCCTAGTGGAGACCTTCAGAAACTCCCTCTTCTTCGATAGGAACTGGCATCTCAATGCAATTTGTTTTAATTCACAGGACTCTTCCCAATCTTTTACAACTGTTTTGTTTGTGTGCAGAACTTTCCTGACACTAGAAAGGGTATAGTAGCGTTTAGTCAGAGAAATTTCCTTTTTGTAGCCCATATTCAAAAGAGAATTAAGTTAATGAGACTGAAAGCATGCATAAATATTTTATTAAGTGAAGGCCAATGTGAATATAGTGATTGAATCTCTGGTAGATATGAAAGTTGAAGTCCCACCAAAGTTGAAATTGATGGAAAAAAATATTTTAATGGATAAGATCCCCCTTGCTGGTTGGTATTTCTGGTCATCTGTACTTCGACAGCACTAATATAACCTGGTTTTGTGTCAAAATAACTTGTTCTAAATGTGAAGAGTTTTCATTAGGAAATGATAATGCAATTTTATCTTTTTTTTTCTTTTCCCATTACTTACAATGGCAGCCAACATCTAGCATTCTCTTGCTAAACGTCATTGTAAATTCAAGTTAGGTATTTTAAACCAATGAGGCCAAATAATTTATAGTTAAAAGTGTGGCAGGATCTGGATAGATTAGTAGTTACATTAGGTTACTTGAGCTTTTTATGAATTTTGGTGTTTTTTATGAAAAACAGATCATGTCTAACAAACCTTATAAATCTTTAGTGAGATCACAACTTTGGCAAATAGTATTAATACAACATATTTGGGCACCTTTAAGATTTGCCGTAACATCATTTCGGTGACTAGAAAACCTGGAATGATGCAAAAAAAAAAAACCCCAACAACTGAGTGCTCATCCCATTGATTATACATTGCCAAATGATAATCATCCTTCTGAGAAGGTTTGTTTCTTGTAGAGTCTTGATAGCATCTCTCTCTGCCTTATGCTATTTAACATGGTGAGCTGGTAGAAGATGCTGGTGCGGGGAGGGAGGGATGTGGACCAGAAAGGCAATATTGTATTCGTAGGGCAGCAGCAGTGTTAGATATTTAAACCTGGCTCTAGTTCTGGTCTCTGGAGAGAGTTAGAGATAAGCCATTAAAACCATTTAAAATGGGGAGAAATGTGCTTTAGGGAGGCAATCTGGGAGCTCAGTTGATTTAGTAAGTGGATGGTGGAGAACAGGCTCGAACTGACTGTCCAGGCAAGTATGTGGAGAAAATGTGGTAATAGATGTTTCTTAAGTTTTCATATAATCCACTGTCTGAAGACTGCATCTGGGCTAGCTGAAACCCGAGTTACAGTGTGTATTTTTAACATGGTGTGGCATTAATTGTTGGAACAGTTTACCAACAGTTGTATCAAGTTGAAATGTTAAATGAACCCTGGTGGTATTTTAATTCAAAAAAATAATTAATTTAGGACAATCCTACAGGGGTCAGCCTTGAAGACAGAAGCTCCAGCTGACTCTGGATGCTGTCTCAGTTGGGCAGTGGAAAGATTTTTAACAGTTGCGACCCTGGATGGAAACCTGTGCTCTTGCAGGAGCATTTCAGGAAGTCTGTCATTAGTAAACTTCATCATTAGTAAACCTCCTAGGACCTTAGACCAGCCCTGTGCACAGAGCAGAAGACATTAATTAATTTATCTTTGCTTACACGCTTGTGATGCAAATACAGAAAGTACCGTTTCTGTCTTATTACAGAAGGGGAGAGGGAAGAAATTGCTTCCTAAACTGTAAAGCAGCAGCACAGTGTCTGTGTTTGCTGCCTTCTGTAAAGGCAAGGCCTCAATCTGCAAAAATAACCACTTATGCTGTTTGAATCTCATCTGGCAAACAATGTCTCTTGTTTCTATTGTCATAACTGCTGAAGTAAGTGGATTTATACCGACAGGCAATTGTTTTTTAGGAACAAAAGCATGGATGCTTACAAGATAAGTGATTCAAAATCAAGATATTAGCTGTAAGAACTAACAAATCAAGACATTAGTTGTAAGAACGCACACACATGAGAAAGATGGCTTTCCTTTTTTTTTCTTTTTTTTTTTTTTTTTTTTTTGGCAACTGTCTACCCACCCTAAGAGGATATTTCCCATCTTTTGGCCGTTCCTGTTTGCTTCTGCTCTTTTCTCAGTACATTAATGTTTTCCTGTCAGAACAGATGTAATTGGTGGATATATGCAAGTGGGTGCATATATTGGTGGATATTTGTACATGCACGCATTCATGGTGCTTCATCACTTTAGGGTTAACAATAGACTTTGATTCTCCCCCTTCTTGCCTGAATGGAGAGCACAGTGGTGGGGCTGTTTTTTCTGATATCCACTCAAAGCTACATTTCTGTTCTGTTGGCCTCCTCCTGCCTTTGCTCCAGGGTCGTCAATTATGGGTGATTATTTTATTTTATATTTTATATTTTATATTTTATATTTTATATTTTATATTTTATATTTTATATTTTATATTTTATATTTTATATTTTATATTTTATATTTTATATTTTATATTTTATATTTTATATTTTATATTTTATTTTATATTTTATATTTTATTTTATTTTTAACTGTAAATCTTACAAGCTTACCAAACCTCAGATATTCCAGTTAAAAGACCAACTGAGGACATTTTTCATATAAATTGAGATTTAGAGATCTTGGTGTGTATATGAGGGTGACTTTGGCTAATTTAGTAACAAATTAATCTACTGTATATATGGTGTTACAAGATGAATTGTTACTGCAACTGTTTTACAGGCCCACAGCCCAGAAGTGTTAGCTACTTGTATTTTTCATGGTTTCATTTAAAGGCATTGTAGCAGCCAGGCATTTGAACAAATTTAATCCCAGAGGGAGGGATTAACTGCTTTTAAAGCATGGGTTTTGAAAACTGGTATGACGTCACGCAGAATTCAGTCTCTCATTTTCTCTTATTATCTTAATGGAAAAATTCCCTCACGTTGTATGTATTTTTTTTTTTTTTTTTCCTTCAGCAGCCTGATGGTGATATTGTGGTGGTTGACTGGTTAGTGTCTGATGTCAGTGCTGATGTTAAGATATGACCAGGATGCTGAAATACTCATTCTATCTGGAACAGGCTAGATGAATAGAAAGCATCCCATGGGGTAATTGTGGAGTTGGTAAAGTGAATAGCATGTATGCATTGAGTACCCTGCTCAGAAAGTCTTGTGCATGTAAATACACTGTGTAAACCAAGAAGGCTAGAGTTTTGACTAGTTGAGGGGGGGTATAGGAATATGAAAACCACAATTCGAGAGGAGGGGAGGGGGGGAATTATTGAATTGGCCTTGGCTGACTCCTTATATGCAAGGAATTTCAACCTGGGGGTGGAGGCTTAAGGCATTAACAAGCAAAAGAGAAAGAGCAGTGAGCAACTGCTTCCAAACTCTTACAGGAGGAGACTGAAAACAAGGGATGCCCTCCTAGGCTGTGCTGCTCTGCTGTAGGAGCATCCCCTTTCTGGGAACACCGAAACTTGTGTTAGTGTCTGAGAAGTACAATCAGGCATATATCCTCAAGGTGATACATAACTTACATAAGGGACAAATAGACCAGGAGAAAAATAATCTCTCCTCTGCCCTTCCTTCAGCTTCTGGTACCTCTTTGTAACATATGCAAATTTATGAGGCTTTCAGCTTTTCAGCTAGCACAGACTAGAGTAGTGCTACTGACTTCAGCAGAGCAGTACCAGTTGGCACCAGCTGAAGATATCGTCCTTCAGCTATAGTATTCTTACTTCGTAGAGACATTATAGGGTCACTGTACAGGAGGGGGGATATTTTGCTCTGATGCTGTGCTGCAGATCGCTGGGCTTACAGGATGCAACTTGGCTCATAAGCCCCCCTGTCAGGCTACGTGGCAGGTTTGTAGTCTGGTGCTCTGGCAGCTGCGCTGAAGAGCTTTATACAGGGTAGCACCGAAGAGCTCTGCTTCACTCGCTATGGCCTAGGGTCCTTTAGGCTCAGATGAGTCAAAAGATAACCCTGGGGAAGGCTGTGAAATTGGAAATCCCATGAACTTGCCACCAGGGAAAGAGTTCAACTGGTTAATATGAAGGTTTATCTTTAATAATGCCCTTGTTGGATGGGTTGCATAGTTAGGAGGGAGGGTGCCCAAGTGTTTGTTTTGCCTTGTGAACTTCCCAGCATGTGGAAGGATGTCTGGAGGCTGAGGGGTTACAAATACAAAATGTAGGTGGTTGGTGCCTCCTCTCGTCTCTGGGGAATGTCTTTCTTTGAACCATCTATCATTAACTGTGCCAGGAGAAGGAATTGAGCACTGATGACCCCAAAAATGCACTGAAGCCCCTGCAGTTCATACAGGACTAGAACCAATGGCACTGTTTAGTTTTCCAGATAGGCTTTCTGGGTGTTTCAAAGAAATGTATTCTGCTACTTCTTGCTGAAATTTATTTTACACTTCTGTGTGCAACAAATATAGTCCTGTTTGGGCAGCTGCCACAGGGACAGATTGTGACTCCGGCTTTCTTGTTGCAATGCAGCTCAGCCATCCGTCTTGCCTTGCTGAGGAGTCCCTGCACGGCACAGAAGTGGCGGAGAGATGATGTGCAGCTGTGAGGGCAAGCGGGCACTGCTACTGCCCTGCTCAGGGACACAGGGCAGCCTTCTAGGCAGCCCTGATGAGTATTGCTTACTTCGGGTATTGTACCGAGGTGCTAGTGCATGTCTAATTTGTTGTTTTGGCCACTACAGCTGTCCACATGTCCTCCTGTCTCTTGAATATACGTAAGTGGCTTATTTTCTCTGCCCTTACTTATGCCCTTAAAATGTGTTAATGAATAATTATGCAGTATAAATCTCATTCAAGGCTTTTCTGCATGGGGAAGGTCAATACTCCATTTCAGTACTAGTGTCCTTTGTTCATCTACCTCAGCGCCTTCCTCAAAAGAGTGCAGTAGCCTAAGTATTCCGAAGGGAAGGATTCAAATATAAGGTTATGTGGGCTTTGCCAGCTGATATTTTTATGTGTTTTTTTTGTTTTGGTTTCTTTTTTTTTTTTTTTTTTTTTTGTGGTGTTTTTCCCCCCAACCCCCGCCTCTTGGACATGGAGAAAGTAGGAGGTGATGCAGAAGTAACTTTCCTAAGCCTGTGCCCTGTGTTATTTCTGGCCTGCTGCTCTGAACTTTCAGGAACTGTCATGGGATGCTCTTATTTTCAGAACTATTTGCAATGATTCTTACTTTTAGCTTCTTTAATGTTGCTTATGCTGAGTTTCACTGTTGGGTCACTAATGGAAAAGTTAATGTGAATGCCTGTTGTGAAAAAACACTGAGACATACCTTCTATTAGTCTGGGATAAGGAAAGTTGTCTGGGTGGTGGTGGTGTTTTTTTGTTTGTTTGTTTTTTGTTTTTTGGGGTGGGTTTTTTTTTTGACCAAGAAGTAGGATTCTGGTGGCTAGCAGCTGTTGCTTAGGAAAAGAGTTGTAAGAAATGCAGGGTTCGCAGCCAATGAGGCACCTTGGCTCGGAGAAGCTTCTGGATCATGACCAGTGATGGCCACAGCTCAGATCCGACCCAGGTTGTAAATGGGTGCTGCTGGAGACCCCCTTGGGGTGGTCTTCTCAGAGCAGCGGGTCTGTGTTTGCAACCTCTCCCCTTGGGTTGGGACGCTGCCTGAGGAAACTTCCTGGGATTGAGTGCCCTCGCCTGCTTTGGGTGAGTGACAACTTCTGGATATATTCTTGAGTGAGAATCGCTCCCCACGTGAGCAATTGCATCTTCTGGGTACCCACGGCGGGGAGAGAGTTTCCCCCCTTGTGAGTGAGGGAGTGTGTGTGTGCACGCTTTTTTTGTGTGCATTAACGTGTAGTAACAATACCCCGACTGACACCTCAAACCTGTTCTGTGTTAAAAGTTCCTGGAATGTTGATTGATTTCGGTTTACCCCTGTTTCTCATTGGTTTCTGTTGTGTGGTTTTGTGCAATGGACTTGTTTGAGTTTGTCCTTCATTTTGGTTAGTTTTAGTGTACCTCCGTGACAGGGGTAAAGACTTTATAAGCCACAAGCTCTATCTGATTCATCACTTGATCACTGTGATTTGATCCATCCCTGTGATGGACCAGCCCTTCATTAATTTGTCTGACTCCTTTTTGACACAGTGACCTGGGCTGAGGCCTTCCAGTTATGTGCTTTAAAGACAACTCCCTGAGAATTTAATTGACAGCTCCCAGCCTGTACACTGGGAGAAATGATAAATACTTGTTTACCTTCTCTGTGCCATCTGTGATATGGTAGGTGCTTCTCATGCTTTCCTTCCCTGATTTTCTAAGATTGGAAATTTCATAGATCATAGAATCGTTAAGGTTGGAAAAGACCCTTAAGATCATTGAGTCCAACCGTTAACCTAACATTACCAAGTCCACCACTAAACCATGTCCTCAAGCACCACATCTACACGTCTTTTAAATACCTCCAGGGATGGGGACTCAATCAGTTCCCTGGGCAGCCTGTGCCAGTGCCTGACTACCCTTTCCGTGAAGAAGTTTTTTCTAATATCCAACCTAAACTTCCCCTGGCGCAGCCCTTCCTCCCCCTTCCTCCCCTTGCAGAGAAGTTGCTTCCTACCTCTAATCACCATTTTATCTTTTCTTTTTCTATCCTTAAGAATTTCACTGTTTTAGAGACAGACTGGCTGAGAGCACAAACAATATTCAAGATTAAAGTGTATTTTGTATTTATGATTGCACAATGGTGTGTGTGTGTGGTCCCGTCCCATCCCCCCCCTCCCCCCCCCCTTCCTGTAATTCTGTCACTTTTTTGACTACTTCTGAGCAATGAAGCAGCATGGCTTCCCTCCCTATGAGTCTCTGCTTAAGAACTTTCTGCTGATTCACGAGGCATGCCTTCCGTTCCAACATTTCCTACATTTCAAAGTACACCGTCCTTCATTTGATTTTTGTGTGGCATCTGAGGATGTGGCATTTGGGATTTCAGTTTACTCAAGGTGCTGAGAACACTTTTTAGACCTCAGAAAATCAATCAATGCCTTTGCCTGCAGAAATTAAGTGATGCTTACGGAAACAAACTTTGTCCAGAACAGAGTACTTCAACTCAACGTGCTTACAGCAGGGCCAGAATCAGGTTGAAATCTTCAGATTAGTTGGCTCTATTAAGATCTATGCGTTGACATCCTAGATTGGCTTGTTTCCCTGTTAAAAAAACAATTTTAAAGAAAATTTTGTTACTGAACCTCATTGGTATATTTTCCTTAAGTAAGATGAATTTTTCTTACAGCAGATGCTTGCAGCTTTCAAATAGTCTTAAAGTGACATCCTGTGGTGTTTCCACAGCCTAATCTAATTTGCCAGTTCCTAAGTGCAGAATCAAAATTCAGTATTGCTAGGCTTTAGTCTTCTAGTTTGCCTACATCAAGATATTTTGGTTGGTTTTAGTGGTTGTGTTGTTCAGGCTCTGTATGTTTCATCACTGTTCCTGCACTCAGTATCGCAGGTTTCATAATATGGGCTCTTTGCATACGTATCTGTGTAATAAACTCGGTGACAAACGTGGCATGCTCTCTAATGCCTCAATACCTATTATCATATAACTGTTAGGAAACATTGGACTTGTTGCATGTGACCTAATATTTGAACAAAGCAATGAAAAGCAGTATTATGGATCATTTTTCTCAGAAGTCCTTCATATTCTCTTCCAGGAACTGGCTATAGGGGGCTTTCTGGCAACAGTGCATAGTCCTTTATATATTTCCTCCTGTGCCTCGGGTGTATTATTTGTAAAATTACATGGCAGATCTACCCAAGCATCACTAAGCTTTCTGGGCTGGCTTCCTTCCCGCTCGCCAGCAGCCCGTGACCTGCCCTGCCGACCCCGCAGCACAAACCTTGATGGTTGACACCAGCCTTGACGATGTATTTGCAGCACTGCTCTGCCTCCAGCTGCCATCCTCCCTGGAGAAAGGACACAAGAACAGTTTCTGAGGAAACGGGGTGGTCAGGCGCTGGAGCAGGCTGCCTGGGACGGGGTTGGGTCCCTGTCCCTGGAGGTATTTGGAGGATGGGGAGATGTGGTGCTTGAGGACGTGGTTTGGTGGTGGGCTTGGCAGTGCTGGGTTAACGGTTGGACTTGATGATCGTAAAGGTCTTTTCCAACCTAAACAATCCTATGATGATTCTAAGGTACAGTATCAGCCAATAAATGTGCTCTTTAATTACCTTTTTTTTTTTTTTTTTTTTTTTTTTTTTGAGAAAACAGAGCCAGGAAGGAAAAAGGAAATCTGTTTTTTGGGTGTCTAGCTCAATTAATTTTCTTTGTTATGTCCCCCAAGGTCCCTAAGACACTTAAGAGGTGTTGTGATGTCTGGTTTATCTGAACCATCTATTAAACATTGGCTGTGCAACTCACAAAATGTCCCCCAGTGTAGATCAAGGCTTTGATCATGCAGGTGACCGTGTGTGGACCTCAGAGGCTCAGTCCAAGTTCAGTAACCTGCCTGACTGCAGCCTGCTCCTCTCTGAAGCACCTTTTGATGGGCTCAGACTTCTGTACTGTTTGCTCTCTCCCTCGCTGGTCTTCTAGATAAAGCTTGTCAGGGTGTGAAGGCAGCGGCTCAAAAGCTAATAAAGGAAGACCTCGGCCATCCATCATGGTTGCAGACTAAACAATCCTGTATTGTTGAAGAACTGGCCCCTTTTTGTAATAGTGATAAGGAAATCACTATGGAACAAACCCAGCAATGTTTCTATTTTTAAGGAATATTTTAAGGGACGCTCACTCCATATTCGGTATGCACCAAACAAAAAGGCATGAATCAAAGCTACCTGTTAGATTTAGATTTGCAAAAAGGAGTCATAAAATGAAGAGACTTACCTGGGGCTCAGGCACTGAGCAGACAAAAGACCATGGTGATAGATCTTATTTCCCATATCATGAATAATACTGGGATTCCTGTAATGAAAGGTTTGGGAACATCTCTCTGTGATCACTAATGCCCAGGCTCTTGGAGGTATGCAGGGCCTGCTGAGAGCTGGCAGCTGGACCCAAGAGGAGAGAATGATTCCCAGTCAATGCTATTCCTGTCTTCATACAAAACCAGAAGTAGACGTGAGACTAAGAGGAAAAATGAGGCATCTTGCCTGTTCTCTCTGCTGTTGCCCTCTTTCTGCTTGTTGTTCAGCTGTAACTTCAGACTTGAAGGCAGTTTCACGTGAAAGGTTTCTTAGCCCTTCTCTATAGAGTCATGTCAGGTTCAGACTGGGTAAAACCCTGGCCTGCAGATTTCAGCAGGGTCAGAGCCTCTGTACTTACTGGTTCCTCTATCTAGAGGTTCCCAGCTTTTGGTGTTACACCCTCTAATGCAAAAATGCCAAAGAAACAGTTTTTAAACCTTCGACTTGCATATTTTTTTCCCATAGATGTTACTCCTTTGCAAATGCAGAGGAGTGCTTTGGGCAGAAGCTGGGAGGGATACATTATTGTCCTTTACCAGTACTTCGTTGCTGCTGCAATAGGATTGCCCCATGCTGGAGCGATGTCTGTGGGAGCACAGCAAAGGCCGTGACTGTAGTGGGCATCAAGTTGCTGCACACATGGGGCGTTTTCTTGTATGTTCTCCAGGTTCTTCCCAGTTGCTGTGAGGTGTGGACCTTGCATTGCCATGGATGTGATTGGGGCAAACCTTACTGCTGCTGTAGAAAAGGCGGGAGCATCTGGCTGAGAATATCCTGACGGAAAGTGTTCATTTCAAAATCTTGTTCTCTGGCTTTTCACATGGAAACAAACAATTTGGTCTGTGTTTCTTTCTTTCTGTCACTCAGTAGCTGTAGCGCAGCTCTACAGCATTTTAACGTGCAGATGTCATGAAGAGTTCATACAAGACAAATTAAGTATGGCTAACAATTTATTGTTTGTATTACTTGTAACTCCTCAACCTAAGCAAGCTCATCACCTATATTGTCTCAAAAATAATCCATTGCCATTCTGCAAGTATCAACCTAGTCATCTGTGGAAATCGTAAGGGAAATTGCCTGGAGGAAGAAATTATGATATTGCAATGGAGGGGGGTGGTGGTGTTATTGTTTTTGTTTTTTTTTCTTTTTTGTTTTCTGAGAACTGTGTGCAGGGATTGTACTCACTTCGTTCTCAGAATTGCTTGTGCAGAAGACAGACACGCCTGCTGGGGACTCTCAGGAGGCATATTTTATTGTTTTGCATTGTTTTTCTTGGTTTAAAGTAAGGACCTGATTCTGTTAACTAGTGGCAAAATATGATTTATGGGGAAATGTGTTGCCTCCTAACCCCTTTGTTATTACTAGTAGCTATTGAAAATATGAAGCATGAGGCATTGAAAGTAGAGTAAGATGTCATCTGCTCTGCATTTTTTGCTCAGTGCTGAACTTATGCCCATAAAGCTTGTGCCCACCTCTGTAAACAAGTATGTGCATGATTAACTTGTTATCATGTGTTGTTCCAGAGGGTACCTCTAAAAACATTTGCAAATTCAAGGACGGAATGAGTTGATCTAATAGAATGTGACAAAATTCAAATGTGTTTGTACCTGGAGAAGAGAAACAGGTCATTACTAGCTCTGAATTGTTTTTCCTCTTTCTCCTGTAAAGCAGTTGTTCACAGGAGAAAATACTACGTGGTTCTGTGGTCTTTAAGGCATGGAGCATCCTATTCCTCTTTAACAATAGTCTTTCAAATAAATATGCTGCCTATTGGCTCAGCCAGTGAGGTTTGTCACACATGCACATGCAAAATATATTTCAAAGACTTATCTGTCATGTAAGTTTTTAAAACTATTTCCCCTCATTGTAACTTTCTGGCAATTAAGGCTACAGATTTACACGATAGCAATTTAATCTATTGTCTTGAGAATCAGACGGATGTGACGTTCAGTCTTTATCTTTCCTTTTAAATGAACAAGAGTTCCTGGCTTGTACAAAAACAAGAAATTTCAGACCAAAGCCATTCCAGTCCTGCCTTCTGAAGGAACACGGGAACAATGGTGGTATAGGCTATAGGTGGCAACTGGAGGAGCTTCTTGTTCATGTGCAAGAGGAATCTCACACAGAAGAAGGTACATTAATTTCTAATTAAACTAGTGATAAAATTATAGAGGGGTATATACTGGCAGATCTCACTGATTGTATTCTGATTTGTTAGTGGCACCTGCTCTATTAGAATTGGGAAACTTCAAGTCTACAGCTTAAAACAGACTGGGAGGTGGAAGGGGGCTGAAGAGAAGGGTTTTATGCCCTGTCTTTTTTAGTTTCCTTGCTTAGTAAAACTGAGGGGTTAACAAACAAAACCAATATCTGATTTGATCACAATAACACAGTGCGTGCACTAAAAATACACTAGCAAGTGTGTAATCTGAGAATAATGCCTATTGTTTTCCTTACCATTATTTTGCAGTTGCACTCCCAGGCAGTTGCCACTTCTTAGCTGTCTTGCAGAAGTAGCAGCCTTATGTCAGATTGGCATTTGCAGCATTATATTAGACTGAGTTTTATAATAGATCTTTCTTTTCCCATCTTTTGTAAATAAGGCAAACTCATCATTTATGTGGCTGTGAATTGGACCTACATAATTAACATCAATAAGAAGTGTGTGTCTGTAAACCAAAATCAGAATTTGTTTTTGCAAATGTATTCTAGTCTTTAATTGGAGGGTCCTTTTAGGGAAAGGTGTGTCTCATCTTCTGGCTTTAATGTATTAAAGTATGATATATTTAAGCCTCTCTGGTGGCTTATATGATCACTGAAATTAACTCACCTGGATGGAGCTCCTTACAGCTTTCATCCATTAATGGCTAATGTCTTGCCACAGAAAGCATCTGTAATTCACCATCTGCATGGCACTCATATCCTATTATTATTTTTCAAGTCCTGGCAGTACAAGAGGTAGTTTATAGACATACGGAGAACAAAGGCTGACGTTTTGGTTATAGAAAGCAGGAGGCAACACTAAAACTGATTTTGGTGAATGGAAGTTTTCACCCTGGGTCTGTAATCTCTGCACAATTTCCTCCTTTTACTTCTAGCCTCTTATCTTGAGAATACTATCATCCTGAAATCAGTGGCTTATAAGCATGTGGCCTGCCAGCCAGACCTGTTGGCTGGTGCAAAATTTTGTCTTTCGCCTCGTGGATGTTTGGGCAGGATGTAAATCTTGTGCAGCAGAGATGACTTCTACTGGGGCCAAGTTGGCTGATCCAGTCTGGTGTGCTTCTTCATGTCAGGGTGTCTGATAAATAATGCTGTGTATTGAAGGGCTTTGTGTGTGCAATGTATTAACTTGGGTAAATCAGAATATGTGTGTATGTTGGGTTACGTTTCCTGTGGAGGTAGCCCACATTTTCCTGCAATGAGAAGTGAAAGTGGGAACAAAGAATAGTTAATCATCTCCCAGATTACCTACTTTAAAGAAGCATGGGTGGATAACTGAATTACTGTGAAAGTCTGCATGGATTATGGCTTTCTGAGATGTTGTAGAACCTCAGAAATAATTTTTTATAAATAAAGGACAGAAAATGGTGAGTTGTTGTGAAACAGACTAAACACCCCAAACTAAGAATGTTCTAATCTCTCTCTTGATTTTTCACAGATGCTCCTCTTAGCAGCGCTGCTAACAAACCTACTGCTGGCCACTGTAATATCAGGTAGCAAAACATGTTTATTTTCTGATGTCTAGGAGCTATAATACGTTTTCACTGTTTCTTCTGTGAGATTTTTTTTTTTTTTTTTCCCCTCTTTTTGCCCAGCTAATCCTGCAATCCTGGATCAGGTAACATTCTCATCATGCTGGCAACATCGATAAAGTTACTCCTTTTGGCTCTTTACCTTGTACTGTGTTGAGTCACAAAGACTCCCTGAAATCAGTGATGCTTGGATGAAAAAACTACGGGGCTTTGCTATTGCCCTATTGATTTTAATGGATTGCAGGCAGGCACAAATGAATGAATGCATGGCATTCCTTAAAGGATTAGGACTGAAATTACCCATGCAAGGTTTGGGCCAGTAGAAATAAAGAGAAAAAGCCATTTCACCAATGCATATAATATAAAAAAAAAAAAAAAAAAAAAAAAAAAAAAAAAATCTGTGCTTGATCCTATGGACTGTCATGCCAGACATGCAGTCTGCCTAGAAGCTAGAGCTAAAGGTCTAGGACATGCAGTGATCAATGGTGATAAATTCCTGAACTACAAAATGAATGTTTTACATTGCAAGTTACATTGTATTTTTACATCCAGGATCATCAGGTTCTTTGCTTCAGGAGTCATCGGTTGCCCGTTGCAGCCTTTTTGGGAATGATCATATCAAAACTTTTGATGGTTCTTTCTACAATTTTGCTGGGGACTGCAGTTACCTCCTTGCTGGGGACTGTCACAAGCGCTCCTTCACACTCCTAGGTGAGTCTGAGCGAGATACTAAGAAGTAACAAATGCAAAATATTTTAGGGATGTGGCATTGCCCTTGTGCTGGGTTCCGTCACCGAGAAGAAAAGACAAAGAGCTTTGCCCTTTGTCAGATAGGATCGACCACTGCATGAAGGGATCTTAGTTTGGTGTTATTTGTTTGTTTGTTTGTTTCCTGAGAGCAGGATTACTTCTGAAGGAATTCTGTCACTTTGCCTTCTGTTATCCCTTGGTAATATATTTTACACATAACTAAGCTGCCAAGGAATGGAGATTTTCCTACTGGGTCTTCTAAAGAGGGAAAGTGAGATCTTTTTTAATTTTGAATTTGCTAGAGGAATGTTAAAGCTGAGTACAGGAACAGGAGATACATGACCCTGTAGAACTTACTTTACCTATATGCTAAATACCCTAGTAAGAAAAATCCCACCCTGCAGGACAAAAGGCCTTTGAATTAGCAAGAGCCCCTGCAGCATTATTCTTGGGGACAGGCAACAGATGATATGAGAACCAAAACCATATGTTACTTTCATACCAAACTCTTTTTGGCAGATATTCCTATATTAGCTAGTAACTGTTCTGTATTAGTCATAGTTTAAGATGACTTTTTACTGACTGAGTAAATTGAAGTAAACTGATCTCATCACTCTGAAGAGGAAACGTATACCAATATTTAAATAATTTTCTTCCTCAACTTAAGCAACTCAGTACAATTTTTTTGTATGTAGAAGAACCCACCAGCATATGTGACATGAATTGATTGCATTCTTTTATGTAAGCAAATAAATCTCAATTAAAAAAAAAGACAAACCCGTGAGCAGAGGCTTTATTTTTTTTATTGGGCACATAAGCATGGCATAATGTATTTTTGATGCCTATCTTAGCATGCGTGTGTGGTTGGTTTTGGTTTTGGATACCTGGCTGTGAAGTGCAAGCTGCATTGCTGAGTAAAGTGTCTAGGTCTGGGCAGAGCTGGCTACCTCAGAGCAGGAGGTCCAGAATGGGCGGTGCATTGTGCAAGGAGCTGCTGTAAAGTCAAAGCTAGACAATGGGCAAAAGCAGAGAAAGAACAATGTCTGAACCTCCCACCTTCTTCTCTCTCAGAGCCTAAGTGGTCTTCATCTCTATGTACTGCTCCTTTTGAGAAATTCAGAGTGAGTTGCTCCTTAGTTGGATAGTCAATATTGGCATCCGCTGCTTAAAGACCAGTTGAGATGGTTAGAGGGCTTATCAAGAACGAAGATATCCAGGCTCGGTTCTTCCATCAGTTCAATGGATTCAAACCACTGAACTATGGGTTGTTCTTGGAAGGAAACTAGGAAGGGAAAGAGCAGGGCAGATCATCAGGCACACCTCCTGTGGCAACTCCTCCAGAGTGCATGGTAGGATGGAGAGTTCACTGGCTAGAGAGAGTAACGGGGAGAGTGCGAGTCCACAGCCAGTGCCAGGTCATGCACCAACCAGTGGTTGATGCCAGCCCTCATCTTGGGACTATCTGTTCATTTCACATTAAACAACTATGGGATGAAATAGATGGATGGCTCTTGAAGATGTTACATGATACGCTCCCGACCCTGTAATGTGTACTTACAAGTTGTCCTGAGTCCCAGAACTAACAATATTTGCTTATGTCTCACCTCTTCAGGAGACTACCAGGATGGGGAGAAAATTGGTTTCTCTGTGTATCTCGGAGAATATTTCAATCTTCGCTTCTCCTTAGATGGAGGTGTGATGCAGGAAGACAAAAGGTACCTGTGGGAACAACAAGTGTTCCAGCAGAAAAAACCCGATGTTTTTTATGTGTCATATTCTGAGAAATTCCTATTTTTCTTCACAGGGTTTCCATACCTTTTGCCTCCAATGGCATATTTATCGAGAAGGAGACAGGTTATTATAAAATATCCAGCGATGAGCATGGCTTTGTGGTGAAGATTGATATCAGTGGGAATATTCAGATACTCCTTCAAGAAAAGCACTATAATAAGACCTGTGGCTTGTGTGGCAACTTTAATAAATTTGCTGAAGATGACTTCAGAACTCAGGAAGGTAAGACTACAACTAACTGATTGTATTTTAATGTACACTCTGCACGCCTTTCCTGATGGGTGATTCAATTAAGATTTTGCTGATTCAGGAAAATGTTTCCACAAAACCTGTCAGGTATCTCATCTTGATGCGCTGAAAAGCTATCTATCTGACTAAATTCTTTCATCTTCCTTTCTCCTGAAAGGCAATTGCTGTCACATCTCATTCCTGAGCAAAGCCCAGAAGTCTGAATTTAACACTTTTAGAAACCTTGAATCTTGAAATACAAAGATAAAGCTACAGGCTAAACAATGTACAATATAGTCGGTGGGGAGACTGACTAGGAGAAGACCAAGCAAAAAAAGATGTGAGGAATACTCATTGATTCAACTTCTAATTTTTCACAAGTTAGACAAGTGGGAGTAAGAATAGATGGTGTTGCAATAGCAGTATATTAAATCCTGGGGGTTGCTGCTGGCAGATTTGTGCTTGGATTTGGCACGGGATGCTGTTCTATAAAGTGTTTACCTTTTAATGACATTTCCCTGTCCATATGGCCTGTTGGGTTGGAGCCGCACCTTGTATCACAGCAACTCCTAATGAAGGGGAGACACAAGATTGTTTTTGCTGCTCTATTCACGTTTATGCAAAGTCTGCCAGTGTGGGTGAAGACTTTTTTGAAAAGCACTGAATATGACTTTGAAGGACCGATCTTGATTTGTGGTATTTCAGAGTGTTTTTTAATTCTCAGCACTTAGCTGAAGAGGAAAGATTTAGAGTAAAGTTAGTTAATACATTAATATGTGAAATTGATAATGTAAAGTATATATTAAAAATAAATTATATAGAAAATAGAAAGGGAGACAAAGCAACTCGGAGAAGAGTCTGGCAGTGCTCCAGAGATGTGTCTTACTGACTCTTGGGATACATAAGCATAGCTTCAGCGTACAAAACCCCCCTGGTTTCATAGTGTCTTAAAACGATTGATCATCACTTCAGCAATGTAAATAATAAGAAACAAAATCAGCTCACAGAATTGCTTGGCAGGGCTTGGATACCTTGATGTCTGAATGTGTTGAGATCTGAAGTTTGCATCCTTTTCTCGAGACAATAAATAGGAGTGAGGCTATTATAAAAAAGCAGGAGCAGAAAAGGAGACTGTATTGCCTTGCACTGTTCAAATGTAGAGGATTCCCTTCTGCTGCTCATGTTTAAGTGTGTTTCATGCTGTATTTGTTTAACATGCCTGAGACTGTATCCTCCCTCTTAAAAAAAAAAAAAAAAGCAGTGCTTTCACAACACAGAGATTTCTGAATGTAATGAAGTACATGACAGGGTCACTGCTTGGAAGAGTTGAAAAATAATAGAGAAGGTGGCAGAGAACATCCGTAGCTCATACTGTAGGATGAAAACCCTGACTTCTGTAACCTGCGTGAACATACAGATCTGTGATTTTAGCCTGAAGAACAGAACTGTATCTCAGCAATTCTGCCATTTTTTTGCTCTGATACAATGGATCTTTCATTTAATCTAATTTAGAAGGAACTAGAATTAATTATGTTTGAATTTGTTGTATCAGTGAGGGACGTCACTACACCCACGCATTTGTCTCCTTGGCAGCTCTGCTGGCGGGGTGGTTCATATGAGCTCTTCTTAACTTGTTCCAAGTAAAATCAGCTTTTGATTAGTTCAGACTTTTTCTTTTTTTTTTTTTTTTTTTTTTAAAAAAAGTTGAAGCTAACTTCTGGGTGAGGGGTAACACAAGCAGCTGGGAGAGGCAATGTTCTATAAATGAAAGATCTAGGCAGCCTACTGGTAGCCTGTGAAGCAGTTTACCCTTTTCTTTCCACTGCAGTTTTTATTTGCTCTCCTTTTAGCCTGATTAAATCTCATAAAGGTCAACCCAACCCAGGATGTGAGCTTGGTATAATGACTTAGCGAACTGAGGGCATTGAAGGGTTACCTTAAGGTTGCCAGCAGACTGAACTCTCCCATTGATGTGTCCATTGCTTCCTGTTAAAATCTGGGCATATTTTGATTTATCAGATTTGGCCCTCAGTTCTAACCTGTTAAATATATTTCTGGTTAGGATTTGTATTGATAATAAATACAATAAGATCTTTGAGCTTCCGAATAAAATGCAATGGAAGCATAGCGCACAAAGGAAAAAGAAAACGATCTAATGTTGCCATGATCGTGGGCTCTCACCTGGAAACCCCTGGGGAGCACTATGCAGATCTGAATGTCAGAGGCAAAGGAAGAGAGATGATGCTAGAGGTTATGCATCAGGTAGTGTGCTATAGCCAATGAGCTTCTCGGATAGCTGAGATGTTTCAAACCTTCCTGGAGGTTTTTTAACCAGGCACCTCAAGACATACTAGCCTTTAAACCGCTTTGATTTATGCTGAAATAGTAAGCTGTCTGCTTGCTAATAGCCCTTGCCTGGTTGGAGGGGAGCCTGTAAGAGTCACCGTGATGGAAAGAGGTCTGCAGTTGAAATGTGGGTTTTTTGTTTTGTTTTGTTTTTCTGTCACAGGCTGTAGCTCACACAGTTTATAAGGTGTTGCAGTAGTTTTTGTATCATCTTCATATCTGACTGTGTAGGAGGAAACTCATGTTTCATGATGACCCATTTCTAGGGCTTTGTAGCACCAGAGGACCAGATCCCAAATTTTTTTAGAAGTCAGAGTTGTCACAGATGATGATAGAATCTAGCCCATAAATGCTGTCTTTCATGTAGCATCAAACGTTTTGTCACAGTTTCAACAAAATGGCAAAGTTTATGTTAAAAACAAATGAAAACATGATTTTTTTGTATTTTAGATTAAAAAAAAAAATGTGGTTTAATAACACAGAGGGTTGGTTTGGTTTGCCGCGGTTTGCTCCTGAGAAAGTGGATTATGATACAGAACTTAATTATATTTGGATTGTTTTGAGGTGGTGGTGAAATAAGAGGCAAAGCACCTGCTGTATTATTGGATATTACCACTTACAGCAAGTAAATAAAGGAGGCATGAAGGAAAGGGTGTTTAAACTTCGTGAACAGTGTGTAATTGTTTTTCTTTTCTCTTGATATATTCATACTCATGGTCTATAATCTATTCAATCATGCATTATTTTCATGGCACTCTTATGACTCCTCACTGTGTTTTGGTGTGGAAACTGAGAACTGATAGTCCAATTAGAGGATAACACACATCACTCTGGTGTACATTTTTGATGCTCACTTATTGAGCTCCTGGAGGTCTAAGTGATGTGACTAAAGCTATGATACCCTAGCAAATTAACATTGGTAGGACCCAGCTTTGAAAGTAGTGGCCTTAGGCAGTAGCTCTTAAACCTCAAAAAGCCCCCAAACTCTCCCCATTAGGTTTCAGAGCTGCAGACGCACTCTTTCATTCAGACAGAGGATGGGGTGCTGAGTCAGTCTCATTGACGTAGTTGGTTACTAAACTAGTTCATCCTGCAGAGAAGTGTTTATGTCCTGTCGAGACTTAAAACCAAGGTTGATTATATTGTCCGTGGTTGCTTGTTTATTGGATATGGCAGTAAAAACAAGCCAACTGTCCCGTGAGTGTTTGTTCTCACACTTTAAGTGTAACTACAATATAAAAAGAAAGTTCTCAGAAGCTTTCTGGGGTTTTTTTGTTTGTTTTTTTTTTTTTGTTTGTTTGTTTGTTTGTTTTACCCCTAGATCTTAATGATGGAGTTAATTTCTCCTCTGCTTTTTCCCGCCAGCAAGGCTCTTGTCCTCTATAGCCATCCTGTGAATGCTTCCAAAACTTGGTAATTGAACAGGCTCTGCTTTCTGACATGATCATACACTTCTAACTGGTTGCTAGTCTTTGCTCATATCAGAAACATGAAGTTGAGTCCTTTCTAGATGCTCAGATATCTATTTCGCAGCCTTCAGCCTGTGGCATTTAAGTGTCTCATGATCGTTGTCGTGAGCATTTTACAATTGAGGATCTAAAGCATGGGCCAGAAGAGATAGTATACATAATACTACAGAGGAAATTTGACACAACATGGGCGACTTGATCCTGAAATCTCCTCGGGGCATACACACATGAGCAAGTAGCCAAAACCCTATAGTCTTGCAGCATGTTAGTGGTTGAAGGGCATGCTCTTACCTCGCAGTAAGTGTAAGGTGATTTCTCCCCAATGAGAGAGGTTGCAGTGCAAGCTCGTGGAGCTTATTTGTGTGCCCATAGCCTCAGTCTTTGCCTAGTACTCTCATCATTGAGCTGTTTCACAGTGATATTGCTGCGATAGGCGCTTGGATGTCTAGGTCATCATTAAAGCTTATTTGTGCAAAAGAGCTCATTTGAGTCCAGCACAGGGATATGAATCCCTTGATTTGTTATTTGTGCATGTTGCACATTCTTAGCATTATGGAAGAAAAAAAAAACAAAACAACCCAAATTAATCCAGCATCCCGTTATGCTTTTCTTGGCACTGTCAGGAAGTGTGTTTCTGGGAATCTGTCTCCAAATTACAAAGATATTAATGATAAAACAGTACCCATGGCTAATTATGGATAAAGGCTTGTTATTCTGAGCCTGCTCCAGCTGTCAGCAACATATTCCAGCCTTTTAAGCTGCTGAAATACAGAGTATGTGATGCCACTGGAGAGTTGAATATAGGTTAAACAGGTAGAAGCAGACAGTATCTGCAAGGAAAAACCTGATGTTTCAGGTAATGTTTTTGTTCTGGAAGTAGTATAAATGCATATGACTGAATACACAACTTCCCTGTGTGTGGTACCTGTTATCAGAAGCTTTTAAAGCATGTTCCAAACTCAGTGATGCTAGTGCAGATAATTCCCACCCCCCGCGCCCCCCCAAAATAATAAACAAAATTTTTCGTCATTCTGAGATTCACATTTCTTGGCATTTTAAAGGATATCAGTAATTTGATTTTAGGCAAGTTTAAAGTATTTGTTTGGCTTAAGTAAATAATATCACCACCTTTCTTGCATTTTAATTTGAAAGCAAAGGGGATAGATTCAGAAGGGAATTTAGCTGTCATTTACAAACAGTACAGATGAAGAAGACTTGCCTTGTACCTGTCTTCATTTATATGGCATTTATCTGAGATGCCAGAAACCTGCATTCATAACCCACTCTACTTTATTCAGAGTTTGGAATCAAAGACATTTTTGTTGTGAGGAGCGTGCCTTCATCACTGGGCTGTAGAGTTTTGTGTCTAATATTATTAATTTTATATTCATTGAACCAGAGAGGGCAGGAAAGACTTTATAGCCCATGACATCAATAGTTCATATCATTAATTTGGTCCAAACTGTAGATCAATTTTTGGTCAACCTTGCTAATAGTTTTGCTTGTCTGGAACCATGTACTAAACCATGTAAAACTGTGTAAAAACCAAAACAAACCCCTCAAAAAACCCAAAAGACCAACCCACCCCACCCCCCCCAACAAACAAAAAAACCCCATTGCTTGGTAAATAACTAATGTGTGAAAGTTTGCACACCTCTATTCACAGTATTGTTGTCTCTTGCATGAATTCTTGCATATATTTTACAGATGAGTTAACAGAGCCTAGGAGAGTTAACCTGAAGGGCCTATGGGCATATCAAAAATTTGCAGGAGGTCCAGGGAGGGAGGTCAGGGTTCCTGCCTCCCACTTGCGTGCCTTGAGCACGAGATGGTTATTGCTAACGCTTCGTCTTGCCTGACGATCACTCTCAAAGTAAAGAAACAGCATACTGGTTTCAGATTTCAGGAGGAACTGGTGATTTTGAGATCCAGATATCATAGTCTGATATCTGAACACTGATTTTTTTTCTGTCGCAGGTGAACATCATCTATCTGAAAATCAGATAAGTGAAAGCAACTCTTCTGACCAAAAAAAAGGGTGTGGGTTAGGGGGGGAGTCTTGCCCAAAACACATCAGTGTGGTGTGTGGTTTTAGTTTGTTTGGTTTTGGTTTTTCTGGTTTGTGCCTTTTTACTTTTTTTTTTTTTTTTTTTTTTTCTTTTTCCTCCTCCCACCTCTCCAAAAAGACAGGGCCACGAGGGCAGCAGTTAGAGCACTAAAGTCATAGTCCAACAGAACACTCCTGGAGGCCCTACCTGCTGCTCATGTGGTTGGTGCATGGCCCTCTCCTGTGGGACGTTAGCAGGGTTATCAAAATGGTGGGATGTTTCTAGGACATAGGGAGAAGGTGAGATTTGGGTTGTGCTTTAACGGCTACCTCCTGAATCCATCTTGTATCCTAAAAGGAGACTTCATCCTAACTAGTTGCCTGGGGGTCATGGCTGTTTAGCAGCCAGTTTGCATGCCGGTATCAGTCTGTACTATGGTCCACATCAGGCACTGGTTCTTCAGGCACTTGTCCTGGGTCCAAATGCTTTGTTTTCATTACATTTTGTGAAAGCATCTATTTTCAACGTGCTTACTGCAAGACTTAGACAAAACAAGTGCTTTAGGAAAAATCCCACCTGGGCCATACGGAGGGTTTCTGGGTGTAGGGCTCTGATGAGCCCTGGCCAGGAATTGTTCCTCCAGAAACTTGGCTGCTTAGAGAAAGAAGAAAAACCACACATGGAAGGAACAGAAGGAAAACTGCTGTGCAGGAGAGGAGGGCAGTTCCACAGTTCCACTGTGGCAGCTGAGATGCCCGGCTGCTCTGTTAATAGTATCACCTGCGCACTTAAGAAACCCCAGGGTTTTTAGATTGTTTTTGTTGTGTTGTCCCCTCCAACACCTCTCCTTTCCTACCCCCTCGTGTCCTTCAGCAGAAGGAAATGAAGGTGTTGGGTGAAAGGCAGCAGCGGTGGCGGGCACTCTTCCCTCCCTCCGGAGCAGTCAGGCATGCTGGGGACAATTCTCCCTCGCTGCTTTTCTTCCTGAAGCCTCATCAAATAGATGAAGTATTTGAGACTCACCACACTGATCGATAGGGCGTGTAGCGCAGAGTATGGGTTGAAGAGTTCTCTTCAAAGTAACCCTCTGCAGAAATAACTTATCCTTATGACCTATATTTGTTAAGCAGCTCAGTGGCCCCGGAGTCACTTCATAGTTTCATGTTAGAGCTCTTCTGATGGTCAGTGAAACCTCCATGTCCAACTGCTTTTCACCTTTCCAGGAGCATCGAGTGCATCTTACTGTGTGTTTGTAAAGCTGCTCATTCAAGGAAAATACAAGTACTCTGAAAATACAGGTTCCACTGAATAACTAATGATATTCAGTGAAATACTGTGTGTCTTTAGTGCCCATGTTGTTTAGCATTGAGGACAAAAGTTCTGGGGAAAAGCAGGCTGGCAAATGTGCACGCAAAGTTTTGCAGCACTCATTTTAAAGGGCTGGAGAGGCACTATGACTTTATCTGTTGCCATAGGTCACTTAAGGCTACACTGGACAAATCACAGGAAAAATACACTGTCAACTGATCTCTCTTAATTCATTATTATCCTAGAGTTTTTACTATCAAATGTTGAGGAGGCTTACCTGGGGCAGGACCTTGAGCTATTGAGCAAACCCAAATCGATCAAGTATTGCCTGTTCCAAACAGCTTGTAGCTTAATTTAAGGGCCCCAGGACTTGGCAAGGAAGAAGAACTGTTCTGGCAAGGTGTTGGCAAATCACTCGTCCCTGTGGAATAGTCTGCTCACATCATAGACAGGCACTGACAACAAGAGGGTTTGAACAGTAAGTTAAAAACCAAACCAAATGCAAAACCTGCAAAAGTTTTGCAATTATTTATTTCGAAAAAATTTTACTTGAAAGTATTGAGCAGAAGAGTTAAGAGTTAAAATAGTATAATAGAAATGTTGCATAAAAGAACTACATAAGAGGTGTAAATTTACAAGCATCACAAAAGAAAAAAATCTAACAGAGGGGGAGAAATGAAAAAACAGGTGACCAGCATTTCAGGGCCAACAGTTGTTCCAACCTTCAAGCCTTAACTTGTGGGTAAATGGGGATCTGGTGGTACCTGCCAGTGGGAAACTCAACATAGACACACATTCAGAGCCAGAGGAACATTGCTTCAGAGCGAAGCCCATCTCTTATTTTATAACTGTTAGTGTAAGACTGCATTAGGGCAAATAAAAGGGGATTTATTTAATTTGACACCTTGCTTCTCATCAGACTAGATTTCATTGTTACTCTAATCTTACAATCTGTGGTAAGTTAAAGGATTGCATTCTTCTTGTTGCTGTCTTTCTTTTCTTGTGCTCAGTTCTGGCTGCATAGATGAAAATTTCATGCCTTTTACTGCCTTCCCCTGTCATCCTTTCCTCAGAGTCTTCCTCCTTTGATATCTGCTGTGGACCTAATGTACGCTACATTTATGAGCCCCTAATTTCTAGTTTAAAAAAAAAAAAAAAAGTCTACTGGCTTTATTACATCTGCATTAGCATTCTCGGTGTAGTTTTCACAACTACCCTTTAGTTTAGGAACAGTTTTAGTGTTTGGTATATTCTATGTGTTTGTACCTAATGTACAGAAGGTAGCTCAATTACATTTTGATTATATATACATATACATAAAATATAAAATGTATCTAAAATATAAAAATATTATATAGATATATTTAGGAAACATTTATTTTGTTTTTCAGGGGCAGTCAGGGTCATATTTCCATTCTTGGGAATGAGTTAACAGTGACAACTGATATTCTCACATGCAACACAGTAGGGTCTTAAAAAGCAAAGTTACAGAACTGAGAGAGAGTAATGAAATTAACCATTTTGTAGCACGTACCCACAGAAGGAAGCAGAGGTAGTCCTTTAATCAGCCAGGCCATGGAATGCAAAAGGGGGAGGAGGGAACATTCCCTTTCTGGGAGGATCCCCTTTCTCAGTAGGATGGAGCAACAGAAGCATCTCCCAGGAAGCAGATGAACTACTTCAGTTTGGCTTTTATGCAAAGTGAGTGCAAATCTTGCTAAGACTGGGCCAGGAGCTGCTTGTAATATGACAGAGGAGCATGTTTCAGGACAGCTTACACAGTAAGATCATGGGCCCAAGCAATTATGGTGTATGTTAAGTTTCTTTGCAAACAAGATTTAGTTTCAGACAGAAGGAGAAAATCAAGGCTAGCTGGGATCAGGAATGCTAATACTTTCATTGGTTAGGGAGACCAGTTTCATTTTGTTTGCCTCTCTAATGTCTCATGTTTTGTTGACAACTTCTAAATAGTAGGAAAATGTGTAGGCATGCTTAGGCTTCTATAATCTTCAGCAGATTATATCTGACCAGCAAATAACTCCTACCATGTTCATACAGGTGTGAGAAGTGCTGGGGGCTGCCTTCTGCAGGCTTTAGTCTGTCCTTGAGCTCAGAGAGGTCCTCTGCAGGAGTCAGTCCAGATCACTGAAGATGGCTTTTCTACAGTCAATATATTTGGAATAGAAATTCATTTGATATGACAGTTTTTATTTTTGAAACCAGCTTTCAGCAGACTATCACAACGATAGTAGCCAATAATGACCACTTGTTGCTCAAACCCCTAAACAGCCATGTGCTTCTCCTCTTCTTCATTCACAGGGACCCTTGTGGGAAATAGTTATGACTTTGCAAACTCCTGGGCTTTGCACAGCGAAAACAAGCAGTGCAAGAGAGTGCAGACTCCAAGCAACACCTGCAACATTTCATCTGATATTGCAGAGAAGGTTGGTGCCACAAGATAGCATTCTGGTTTTGGTCCTCCCCTACCTGAAGGCAGCTTGCCTACTCTTTGGCAGAAGAACACAAATGCTTCCTTGAATCCACGTCTGTACCTAATGCGGTCCTCCCTCAGCAAGCGGTTAGGATGTGAGGCGCAGGAGATACCCATTTTGGGTTTCTGAAGTGTGGTCTGAAATAGCTGTACTGGGCACTGCTGTCGCTGCCGCTCTGCAACAAGGTGTGGGGCTCCTCATCCAGCCTGGCAGGAGATAACTGCGAGGCTGGCAGTGGCCATACGTAGGTCCCTGCTGTGGTGCCGCAGGGTCAGGTGTAGGCAGAAGGTGGAAGTGACAGATCCGCAGTGCACACCTGTGCTGTCTGTGGGTGCTCCTAGCCTCTCCGTGAGCCAGCGTGGGGCTGGATGCAGGATCCAGCTGTGTGTTTGCAGTTCCTGAGCCGATAACTGTGTGCCTTCTCTGCAGACTCTGGCTGGTGCTAGCAGCAGGATTTCTGCACTGGGCTGCCCAGTCCTGTAGAGAAGTGACCTTGAAGGTTGCATGTTATGACTGATGTCTTATTTACTGCAGTCTTAAGAAAGGAACAGTTTACTCACTAGTTAGTGAATGCATTTTTTTCTCTCCTACTGCACCCTGGCTGTCGCTATTCTTTCTAAAACTGTGGTACGTATATAATTCCCTTCCCCTCCCTGCCCCGCCTCCAAACCCAACACACAAATATCAAACAGATAAACAAAGAAACCAACAGCGCATTTGAGCCTGAACTGTGAGTGGCTGCCAAAGAAACTTTGGTATTACTTGGGAAAGGTGTGTTTTAAATGGTACCTGTACAATGAGGTAGTTAATTCCTTCTCTGATTCTGCCAGCAGAGAAGCATCAGTTATGAAGCCTCTGTGGGCACCACCACCACAAATAGTATTTGTGAACATGTTGCAGTTCATATACCTGGGAGTCACCAGAGCGTGGAGATGTTTCAGCAGGCTATTTTTGACAGAGGAGATATTCTCTCTAGGTGTTGCAAAGGCTCTGTGCCACCAGGCTATTTCCCTTGCCAGGAGGAGGACGTTCCTTCAGCTATGCATATAGATAGTAGCTCTGATTTGTTGAAGAATCACAGAACTGCTTGTCTCAGCCAACTCTGTGACCCCTTTTGCTGCATCAACCTTTTTCCTCTCCTCTTTCATAAGCATAAATATCTTTCTTGTTTCCCTTAGACACAGGGAGGACACACGCAGATGGTCAGCTCTGGGAGGAAAGTAGCTTTGCATATATACTGATTTCATGTGGTATTACAGGTTATGACTATCATGGTAAATTGAGCCCTCATCCATTGATGGTTTGCATATGATCTCATGTACTCTGTTGTAAATCAGAATGATCTGGTGGGTGCCAGGTTTAGATTTATACCAGAGTAACTGAGGCCAAAATTTAGCCTTTGGTTTCGTGCTGTACAAGTCCTGTAGACCTATACTTGTTAAACTAGGCTCAAATAATTTCTCAAGAGTAGTAGCACTTCCTGGAACATATTTGCTCGACAGCTACTTCGAGTGCTGGTTTCCTGGTTTCCTAGCTTCCTGGAAAAAGCTAAGACTTGGACAAGCTTCTGACTATACTTTCCACTAAACTTTTGGATGGGGACGCTTGTGTTAGATGTGTTCTGAATTCAGTGAAGCATGCTTGTGCACTACAGCTTCAGCCTCACAGCCTGCAAACTTGGCTGAGGAAATACAGCAGTGATTTCGGGTTGGAAATCTCCAGCCTATGCTTCTTGCTCGAGCTGAGCTGGTGTGCACACGGTGTTTCTGTCGGGGTCGGGACTGATTGAACACCTAATGGTGCATGGTGCCGAGGGCATGACCAAAGCGTGGGGGATTTCAATCTGGCTGAGATGCCTTCTGAGGGACAGGACTGTGTTTTAAACCTGGTTACAGCTCTAGAGCAGGGCTAGTTCTTGTGAGTGGTTGTCGCCACTGGAATGTTATCTATTCAGGCAAGTTTAATGTTTAGAAAATGTCAACATTGCAGCTGAGGCCAGGGAGTGGCACGCAGGGTGAAATCTTGTCCGATGGGTAGACTGCAGCTAATGTGAGTTTTATACAGATCGCATTAAATATTGATGATTTGTTGGATAAAGTTTGCTGTCCCGCAAACTGGATGAAATGATATTCTCTCTCATATGAGTTCATGAGCTCACAGCTTTTAACGTTCGCTTAATTTATTCACTGTGCAAGAATAAACACAGTGCTATTAATAGAAGTCCAGTGAAATGAGTGCCTGCTGAAGAATGTAGGGCTTTTTAATAGCGTGCTTTGTTTGCTTGCTTCAGCTTCAGGAATGTAAATCTCCCCCATCTCCCAGCCTCCCTCCCTGCCAGGTGGTCAGCTGCTAGGTAAGGAAAACAGCTTTGGTTCAGTGTGCTCCTCCTGCCCTCGTCCCCCTGCTTGGGGTAGATCTGTGATTTTCTTTGCTCTCTCTGCCCCCCCACCCCTCCTTGGAGAGATGGCTTCTGACTTTTTTGCACGGTGCAGCAAAGCCAGAAAGCCCTGTTGCTCTTTTATCTTCAAATCGTTGAAAACATGGGCAATTCCATGTTCTTCATTAAGGAAGAGCTCTTGTCTTGATTAATGGCTCCATGTATCAGCTGAAGATCTTGACCCAGCTCACACTCTTACTCTACCGTTGCTCCGGGCCTCTCCCTGCCCTCCACCTCCAAAACACATACACACTTACGTGTGTTTGACTACTGCTCTGCCTGCAGATACGGTTTCTCCTCAGATACGTGTATTCCCCTCCTAGGGCTGGAGGCAGCTTGGCATCTGCATGGTGGGGCTCCTGTTGGCTACCTTGTCTCGTGATTGGGAGAGCATGCCAAACTGGATGGTGTTGGAAGGAGGGAGCTATTGCCTCCCTACTGTGCCCTGCCCTCTCCAACTGCTGTTTAAATAGTTACCAAAAAGAAAGACCTGCTCTGCGTCGTCTGATCCATTTTTTCACCACTCAGATGTGATGATTTAGGCTACCTGCTTAATGAGATAGTGCAATCTTAATACCCTTTCAGATGGCTAATTGCATGGGTAACATTGATCTTGAAGTATAAAATGGAGTGACGTGGATAACTGGTAATGAGGCAGCCTTGAAAACAAAAATATGTATGTTTTAAAGCATTACAATTGATTCATGTGTTCTTAGACGTTACCTTTATTTTCTAGATTTCACCTCTAATAGAAGTGGTGCATGGAGGACACAACTCACTGTATTCTTTCTTTTTTTTCTTTCTTATTAGGAAACTATACCTATAACATGTTAGATGTGAAAATGACTGAAATTAGAATTCAACTAATTTCTGCTTTTGCTGAAATTCAGCTTTTGCTGTGCTTGGTAAGAAATAACCCCACTCATATCCCATGGAGTACTTCCATATGCAATAAAGAAATAGCATTTGTCCCCAGATCTGAAAGCAAGTGGGAGAGGTTTTCAACTTTTGGACCATAATTTGTAATGGTAGAGTTCACAAGCAGGTCCAGAAAAGACATGGATGTACAATACTATAAAACATTTTAGGGATGAAAATGAGGCCCACTATATCTGAAATCTAATTTTTCTGCTCCTGAAATATACAGGTTAGCTGAATCAGCATTCAAGTGAAGTGACTTCTGTCGGTTGTTATTATGTTGTCTCAAACATACAGCCAGCATTTAGTGTACTAAACACATTGGCTTTGGATGCTTTTTACTTGGAAAGATGGGAGGCTAAATCGTCTCTCTTTGATGAGCGAATCAAAAGATGATGTATTCTGAAAAACTATACCCAATTATGGCACCAACATATACCCTTCCTGAATGATCTGGAGAACCACTTCTGTGTATCTATATACCATAGGGTTTAAATTCAAGGGAACGAGAGGGTGTCTCTGCTTTCTTCTGTTACTCTTTAGGTTATATCTCTTTAATGGCAATTGTTAAGCAACAGACAAATGCAGTTCATGCAGCAGCAGAAGGCAATGCCACAGAAATTGGAAGAATGTACAAAATTCCACCTACAGCTCTGTGTGGTGGGACTGGGGCAGAAAGGTCAGCAAGTTTGCAGTCGCTAAGGGTTGTCAGTGCCAGGACACCGCCAACCCATTTAAAGAAACACTTAGAACTCATGCAGAAGTCAAGTGAAGGTCTTGAAACTTCTCCCCTGTATTTCAGATACTGCAGTCAGTTCTGCTAGTTTTAATCTTACAGCCACCTGTACTCTAAGCACTGTTTCAGCCTGAGGCTTCTCTCCCTGGTCTGTTGGTTTTAGATGTTTCTTTGTCTGTGTGGAGCTGCTTCCAGGACTGTTGCTCCCTGAGCAGGAGCGCTACAGCAGTGGGTGAGACTACCAATATCTGGTGCTCACCATGTATGTGCATTGTCCCCTAAGCTAAAGAACAAGGACCTCTCTTAGTTCAGCCTGACTATTGAGTTTTAAAGAAAGAAAAGAGAAAAAATAAAAATAATTTGCAAAATGGTTTAAGTTGGAAAGGACGACTGGAAGCCATCTAGTCCAACCCTTTGCTTGCAACAGGGCCATCCTAGGTCAGGTTGCTCAGGTACTTGTCCACTCACATTTCGAATATCTCCAAGAGTGGTGGTTCCACAGCCTCTCTGAACACTTGTTCCAGTCTTTGACCACCCTTACGGTGAAAGTTTTTGTTTTGTTTTGTACCTATTTCGGTTTTCCTATATTGCAGCTTATGTCTGTTAATTTATCACAATAGTTGAGATATGTCTAAAAGATGCGAAAATTTCAGCTATAATTTCTTGCATAAAGTCACTGGAAAATCTGAAGCAATTTGAATGGCAAAAAAACCTTTACACAGAGAAAATGAACTGTTTGTTGCTTTCTAACATATATCACTTTGTTTCTTGATAATCAGCTAGAGCTCAGTCATTATGTATGTTGTTATTGAACAAGACCAAGACCGAAGAACACTATAGGGAGAAAAAAAAAAAAGGCTTTAATTTTATTTTTTTTTGTGTGTGGAGTCTCCTTTAAAGTCACTTTCACATCTAACATTTACTGGTATGTAATAAACATGGTCATAAAAGATTGTTTCTGCTAATTTTACTGTTTAGTGGCGTACACAGAGCCTGAGTTCTATTGCAACATAACAATTAAGTTCTATTACCTTTTTAACAAGGCTATTACCTTATTAAGAAAATGTATTAACACAGCCCCTAAATGGGCTTACTGCATATACTGGTTTTCTGTTGCATTTGATAGTACCTGGATCAAGGCTTTGATCCAGGAGTTCTGCACTGCTCATCCTCTGAGTGGCTCTGAGCTCACTTTCGGTTATATCACTTTCATCTTGAAGTGCTGCTTTAATAGCTTTTTTTGGCTGCTTCTGTTGTTGTTACTTCCACCCTTAGGGTACTTTTTCACCTTTCTTGTACTTCTGTGTAGTCTTAGAGCAGCACCTACCACCATTTATGCAGTTCCTGCTCCCTTCCTTCTAGTCTTTTTTTTCCAGCTGGTTCATCATGGTGGCTGCTGTCTGGGCATCATAATTATTCCAGGCTAGAGCTCATTTTCTGGAGGACAACAGTGTTGAGCTCTCTAATGGCACTCAGTTAACATTGCTCTAAGTTCCCCGAGGCCTTTCTCAGAAAGCTCAAAACCTCTTTGTGTATGCGGTCGTTCACTGAGCACTTTGCTAAACTCTGAATATATTCCCAGTGGGCCAGGCATTTCTGTTTGGTTTGTTTTCATAAGCAAGAAGTTCTCTCTCAGCTCAGACATGTACTAGCTTTAGCTGATCACCTGCACAGAACACCCTTTAGCAAAAAAAGTCTTTTCTACTCAGCAGTTTTCCTATAGAGGTATACAATCTGCCATTCAGGGGAGGCATCTAGACATCTGCTGAACTCTGTGGTGTGGTTTTTTTTTTTTTTTTTTTTTTTATCTCCCCCAAAATGAAAACAAGACTCTCTCTCTCTTTCCAACTTGTATGTGCTGTCACCTCAGGTACTTGTTAAGGTATTCAGGAGCAATGCATCATTACTGTGAACTACTCTGAAGAACATGCCCCTCCCCCCCCATGTATAACACCTGAAATATACAACATGGTTACATCTGCTTATATAAAACACTGACAAATAAGTAGAAGAAAGTTTTATGCTTCAACTGTTTGTGCTAGGGTTGTAGCAGAAAATTGTTTTTCCACTTATCTAAACTTGGTGTCATCCTTTCAGAAAGTTGCATTGAGGACCTCAGGCTTATTGAACGGTGACATAATGCATATGTAAGAGAAAGTCTATTTGGGAGCCTCTCTTGGAGAAAGCCATAAACTAAATTTTCCTTAGTTTTTTTTTTTCCACGTAGAGCTAAGTTTCATCTTAGCTTGCTGCCGTCTGAAAGGAAAGGTCTTGGTACCCACCCCCCATCTCACTGTGCAGTCCTCTCCTTACAGTAGCTGTTGCCATGCTGATTTAACTCACGAGAAGAACAGAACAAATTGCTTTTCTTCCCTGGGTTATTTTTCTGCCATTTATTTGAGTTAAATTGACCTGTCATGCATTGGACAAGCCAGCAGGAGCGACAGGAACATGTGGCCAGAAGTGGGAAACAAATTTGATTCCTTGGATTCCAATCAGACTCAATCTTTCATTGTGAAACTTACTCTGTTCCCTCATTATCCAAAAGATGGTCTGGTCATTTTTCTTCCTAAGTACCTCAGTCATAAGTTTTTTCTCCCTTGCTGTGCATGTCTTCCTGGTAATCCAGACACTATCTGGTTTTCACTGGGTAGGAAGCAGTTCTTTGCTTCCCTCTGTTCGCTGGCTGACTGATTGACTGATATGTTTCTGCGTGAAACATCCTTTATATGACACTCTATTTTATAATAATCAGTATATTAATGTACCTCTGTGTATATGTGGATATGGTGAATAAATGGAGGTAGCTCGCTACTAGCTCTTGACTATGATGTTATTTAACTACATGGTGATGTTAAATAATAACCATGATGTTATTTAACAATAGTGGTGACAGTGTGTTTGGAAAAGCTGGGTTTTCTCCCTTCTTCCTGAGATTATAGTAACTTATTTTGTCCCTTTTTCTCTCTCTTTTTCTACCTTTGCTCCTCACTTGTCATGCAGGGTGTCATGGAAACCTGCCAGCTGCTAAGAACATCTTTGACCTTCTCCAGGTGCCACCATCTAGTTGATCCGGAGCCATACATCGATCTCTGTGAAAGAGACATCTGCTCCTGTACCCAGGGCATGGACTGTCACTGCTTGGTGTTTCTTGATTATGCAAGAAGCTGCGCTCATGAAGGAGTGATTTTGGACGGGTGGCCTGAAGAGAGCTCATGCAGTAAGCTGACAGGATTGTTCCTAGCCTGCTTATCCCAAATGAGATCATGTCTGTCTTGCAGATTTATGTGCTGCAGCTAAAAGCAATTGGTGCTTTTTTAGGATGTTGATTCAGGCATGGTAGGTTAAAATCTGAAGTGCATGTCACTTCCATTTATCTCAAGTGCCTTTGCTCACTCCCCCTTTCAGCTCTCCATCACCCACCTTTTTCTAGAAGTTGTTGTCCCTAAGGCAGGATTGTTTGAACCATATATGAAGAAGATCCTGAGCTGTTACAGGTCCTACCATGGTATACAAAGTCAGCAGAGACTTATTCAATACACAAAGGTATAGACTAGGATGTTTAGGAGCTATTTCACGTAGGGTTCAGATGTGTGTGACGTTATCCAGCCTGTACTTGTAAGTCAGCATCCTCGTGAAAGGCTGTCCTTAACATTTTTTTCATAAAAACAGTTATTTCATCCTTTATTTGCTTGAACCAATTATATTGAAATTGGGATGTTGCCTTTTTTAAGCTGAATTTCGTCTAGGTTAGAGATCCTGATTGCATCTTGAAATGCTGCCTTTATTAGCCCAGGTTTTTTTGAGGTCAGAGGTCCTGATTGCATCTCTGCTAATATTTTGCAACAAGGAAGTGCATAGACTGACCGGGATGGATTGCATTTATAGAGGAAAGGTCATGTTTGCACTGACCATTGGTATACACATATACCTCCACTGGAGAACCCCTGTTAAATACATAAGCACACGAATAATATTTATGTGAATAAAATTTATATGAATTAAAAAATCAATCCTCTAATATCATGTTCTCAATGATTTTTCTCATGTTTTTACATTAAACAGGAAGGACAATTTTCTCGGGATGTTTATGTAAATTGATTTCATGGGGTAACTGACTGATTTGTACTGACACCACTTTCTTCTCTGGTAAAGATATTCTGCTATTGGCCACCACTGAAGAAAACTCTGCCTTCAGATATGGTTAGGGCAGGAAGATACTGCCAACCAGTTGGTTAAGTGACGGTACACCAGAGGAGCGTCTTATTTCTAGCAGTAATTTGTTACCTTTGCTTTGGGTCATAAAAGGGATCTGATGAAAACTTGTCTCCTTGCTCAGGATGCAAGCCAGAGAACCCATTTTTGCTAGGGCTGTCTATAAGTCTAAAGCCATGAGTGAAATAAACCCTTCTCTGTTCCCAGGAGTTTTAGAGCTCATTTTTTTTTTCCTGAGTCAGGAGAAAGAGAGGTGGCCTGCTGCCACATCAGGAACTTAATTTTCCATCACCCTTCATCTGTGCCATGATGTTTTCTCAGGAGATGATGATGATGGTTGCGTGGGAGGCATGAAACACGCTGCTGCATTGGAAGAGCTCTAGTGCTGGGCACGCTGTACTAGTGCGAGCTGGTGCCCAAGCCCTGAAGCCATGCAGGTCAAGACTGCTCCTTTGTTACCTTTCCACCTCCTTCAATAGAGGATTTGCTGGGGAAGGGCAGGGTCTAATCTCTTCTTCCCACTCTATGCCCACGCAGTCTTGTGGGGTACATCTATTCATCAAAACGAAGGAATAACTATAGTGTGTGCTTGCATAATGGCCAAGCCTAGATAATGATAGCAGTGAAGGTACGACAGCATGGGTGTTATCCTGTGCTGGCTGTTCTCTGGAAGAAGAAGGATGGGATTTCAGAGTCTTAACTGTCTCCCAGTTCTCCCTGGAACCATGGAACAATATAATATTACAAATGAGTGGAGTAACTGCATATCTTAAAGGTACAAAACATGCTGGTCTATCCAGATTACTTGGATGTTATTGCAAAACTTCTCCCTGTGTTTGATTGTTCTTAATGCTCTTGGTTTTAGTTATTAAGACTCAATTTATTAGAAAAGAAATTGGCTTTAGTCTCTGAGTATTTACTACACAACCTGACAGATAATGATATTGCAGAAAACTGAAAATCAAGTGTTTCTTAAATGTTCTGCTTCTGAAAAAGAAATCATTGATTGGAGAGGATATGACCTTTTTGGTACCTCTGTGGTTCAGCCTTTGATAACTAAAGGATTTATTTATTGAAGAGTTATTGAGGAATTTGCATTTCTAATTTCTTTTAATTGTTTCAGGGCCAAGATGTCCAGTTGGCATGGAGTATAAGGAATGTGTATCCCCTTGTGCCAAAACCTGCCAGAGCCTGAATATCAATGAAGTGTGTCATGGACAATGTGTTGATGGCTGCAGCTGCCCTGGTAATTTATTTACTGGGTTATTTACAGAGAAATATTTGGCAGTGATGCTAGGTATTTTATTAGAAGAAGGAAAGCTGTGTCTTCCCTTAAATTTTCCTGAAATCAGAAACACTTCTCTTTTCTGGGACCATGCCCTAGAATAAACCAGTTTCTATAATGCCTGTATGCTCACTCCATGAAAGGGCCATTTTTCAGACCTAACTAAAAAGTAAATGTTTCTGTGAAAGTCAGCACCATCTAATACTCTAGGATTGCCTTTCTTTCTTGATGAGGGACCACTTACCATTAACATATCTAGATTCCTTCTGAATTGCTTTTGGTTAGAAGCATCCAGTTAGAGGAAGAAAGCACTGACAATATACTGAAAGAGTTTCTCTAAAGAAAATCAGTACGTGTAGAGCTCGCACTATAATTCTAAAGATCTTTGTGATTTTAGATGAACAATTTAACTTATTATTGAATCATTCATACAGGAGATTTGATTGGCTTAAAGGGAGCAGCCCAACCACCACAGTCTTCCTCCTCTGTCTGTTGTACTTAAGACAACTGCAGGAGGAGAGTTTTATTCCTGGCTGCAAAGCTCCATATGCTCCCATTTCTAGCTGTTTGTTTGGTTTGTTTTGTTTTGTTTTTCTTTTTATTTGTCTGTTTTTAAGAGGACTATCTCTGCATCTCACCCTTCAAATCTGGACTTTGGGCAAATGCACAGATGTATTTACTGTCCCCCTGTACAAGATACCTAGCGTGATAGAGGTCTACTGAGAACATAATTTGGTTTCCAAAACCTTGTCATGTCAACCTTGTTTGAGGAGTCATTATTGCATTCAGAGCTTAGTAGTTTCCCATTTAGCTGCCAGTCTCTTACTTACTGGAGGTTCAAAGCTGTCACTCTGCCCATGGAGAGTGACAGGTGATGTAACCAGACACAGGAGCTTATTTTGTTGTGAAGGATTTAGTTATTATTTGTGCAGTCCTGGGGGTGCTGGGAAAAGCTAAAGGAGACAAATCCACTGGCTGCACAAGGACTCTCGCTATATTCTTCCTTTGGTAGCTGCACTGGTCAGTTCAGCCCAGGAAAGGCCTAAGGGGACAGGAACTGAAGAGCAGAGAAACAGGAGCTCAACAGAAAGGGTACTGCATGAGGAACAAGTAAACAGGTAGAAGGAACCACATGAAAAGAAATAATAGCAGTTCAAAACTTTTAGTGTTGTTTGGTGCACAGTCAACAGGGAAGAACTTTTGATTTAAGTTTCACAGAGAACCAGGAGGATCTGACCGATGAACAGAGGAATTTGGGATTTAGGATGAGAATTATACCTTCACGTAGCTTCCCTCCAGTGCTTTAAGAGTAAAAAGGATCTGTTCAACGAATGTGTCTTTTTTTTTTTTTCCTTAAATGCACCAGGCAGTTACTTTAATTGCTGTAAAAGGAGTTACTATTGCCAGGAAAAAAGGCGGACATTCTGTTCTTTGGTGCTCTCTGGAGAGCCACACCACTCTTAAATGCTCAGATCTTGTTTTGGTATCTCTGACTGGAAGGATTTTCTTAACAGCAGAGTTCTTTCCAGGCAGCTCTATGCGAAGAATGGGAGAAAGGGGACTTACCTGTCTCTCACTGTTGGTGGTGACTGCTGCTGCCAGGGAAAAGGGCCAAAATCTCTGCAGGTGATTGGAACGAGTCTCGCAAAGAGGAGGGAAAGGGTTTTTCAGCAAACAAAATGTTTTGCTACAGCAGCTCTTTTAAAAATGGAGGAATATCAAATATTTCTCAACATGGGGATCTAAGAGAAAGAAACTTGTCCTTTCTTCTATTGCTAGCTTATAGTGCAATCTTGGACAAGTCTTTTAACTCTTCTATGCCTCTGTTTATCTTTGTAAGATAAAATACTCTATGTATAGAATAGGTAATTATAGTTGTGTAATAGGGAAACCTCAGCTGTTGGATGCAAGTTGGGAAGCTGGCCCTTTCACTTTTTGCTTCTGCAGAAGTCGAGAAGAGGAACCACAGTTCCACATGATAGCGTTTCTTTCTCTCAGACCCTGTCTGCTAGTCTTCTATGGTGTCCAACTTTGTTTCTTCATTCCCTACTTTGTCTCCTCTTCTGTCCTCTTATGACAAATACAAAACCTGTCTGGACACACTTTACTGCAGTCAGTGAAGTGCACATGTTTTTCCAACAGTCGGGTTTCTAGACCAGCTCTGATCAACCTTGATTGTGCTCCCCGTGTTTCGACTCATGTATGTTCCAATATGTGTGTTTTGGACTTGGGGACTCACTAAGTAAAGAGCTCTTCTGGGAGCACTAGAAATGCTCCACGCAGCACATCTGCGGGAGAGGCAGCAGTAGAAGGAAAGTAGACACCAGCTCCTGCGAGGCTTTTTGGCAAGCCTCGTTCTTTTTTTATGCTGTCTGTGACTAACTATGGATAATAATGCATATGAAGTCTTGCCAAAGGATATGAAGAACTAGAAAATCTAATCGTAGTTATGTTTATGTCCCTGTGTGTGTGGTATGTGTATCTGCTGCTTCCTGGTCTCTCCAGAGGGGAAGCTTCTTGATGGTGAACATTGCATTGAAACCTCCGACTGCTCCTGCATCCACTCTGGAAAACATTATCCTCCTGGCTTCACCATCTCCCAGGACTGCAACTCATGGTAAACTCTGTGCTGCTCTGATGTGATTGCTGTTGGTCTAGATAAGTACTGCACACTGGTTAGTGACTGTTTCAGATGATCTTTCTAGAAATCTCTCCCCCTACTTTTTAAAAATTTCCTTTCATTGGCAAAGGACCTGCTCTCTTATTGGAAATGCCAGCCCCTTCCAAGAAGTGAGCTGTTCACAAAGACAAAATCAGCTCTGCTTTTAAAGGGATATTTGATCTGATAGAACAATGTGAGGGTCATATTCCTTCCAACACTAGAGAACTACCTGTTTCCTGTGGATAAGACAGACTGGCAGGTTCCCATGTCTGGTTAGTGTCAGCAGTGGTGTCTTTGTTTTGACTTCCTACATTTATTTAACCTCTAAACCCCATTTCTTTCCTAGAGGAGTTAGCTCAGGCACGTCCTTAGAATTTCTCACAAAGCTAATTAATCTTCCCAGCTGCATGGCTCACGATTTTTCTTGCACTCATGAATGCCAGCCTGAAGGGGAAGGCTAGCTGTCTGAAGAAAGGAAGAGGAATGAGTAATGTATTCCTGATCTAATTTTGTATAAGTGTGAACATATTTGTGGAAGGAGTTCAGACAACTCTGTGCCCAGATGTTTCCAATTAGAGTACAGGAGAAGGACCAGTGAAGGCAGAAGAAAGACAGTCTATGCATCATCATTGTTAATCAGAAGTTTTTCATTGCCTGCACCATGTGTCGCAGAATATGAACCATAACCATGACATTAGCATTTTGTCTTTTTCCCTGGAGCTGTCTGTAGCTTTGAGCTTGGCCACATTGTTAAGCCTTACTGCTCTTGGGAGATCAGTGCTGCCTGATAGACTATATTGTTAGAAAATTGTTCCTGTTATTCAGATTTGATACTGCTATGGAGAACATCACTCCATCAGCTCTGCATTTACCATCCTCAATAAACTAACTGCCCATAAAGAGTTTTCAAGGGCTGTGATAATTAAAGGAATAAGAAGAATCTAGCACCTCTTGAAACTTAATTGATTTTGGAGATTCTAGGATTGTCTGGCATGGTATCCCACAGACCCAAGAATGACAGTCATCTCAATCACTATCAGTGCATGTTACTGGTTACTAGTGGTGCCTATGGGGGATGGCACTAAATCCATCATCCAAAGACATTAAAGCAGAGACAATCCACCTCCTTGCAGCTTGCACAGAAAGGGAAACTAAGCAAGAGGAGCTTGAGTTGGCAGTGTGTTGTCAGAGTGATGAAGGTCTGCTTTAGCAGAAGTCTAGCTGGCCAGTGAAGGAAAAGGATTATTGCTCTCCTGTGATGAGCTCATGAGGCTGTGACTGGAGTAGTGTGGCGAGTGCTGGGCCCCCACTGCAAGAGAGGATTATGGACTGGAGAGAGTCTTGTGGAGGATGCTGAAGATGATCACAGCAGGGGAGTTTATGATGTGAGGAGAAGCAAAGGGAAATAGATTTGTTTAAATGCTAATGGGGGAACTTTCACTTCCTAGATGGGGGCTGTAAAGAAGACGGGGCCAAACTCTTCTCAGAGGCAAATAGCGAAAGAGCATGAAGCAATGGACACAAGTTGCAGCAGGGGAAATTCTGTTTAGACACAAGAAAATATTTTTTCCCCCAAAACGGTGCAGCACTGGGACAGCTGCTTAGAGAGGCTGTGGGACCTCATCCTGGAGATATCTAAACTCAAATGGACAAGGTCCTCAGCCACCTGATCTAGCTTTGAAGTTCCCATCTTTGAGTTGAAGGTTTTTCTGGAGGTCCCTTCAAACTTTTTTCCCTATGATTCTGTCATATTAATACCTTGAGAACTGCATTTAAAACTTGTAGTTGAAAACTCTATAATAAACACAGAGCTTTGGCAGGGGAAAAGAGAAGTTCTTGAGTTTTGCAACCATTCTAGCTTATATTACCAGCAGTTCCTGTGGAATGATGGTAAGAAGGGACAGCTACATTAAAAAACGAGGTTATGGGAGATAGAAAGGATGTTGGACACTGGTCTGATTTCCCTGAAACAGAGGCCCATGTTTCAATTACTTGGGAAAAAAGTTACAACAGAAGTTTTGAATTCAGGTACTCTTGCCTAACTTGTCATGATATGTTTCCTAGCATTTGTCGACGTGGCACCTGGATCTGCAGCAATGGGGAATGCCCAGGTATGTTGGCTCTACTCTTTTCAGGTTTTGACAGGTAAGCCTTGCCTACGTCCCTCCCACTTACATCCCACTTATATTATTTCCACACAAAAAGTGAATCTGTCTTTGTTCTTACTTGCTTGCTCCAGTGCAATCCAGATGGGATCATAATTCTAAGTTCTTCTCATGAGACAAGCCAGACATTGTGCTCTGTGGTTTATGCATAGCAATGAAAAATCTTGTTTCGTGAGAAGAATGGCTCCTGTTTTGCTTACTTATTTTACCAAGATATAAGGGTCTGTATGTTCACAGGATTGGCTTTTGGGTAGAGGAACACTGCTGGGTTTCTTTGACCAGGTACCATTCCCTATTTGATTGTGTGAATCAGCATACTTTTGTTGATGGGACAATTTGAAGTACTGGGAGTAGATTGGATCACTCTTAATACCTCATGGGTTTGGGCCCTAACAGTCATGTTACAGGTGAAGGAGCTACAGCCCTGGGGAGAAGGTGGCCACTCTGCCTTCCATGGGTGGTGGCAGACTGGAGAGGCAGTGCTGCAGGTGTTCTTGCTCCCCTTCCTTCTACTCTACCTCCCAAACTCACCGGTACTGGTGGCTGCTGTCCCAGCTTTTTGCCTACATGGGGAATGTGACTTTTCATGCTGTCCATCGGCCAGCAGAGTGCCGCCTTCTTTATTTCCTCCTGCTAGTTCTGTGGCCCATCTCCTGTCTCAGTTCCTGCATTACGTTCAGCCATGGAAAGGCCTGCTTGACCCGAAAGAGCATTTGACTCTGCTTGCATTGTGCGTAGAAGTCTGCAGGGAGACAGCACGGCTCTTTATCTTGTTTGTTCTTGCTTTTGGGAACTGAGAGTGGAAGGGATGAGAAGGAGACTGGGGGGTTATGGCAGGACAGAAAAAGAGAGAGCAGGTTTTTTGGGTTTGGTGTTTTTGTTTTGGTTTGTTTTTTTGAGATGAGACTGTGCAATCCTTACAAATTAGGAGAATTACAACAGTCTTAAAATGGCTATCAAAAAGTCTGTCGTTCTATTAACATTAAGTTTGCCTGACCCGTCAGTGCTCCATTTCTTCCTGCTTTAGATCGAAAGAGCACTTGCCCCAAAGTCTCAGCAGTTAAAAAAAAAAAAAAAAAAAAAAAAAAAAGAGGTGGGGGGGGTATGCAAATGTTCAAAATAGAAATGACATTTTTAGTGAGCTGTGCCAAACAGGACTGTGAGAAGCCCTGTGTTTGAGGTGTTCGCTAGAGATCTCTGCAAGTGCAGGGAATCTCACTGTCTAAAATGCCGAATCAAGGACACAGCCCCAGCTGATTTGTTATGTCTTTTAGCTAATGGGCAGCAACATGTTTACAAACAAGAAATAGGTCTTTTCCTAACTTCAGTTTTTACCTAGGTTATAGCTCTTAATGTCCTTGCTTTCTGGGCTACTATGAATACTATGTGGACCAAATTTTCATCCTCAACTCCAGCCATGTTTTCTTCATAGTGATTATAGAAATGAAGATAAGCCTGGTATTGAGACTTGCAAACAGATGTTGATATACAGCTTTGTGCAAGAGGGAATATAGCATTGCTGTCTTTTTCTGAGTTGGGAAGCTGTGCCGAATGAGCAGAAGTCAAATAGAAAGTCAGCTGATTTTTGTACCTTCTGGCAATATATCCAAGTCACTTTTCAGCTAGGCTTGTGCAAGACAGAAGGTTGTTTAAGTGCAGCTGTTGTACATGTACCTGCTAACATCTACAAACTGTACTGAGCAGCAAAGCGTCCCAAAGTAGCAGTCCTTGATAGGAACAGTAGCCAAGTTTATGTTACCTGTCCTGTTTTGTCCCTATTTGAAAACATATTGCAGCATATTTTTATTGCTGGTTGGTCATTTTTGCAACAAATACTTCTAAAATCATGTGTCACAGAAAGTTTATGTACTTAGACTCATATAAGCTCAAGGTAGTTCCATTATTTTTTTTACCAACCTGTTTGTCAGGAAAGGTTTCTTTTTATATTGTGGGAATGAATTGCCTAGCTGTAAGTTTGGTGATAAAGCTGGGTGCCCAGCTGGAGGTTGTGCTTCAGAAGGCAGTGCTGTGTCAGCCAACTAGCAATAGCTGGCTAGCACTAGCAAGAAGCTCTCAAGCTGATATCATAATTAAATTAATTATGAAGGCAGTAGGTTTCAGGAAATCTCATGGGATGCATCATACCAAATGGAATAGATGGAGGGACCCATAAGAAGACACTTTGTCGCAGGAAAGAAATTTCCCTTCCAGGAGCAATGCCAAAGGGCTGGGACTTGTATTGGGTAGCAGTCCCTAGCTCTCCATGCTGCAAACCTGTCCTCTTGGTTCCTAGTTGCAGAGAACGCCCTGGAAATCAAACTGCGCATAATATAGTGGATTATGTGTAGTTTTCTTTAAATCTGTTCTCCACATCTGATAGCCAGTTGATTGACTCTGAAGTTGAGTAGAATAACATTTGTTTTACCTTTGTCCAAGTTGAATTGAACAGAAAGTAGGATTTCCAGGGTGAGCTAGTAAATACCAAGCTACCTTACTCTCCAGGGGATGACAAACATCCAGTGGGTGCTGGACTTTTCTTAGAGGTGTGCAAGGCTGAGAATCCTCAGTATCTGTGAGGTGGTGCTTCAGCACAGGCTGGTTTAAGACTGCTAACACTGAATAATATGTTGCAGAGGGAAATTTCAACTTGATGTTCATTAGACAGATCTTATGTGGGACTCAAAGGCAGTGAAGAGAGAATAACTCATGCCGTTCACCTGCCAGCTTGTAACATTTAACCTTTCTCCATCCTTTGCCAGTGGATTGCCGATGTAGGCCCAGCACCTGAATTTTGTTCTAGATAAGGAGGTCTCTGCCCACCTTGTTTCCCGTGGGACTGTCTCTAAGTGTAATAGTCTTCTCATATGAAAGAATTTCTTTGCAAGCTCTGTGGAGTTGGAGGCTCCCTATGTGTTTGCAGAGGCCCTAGCATAACAGGGTAATACATCCCCATTGTGGCATTTGACTACTGCCTTCCTGGAAGTGAAAAGCCACAACTTAGCAAAACATTTTAAGATGTTGATATGTTTAAATAGCCTCTTTTTGTAGTAGAAGGATGGGTAAGCCAGACTTTCACGTTATTCTGTAAGGACTTTAGATGTAGCTATTGTAACTATGGAATTATTTTTAACTTTATGGTAGTTAATTAAGATAATGGTTCAGAGTAAAGTCCAGCATAAATTCTGCCCTTGGAAGAACTTCAGCAGTGATTATTTTCCAGCTCTTTGTTCTGATAAGGTATTTTTACTTTAATGTTAGAATAACTTATTGGTATTCAAGGCAACCCAACAAAGGAATCAATATTTTTGGGGGGCTGTGTTCAAGGAGGCCATTGTGATGAAGGCTTTCAGACATTGTTGCCTTCATAAAACCATACGGCAATGCTCTAAAAATGCCAGTAGAGAGACAAAGAGGGAGCTCACAATCTGCCAAGACACAACTGTGAAACACAGACTGAGAATGAGGTACCTCTGCAGAACAAGAGCAGAGCAGCAGCAAGAGTCCAACAAGTCTTGTTGCAAATTTTGATTTTTCAACTCTGTAAAAACATCTGCATTCGGCAGCCGGCTCTATGGATGCAGATGTGCCCCACTGGGCTAAGTAAAAGTGGGTTTAAAATGTGTTATGGCAAGATGTTGCAAGCTCCTGCACAGGGGTAAAGAGGCAACGTGTTCCAGTGTATGGAGTGTGTGACTAATGCTGGGTAATCCTGAGTGTTTTTCCCAGGTCTGCCAGTCTTAGGCATTAGTACTTCCACTCTCCATGCCTCAGTTTCCCCATTGTATAAAGAGGAAAGCTTAGTTCCTGTATAATAGAGAGCAGAGGTTGCTGTTTAAAATTAATTAGGGCCACCAGCACCCATCACTTCGGTACTAGGTACGACGTAGCCTGCGGAGAGCTTGAGTGAATGTCCAGGGCCACTGAGGTATATACTACAGAAGAATCAAATCCACTTCAGTGCAGAGAGCTGAGCTGTTTGCTGACGTCCTCATGACTCTCCGTTTGAAACATTATATAGGCTTTTCTGTAGGCATGAATTTCAGCTCTTGACTGCGATTTATACCATATTCCCCAGCTTTTGTCAGCGCCTCTGTTACTACTGGTAATGAGTTACAGGAATAAACAGTGAGATAAGCATCTCACCGGTGCTTTCTGGTCTGCAGGGAACTTGGGCCTTGTGCAACCTGTTCTACTGGGCTGCTCGTCCCCCTCAGTGGCTTGCGGGGGGGATGGGAAGTATTTTGTTTGTGACTGGCACTGGGGTGATTAATGGCTTTCTGCGTTTTCCAGGAGAATGCTCTGTCACTGGCCAGTCCCATTTCAAAAGCTTTGACAACAAATATTTCACCTTCAGCGGGATTTGTCAGTACTTACTTGCCAAGGACTGCATGGAAAATTCCTTTTCTGTGATCATCGAGACCGTGCAGGTAACAGCAGCCTTGGCTGGTGCCTGTGCGCCTCTGTGCGTGCTCTTGAGAGAGCGGGAAGGGCTACCGGAGTATGATATGAATTGCAGATGACAGGCCAACAAAAGTAACTCTCCTAT